>NC_054834.1:19383920-19695979 GCF_018345385.1 Vulpes lagopus | reverse complement strand
TGTCTCTGCCTCTCTCTCTCTCTGCATCTCTCATGAATAAATACAATCTAAAAAAGAAAAAAAAAACTAACAAGATAATATGAAAGTGATAGACTTGAAGGTTAGAAAAATGTGATAAAAAAGCACAATTTCTGATTAAGCTATGAGAAATAAACTTGTGGTCTCCCAAACAGTCAAATATATGGAAAAGTCATTTTAATGAAAGGCAGGCATCACAAAAGGCAATTAATATGGGTGATTTTAATATATATCAACATTAGACAGATTTGATGGATCAAATACCTAATAGATAAATAACTACAAAGGCTTTTGCTTATAGCACTATGACAGCCTAAGATTATATAAAATTCTTTCCAGTAGAAAGCACTTAAAATATTATATACACTGTAAGGCATTCTTATAAATGAATAGGAGCTTGAAATTAAGAAAAGGAAATCAGTAGGAACCAAAAACAAGGAGACAACTGGTTTTAAAAAAAAGTCAGCTAGTGAAAATGCCCTTACTCTGGAGGCATTCATTCATCTTGGTATTTAAAAAAAAAAAAAAAAAAAAAAAAAAGGCTTACGTTTTGAGGACAGTATGAAGCCAGGAAACAAAGCAGTATGTTAAGAATCTGTTTGAGCTGAAAATTCTGATAGATTAGAACCCAATAAAGAACTATACAATGAAAATGGATTAAGAAAATGTGCTCAATAGAAAAGGTCACCTAAAAGTTATTTGCCCTGACTCGAGCCATATGTATTGATGAATGTCTCCTCTGGGAGTTTGTAGCCACTGTCCTGTCAACACAAGGATTAAGATTAAGATTTACACTATTTTTACTTGGCTGGGGTACCACAAACTGAGTAACATGAAGTAGTTAACACAATAGGCAGGAAAACATGCTAAGAACCACAAACCACAAGACATCGGAGGAAATAAATCACCATAAATATGTGTTAGTGGAAACAATAAAGAGCAGAATAAGATTGCTAAGCATTTGAGCTAATAGATTTTCAGGTTATAGACCAGCACTGCCTAATAAAGAAATATAATGTAAGGTACATATTTTAAATTTATTAAGTAGTTTCATTAAAAGTAAACAGGTAAGATTTTAATTTAATTTCACTCCAAGCAGAAGGGGAGGTGAATGGGGATGGACTAATGGGTTGAGATAGGTACTAATGACAGCACTAGTTGCGATGAGCACTACCTGTTATATCAAAGTTATAAATTACTAAATTCTACCCCTGAAACCAGTATTACACTATATGTTAATTAGAATTTACATAAAAACTTGAAACAAAAAAAAATAAAGCAAAGGAACAAAATAATGACTAGAAAATTCACTCCAAGCATAACTATTTCAACATACAATGAATGAAATTAGACATTTTTAAATACTACATCTTTGAGATCAGCGGGCATTTCACACTTTTAGTACTTTTCAATTCAGACTAGTCCTATTTCACGTGCTGAATAGCTACATGTGGCTAGAGGCTACCATATTGGAAAAAGTAGAAATAGGACTAAGTATTGTTAAAATCATTAAGTACACAAAAAAAATAAGATAAAGTAGAACTTCAAGACATTACTCAACACGAAAACTCAGATTAGGAAAACAGATTAGAAACAGCAAAAAGGGAAGGAAGGAGGTGTTAGAATACTGAATAGCTGAAATTACCCAGGATGCAACAGAAGGAAAAAAAATGTGTAAAAGAAGTTGAAAGATGGAGAAGGTCAAGTTACATGTAATTGTAATCCTGGATGGGGAAAATAGAATAAGAGAAAGGGAATATTGGAAAAGATTGAGAATTTATCAAAATTAACAAAGGCTAAGAATCCTTAGATTCAGAAACATAATGAACTCCAATTAAATAAAATGCTAGGCCTATACATATCTAGCGAATCTAGAGAAGAGAGAAGGGATGTCTCAAAATCAACTAGAGATAAAACATTTCAGCTTACCCTTGTTATTCGTTATAGTTATGTTCTATAAAGTTGCTATAAACACTGAGTTAGCTACTATGGAATGAAGGCTCCTCAGGGAAATACAGGGTTAGGTTCCTATCAGCCTTTTCATCAATAGATCAATACATAAAACTTTTTTTTATGTGCATTTCTATTGAAAGATACACTATTTTATACTTCTTACAAATAACTGGTCTTCCAGAGATTTAAAGCCAGGAGCTTTGGGAGTCCATTTGTACTATACAGTTACATTTGCCAATGTCCTTAAAGAAAAAGCCAGTCTCACAGCCTCCTAATATGCAGGACATGCCTCATCTGCAATTTTTTTTTTAGTTTTCATGGCATATTGCCTTTTGAAATATGAAAGCTAGTTATCACTAGTCAAGAGGGGTTTTACAGTTTCCTGGCTTTACGTAATAGGACTATAAACCTGTTTGGCTTTCAGCCTCATAAGAATGTTGTCTTCTATGCTTTTGAAATTGGGAGGGAGGGTAGTTTTGCTGTGTATTAAGACATTTTTCAAAAATTACTATAATCAAGAAATGGAAGGTAATGGAAGTGGGCCAATTGTCCAATGGAGTAGAAAAAGCTCTTGACATTTACAGAAATTTAGTATAGATAAAAGTTGGTATTGAGTGGGAAAGGATATTTTATAAATTATGCTGGCACAGCTGGCTGCCACTCATCTAGAAGAAAAGTCAAACTTTTTTTTTTTTAAGATTTATTTAAAGATTTTATTTGGTAGAGAGAGAGAACACAAACAGGGAGAGTAGCAAGCACGCTTCCACTGAACAGGGAGCCTGACGTGGGGCTCAATCCCAGGACTCTGGGATCATAACCTGAACCAAAGGCAGATGCTTAAACGACTGAGCCACTCAGGTGTCCCGATTTCATTTGGGAGAGAGCAAGAGAGAGCCACAGAGGGAGAGGGAGAAGCAGATTCTCCACTGAGCAGAGAGCCCGAGGCAGGACTCCATCCCAGAAGCCTGAGATCACGGACTGAACCCAAAAGTAGACACTTAACCTACTGAGCCTCCCAGGTGTCCCAAACATTTACCTTCTATAACCTACAAAAACAAATTATAGATGGCTTAACTAAAACGTACAAAACAAAAAGTTTAGAAATATAATTCCTAAATTATATTTAGGAATATAAATGAGAATATTATAACTGAGCTTATAAACTGAGCTTCTTAGTTGCCTATTTGTAGACTAAAGATTTTTTGAGAGATTGCTTTTGGTTGAGTGGAGTGGTTTGGTTCACAGCACCAGATCTTATTTCCCAACCTGTATCACTCTTCATCTATGTACCCATGTTCTACTTAGTTTAAATGAGTTATCAAAAAATCTCCTCCTCAGTGTGTGGCTGGTCAGAGCTCTTAATGTGTGAAATAAAATCATCCATCTGGATCAGACATTTGGGGTAAAGGGTGGGTAAGGATCTAATCATGCTTTTGTGGCATTGAAATACCTCTGCATTTTTCCTGATATTACCAAGAAAAAGAATAAGGGGAACAGCCCTGACACTTCTTTATTCGGTCTCGTTGCCTCAGGGATCAAGTGTTAAAGTCACAGGCATCAAGTACATGCACCATCCGATGCTTGTCCCTCCAGAGGAGGGTGGATCTAAGCTATCGCTGTCAGACTGTGAGCAGGAGGAACTCGAAGACTAATGAGGAAAGGAACAAAGCAGCTGAGAGAGACCTGAGGTTAACTTTGTGAAACTTGTGCTTTTACAGTATTTTGATAGAAACCATTGACAATATCTCAATTTTAAATACCTGGAAAATGAGGGGGATCTCTGGGTGGCTCAGGGGCTTAGCGTCTGCCTTTGGCCCAGGGCGTGATCCTGGAGATCCAGGATCGAGTCCCACATCGAGCTCCCTGCATGGGGCCTGCTTCTCCCTCTGCCTGTGTCTCTGCCTCTCTCTCTCTCATGAATAAATAAAATTTTTATAAATACATACATACATACATACCTGGAAAATATGTTTACAGATGAAAGAGTATTTTGGGGGAAAGAGGTCACGTGATCTAATCTTCACAAATTCAAAGTTCCTATTAAGATAAGGTTTCCTATTAGCAGGTAGAAAGATGTTTTAAGAGCTTATGTTAAAGCAAAGACTAATTCTACTTTCTCATGTGAATGCAGTATAGGAATTCAACCAAACATTTTGAAAAGTTACTCTCTAAATTAATCCTGAGGATGCTTACTTATGAGGAAAAACTTAGAGAACGAGAGAGGAGAACATCTGATCATTCAGTAGCACTTCATGAACAGATGCCAAATGCTGCATAGCTCATCTACCAGAGAGCTTTCAGGTTGGTAAAGAAGTCAAGGTAACTTGGTTCCCCCCTCCAGCCTTAAGATGTTTAAGTTTCAACATACAATGTAGTACAATGTATTATAGTTAACTTTGATTCAATGAGCTCAGTATAATGAAACCTACAGAATTACACAAATTCTGATTTCCTTTTCCTCACTTTATGCCTATGGGATCCATAAGTCCCATTTTAAGGCCTACTCTGAATCATTTTGATCCTTTTAAATCCTTCTGTATCTAGATGGTTTTTAAATCCTGGGTCATAGTTTTTGATTTTTGTCTGTAGTATATACACATTTTCTTCCAGAAAAAGGAACAGTGAGAAGTACGGAGGTAGATTATTCAGGATACTGCAATTCAGCTAACTTACCTACAAATATTAAAAACTACAGTAAATAACACTGATAGAACTTTATCAACTTGGATTATTTTAATTAAAAATCATCTAGTTTTCAGGTAATTAATGTTCTGTGAATATTGGCACAGCTCACTTTAGCCTTTTGATGTTTGAAATACAAACATGTAATATTTTATTGAAGTATAGTGGACAAAAAAATTGTATATAAACTTGACCCTTGAAAATGCAAAGGTTAGGGGAGCCCACAGTTGAAAAATCCACGTATAACTTTTGATTCTCCCAAAACTTAATAGCCTACTGTTGACCAGAAGTCTTACTGATAAACAATTAACCTACTCTGTATATGGCTTATATAGTGTATTCTAACAACACAGCAAACTATATAAAATGTTAAGAAATTCATAAGGGAAAATCATTTACAGTACTGCAGCTATAATAATCCACATATAAGACCTGCACAGCTCAGGCCTGTGTTCAAGGGTCAACTGTATTTAAGATGTACACCTTGATGTTTGCATGTACATATACATTGTGAAAAAATCACCACCATCAAGCTAATTAAATTACCCATCACCTCACATAGTTTTTTTTCCCCCCCGTGGTTTGGTAAGAACACATAAGATTTGTTATCCTCTTAGTAAATTTCAAGTGTATAAGACAGTACACAGTTACATAGGGTCATATTGCTATATATTAGATCTCTAGAACTTATCTCATATAACTGAAACTCTATATTCTTGACCAAAATCACCCCATTTCCCCCTCACCCCGACAACCACCATTCTACTCTGCTTCTAGAAGTTGGGCTAGCTTAGATTTCACATTTAAGTAAGAGTATGTAGTGTTTGTCTTTCTGTGCCTGGCTTCTTTCATTAAACATCACGTCCTCCATATTGTCACAAATGTCAGAATTTCTTTTTAAAAGGCTGGATAGGGATCCCTGGGTGGCGCAGCGGTTTGGCGCCTGCCTTTGGCCCAGGGCGCGATCCTGGAGACCTGGGATCGAATCCCACATCGGGCTCCCTGTGCATGGAGCCTGCTTCTCCCTCTGCCTGTGTCTCTGCCTCTCTCTCTCTCTCTCTCTGTATGACTATCATAAATAAATAAAAATTTTAAAAAAAATTTAAAAAAAAATAAAAATAAAAGGCTGGATAATATTCCATTGATTATATATACATACTTTGTTTAATCATTCATTCTTTCTATGCAGTTAGAGTATATTCCAAAGCCCCTCAAGCTAGGAACCATGTTGCTATGCTCTGGCTAATGCTAGATGGGCAGGAAATTATGTATGTAATTTCTACATCTGGCAATAAAAATTCCCTGTAGAGATTCTTCATCCTTCCCCTTTCATGTCAAACCTGAAGGGAGGACTCATGTTGAGGATCATGGGGACATTCTACGGAAGGATTCTACGTCCCTGAAGGATGACACAGAATTCTCCGCCACAACCTACCACAAGAGTGTACAATAAGCTTGAATTGTATTCAGCTGAAATGTGAGTGCTGTTCCAGTAGATAGCCTATCTTAGTTAATATGAGGATTTTTTTAAAGATTTTATTTATTTATTCATGAGCAAGAATGAGAGAGACAGACAGACAGACAGACACAGGCAGAGGGAGAAGCAGGCTCCATGCAGGGAGCCCGATGTGGGACTCAATCCTGGGTCCCCAGGATCACACCCTGGGCTGAAGGTGGCGCTAAACCGCTGAGCCACCAGGGCTGCCTAATATGAGGATTATTGACATTATCTGTATAATGAGTAATTAACAGCTTGAGTTCTAAAAATCAGATAGCCAATGTACACACTTTACTGTTTATTACCACTTTATGCAAATCACTTAATATCTATTTCCTTGAGATAAGAGTATATTAGTAATGCTGAACTGACTGCAGTTCAGACAAGCAGGTTTTTAAAAATGAGCTATTATTTCATAGCTGTTTCTAAGTGTCTAAATCATCAGTTGTCTCCAAGAGTTTTTCTTTTGATGAGCATAAAAAATCTTAGACCTCCTGAGTGCTATTAGTTTCTATAAAATGTGCTGAAATATACAACCCATGATTAGGATAAGGGAAGTAATGATCTTCAAACTGAAGAGTTGTACAGAGAGTTCCCAAGTCAGGTTTTATAGAAATAAACACTAGAAAATAAATGCTATGGAACTCATCTTCTGGAGAGGATAATGTAGTAACCTGTGTCTCTAGTCAAAGCTAATTAGAGGTTTTGGTTACCACAGGAATCTTAGAAATACATTTTATCAGCATTTTTACAGGGTAATATTCTTTAAAATTTTGAGATCTCATCTGTACAGTGTTCAAATGTCATTCTTCATCATTATACAGGATATACTTCAATTTTGTCAGCTTAAAGATTTTTTTAATCAAGATTTTTTGTTTTGTTTTTACAAAGTAAAGATTTTAGAGTCTATGTAAAAAACCACTATTACATAAGATTATTTATGAGGATTATACACCAATCTATGGAAGAGTTTTAATGAGAAGGTTATTCCAAAAGCAAGAAAGCTTTATTACAACCAGTCCTCACATTTTTTCAGGAAGGGCACAAAGGAGTTTTGCTAAGTAATTGGTTTCTCTTTCTACCAGCACAAGAATAGAAGTTATAGTTCATTAAGTTAGGAAAGGCAGCACATTTTGTACCTAAAACTTTTAAGACTTTATTACCTGTTAAACATTATCTGTCAGTAAACTTGTAGGGATTTGGGGGCCTTTCTCATAAAAAATGTCTAACTACTAGAGTTTCCAAGAAGTTTAAGATATTTAGATGTACTATTTTCATTGAACAAAACTGACAAGTTGACAAGTGTTTTCACTGTAGAAGTTAGTGATGGGAACACAGGCTTTCATCATACAGTTCTGAGGTCGAGAATCTCCTTAACCAAAAACTTTAAAGTAAGTCTGCTTGGATATTGTTTCAGTTTGTCACAGCACAATAAAATAGGAAGGACGTAGATAATGAACAAACCTCAGAGCTCTGATTTACCTTCCTCCAGTCTCAACTATCTAGGTATGTTTTAGGAAAGGATTCCTATAATATTTTTTTCCAGACAGATTTTGAAGACTTATCTTCTATTGGGGTAAAAACATTTAACGTGGATGTAGAGAAATTGAAATCCTTGTATACCATTGGTGGGGATGAAATATGGTGCAACCAATGTGGAAAGCAGTATAAAAGTTCATAAAATTAAAAATAGAACTACCATGAGATCCAGCAATTCCACCTGAGTATCGATCAAAAGGAAACAAAATCACTATCTCAAAGAGTTATCTGCACCTCCATGGTCATTACAGCCTCATAATAGCCAAGATATGCAAACAATCTAAGCATTTATCAACAGATGAATGGATAAAGAAAATGTGATATATGTGGAATGGAATATCGTTCAGCCATGAGAAAGGCACCCTTGCCATTTGTGACAACATGGATGAACCTGAAAGACATTATGCTCAGTGAAATAAACCAATCACAGGAGGACAACTACTGCTTGATTCCATATGTGGGATATTGAACAGTCAAATTCATACAAACAGAAGGTAAAATGGTTGATGACAGGGGCTGGAGGAAGGGAGATGGGGGGGGTTTTCCTACAGATATAGAGTTATGCAAGATGTTATAGCTCTACCCACTGTACACCATAGTGCCTATAGTTAATATTACTGTATTTATACACTTGAAAGTTTGTTAAACAGATCTGTTACAGATTTTGGGAATTTTTGAAATGAGAGTGAACTACAGCCAGTCAAAATTCATCCATTTTTGAAGCATAAAAGCTTATGTAATGTAAAACAATGGGAAACTGGTAGTTCCTTCATCCTCCTAGCTTTAATAAACATAAGGAGTATCCCAGAAAATTGTAATATACTTCATCATAAGTTTAGTTAAATCTCTGAGAATTGTTATAATTAACATATTGTCGATGTGTCTATCACAGAAATGGTGGGCCATCTTCCCTTAAAATATGGTATACACTCAGTTACAGGAAAAGCAAGGAATTGATGGTACAACATTCTGAAATTTAAATATCTCTATAATAGGGAATGTTTCTTAGTTTTTGATGATGTTTCCCCAATTCTGTACTGTAGATAACTAGTTCTAAAGGATAGCTGATAAAAGTATTTTGTGATCAAAGGAATTTTTTAAATGACGATGTACAAAAATTCTGTACGTTAAAAATATTTTAGGGTATTAAGAGTGCTGAGAACTCTCCAATAGAAAAGTCAGTTCATCTTAGAATTTCTTAAATCTACTTGGTCATACAGTCCTTTGGTGTCCCAGTAGACATTAACATCCAATGGACCTCATGTCCACCGAGCAAATTTTAGAATTCTGATATGTAAATAGACCTTTATCTACTTTCCTACAAAGTTTTATTATTGAAGATTTGACCTGTCACCTGTTCAAAAGTGCAATACTAGGTATATAATTGTCACACTGTTCCAATGCAGCATCTCCCTCTGCCAGCAATGATTTATCAGAAAGTTTGGGACAGATCAAAATTTTTATTTTTATTATGTAATGTTACATCTTGTAATTTTAAGTATGAAATAGTTTTTTTCCCCAATTTTAGTATCAAAGAGGATCGATTTATCCAGTTTATTTCTTTGATTTATTCTGAAGACTTTAGTCTCTCAATCGTTGCTCCTGCATGTAGGAAAACAACTTTATAGTCTGTTAATGAAATTATACTCTTATGTTAATTTTTATCACCTCTTCATTTCAGTTTTTTTCTTTTTTAAGATTTATTTATTTATTCATGAGAGACACACAGAGAGAGGCAGAGGCACAGGCAGAGGGAGAAGTAGGCTCCCCACGGGAAGCCTGATGGGGCCTCAATCCTAGGACCCTAGGATCATGCCCTGAGCCCAAGGCAGATGAGACACCCAGGCAACCCCCGCCCCCACCGCTGTTTCTTCTTTTAATTTAAATTCAATTCCATTTCCATTTTCTCTCTCATAAGTAGTGATGACCAGAACTTCACATAGATTTTTCAAGTGCAGAACCATGTTTTAAAGGGTAGCAAAATATTTTCTATTTCCTTTGCAAAGTTCTATTTCCCAGCTGCAGTGTTTTATTGAAAGTGTAACATAATCTCAATCTCTGATTCATTTCCTGTGCTGTAACAGAGAGCCCAAATTCCATCACACTGGAATTAAGATTTGGATTTGTTTTCCTGAATGAATCATGCGCTATTACTTACACTGAAATTTTATCATGTTTCCAGATTGTTAATTAAATCTACTAGCAAATTTAGTTTACAAGTAAAGCCTTAAAATCAAGAATCTCTTTTAATATCCTATTACACCTGAACATGACTGGATATTCCAGAAAACCACTTATTCTCTTCAGAGAATATTTACATTTTACTGATCATTTGTTTAGTAATTAAAGAAAAAAAAAAGAGAACATTCTAGCTTCTAATTTATCATCCTAATATTCTTATAAGTTAAAAAGATTTCTACAAATGTTTTAGAATTCTAATTTGACATGAGAACATGTTAAATTTATTGATTTGTTGTTGATACCCTCAAATCTTAACAAAATCATATTTAGTCTAGATTTCACCCTCCCCCTCCCTCCACTGCATAGTGTTTAAACCATTTTCAAGTTTGGTTTAATGTCTTGCTGAATAATGTAGTAAGCCTTTTATCATTTATGATATGCATTTTAACAAATTCATCTGTAGAATGTCCCAACATCTGCAATACATGAATGAAGAGAGAAAGAAAGATAGAAAGACAGACTAACAGCATAGGCTGAGGTCTTTATGCTCACAGTCTGAATGACAAGTCTGTGGAATGACCTGTTTAATCAGTAAAAGAAGATGCCAGATGTTGCATTATTCTGGCAGCCACTACTAAGGCCAGAGAAAGGTTGGGTATTTATCAGCTGAAGCTTTCTAACTACTAGTCTGAGGAGCCAGAGCAAACCAGCACCTGTGCAGAGAACGTGCAGAGAATCATGGAGCTGGGGGAATGTGGTAGAGTCTGAGGTTCTGAGTCATTGAAGGAGAGGTTTACTTTCTGTATACTTTAATAGCATACATTTCTTGGGGAGATATACACTAGGAAGAGTGATGAAAGTAGAAGATTTTTGAAAAGAATTAAGATAACCAGGAAGGTTTTTGTCGATGATCCTGTAAATTTCTTCTTTTACAATGGATCTCCACTCAAAGATCTGAGTGGGTGGACATTGCTGTTGTTTACCTCCCAAATATAGCACTGCTGAATCTAAAATGAAATGCATTCACCTTTTTACTTTTGCTGAAAAAAAATTCAGGCAAATAAGATTTAAAAGCTACATCAGGTAAAATAATGACTAATCTCTCCAATTGTTCACAACTATTTTATCCAATTTTACATACTCTTAACAAAAAGTGAGGGATTTGCCATCTCGGAAAAATGTTTTAGACAGCAAATATGGTATTACAGCCATCTGCTTTAGGACCAAGATATCCTGTACGTTAAGTCTAAAGTCATAGTAAGATTTGTAGAACACATACAATGAAAATATTTGCATGATTAAAAGCATAACAAAAATAAGTGAGGTTCTAAAAAGCTGGAGTAGACATACTTGTCCCTATTCCCCCTGCTAACAACAACCCCAAACTCTAGGCATTATATGTAAAACAAGCCTAAAAAGACTACACGATGGAGAAAAGAAGGCAAATCATCCAGGGACCTCAACACCCAGGGAATGATGGGAATTCCGAGTTCTCTTTTTGCCTCACACGTCCCAGACAGGTTGGTGGAGGACTGCCCACTGCGATAAACAAAGAAGTCCCTGAAAATCTTGTTTTCTCTAGCCAAAGGACTGGGAAAAAGGCAACCTTGCAGATCAGGAAGTTTTTGACAGTAACGGCTCTCCCCACCCGCCCAACCCTCCCCCCTGCTCCCACTGGAAGAGTTGGGAAACTAAATGTCTTCACCAGGCCTATAAGGAGATTCTCCAACCTTACCTCGCTCCTGGTGGCACCAGAGAAGGCTGAGTGGAAAAGTGGTAGGCTGGAGTCCCGGAGGAAGCCTCCTGTAGTGTTAGAACCTTCACCACCACACAGCCATTAAAAAAATAGAGCATCCATGGAGGCCACATGAGTGAGAGTAATGAGGCACACCTGTCCCACCCCAGAGTGCTATCAGCTGAGGTCAACAAATAATCTAGATTTCCACCTCCACCTGTCAGTAATGAAGTAGCTCTCCTCCCCTCCACCCGCCACTGACAAAAGTGTTGTGCTAAAAGAGGAGATTTAATTAAGATTGAGAATTTTATGACATAAGACCCCAAATGTTCAGGTTTCAATTTAAAAATCAATCATCCTACAGGAACCAGAAAAATCCCAACATGAATGAGAAGACAAGCAACAGATGCCAATGCCAATATGACAAATACATTAGAATTATCTGACAAGTATTTTAAAGTGGACTTCATAAAGATGCTTCAACAAGCAATTATGAATATGCTTAAAACAAATGAAAAAACAAAGTGTCAGCAAAGAAATGGAAGATAAAAACCCTGCAACACCCAGGCTGCCCCCCATACTCATTGAATTAAAATCACTGAGAGGATTCAGCCATCAGTAGGTTTTAACTACCCAAAGAGCAGCCAACTTCAAGTTCAAGCAAGCCATGCTTCAACTCCAGGTTCTTAAACTAAGGTGTCTATCAGGGTCACTCAGAAAACATGATAAAGACACATAGATTCAGACCCTAAGACTTCTTCGGGTCTCTGTATTTTTATCAGCTTCCAGATGATTCTGAGAAACATCAGTTTGAGAACAGCTGCTTTCACTATTCAAAGGAATTTGCAGGTGGTTCTCCTCATTGAAAGATGCTGCAACATTCTTGACCCCAAGGATGAAAGAGCTGCATTTACATGACCTTGAAACAAGAAGTAAAGTTTTAGTCATACAAAAAAAAGGGGGGAGGGGGCAGGGAAAGTTGCAATCACACTTTGGATATGGGTGTTGAGGACTTAATAGGTTTAACCTGGGCTATCAAATTTAAGAAAAAAATCCACACACATTGAGGGCCAGTTCGAAAATGTAGTTATAGAGTAGGTACAGGTTATGTGTGTTTATGGGAAATAGGATGGAAGTGAGATAATATGTTAACCTGTCATGTGGCCCACAGGAGACATTAATTTTCCTCTTGGCAGAAAAAGAAAATGCTTCCACATGAGTGCCTCTTCCCATGCAAAAAACTAAAACTAAAAGGGAAGAGTTTATGATCAAGATAAATGATTGAATGGATAAATGAATGAATGAAACTTTTGCTAAATTACAACTTCAAAACAGAAACTCTAACGAAGGCATAATGCCCTCTAAGGTCATTCTTTAAGGATGTTGCTCCCATGTCATACAGGGAACATATACATTAGAAATCCTTGAGGCACTTGTTAAAAATACAGATTTGTAGGATCCCTGTAGGACATACTGAATCAGAATCTGACAAGTAGAACCCAGGAATATGTATTTTAATAAGTGCACGAGATAGTTCTTATGCATCCTAAGGCTATGAACCACTGGTACAGTGGTAATTTGAAAAGATTTTTAGGATACATATTAAAAAGGAATAATGGATTTTTAGAAATTATATTCAAAGTTTGCACTAAGTTTCTACCAGCATGAGAACTTGACAAGTAATAAAGTATGTTGAATCTTGGTTCCTACAAAATAAATTCTGGGTCCATCTCATGTATTAAACAGAATTGGGGGTGGGTGGAAAAGCTATCCTTGAGTCACATTGAATCCAGTGATTGGAGAGTGGACTTTATTCTCTTATATTTAAAAATAATATTTGTTCATGAGAAATACCTTTAAGAAAGTAGACAGTTTCTGCCACTTTATTTTATCCATTTACTGATTAACATTTTCATAAGGCTCAACTTAAAGTCAACAATTCCTATTACATACAACAGAAAAATTCCAAGGTTCTTAAGTAGACTTTTCCCTACAAACTTTACCAAGTGGAAAGGGGAAATAACTAATAGTTTATATTCCAAGTACATGTCAATATTTTTAGGACTTAAGATGTGTTGCCATCAAACCTGTATTTCTTAGATTAATTGTATTAGTTTTATTATCAATATTAGCTAAGGGCAGCTTCAGTCATTTCAGGATCCATATTACAAAACTCAGAATCATCTTAAATTTCATTTTCCCCTCCCACCCCTCATTTCCTCCACAGTCAGTTGCCAAATCCAGCACATTCCACATATTTCATGCCTTTTGGATCTGTCATCTCCTCTAAGTTCCATTCTACTGCCTTGGTAGTTGGAGGCATTAATGCCCTTGGCTAGAATATGGGAGCATTACTTTAACTGGCTTCTCGGTCTTCATCTAGCACATTCTATAAATTGACATCCAAGAGACTTTTAAAAGACTGAAGTTGTTGTTTGCCTACTGGAAAAACGTGCTGCTTCTTATTTTCATTCAAAATACCACTGAAACTCCTTAGAATGGCATAAGTCCTTTTACAACCTGCCTTGCCGTTTATTTCCAGTATCTTATAACTCTATCCCACAAAGAGTTGGAAAGGGCCTCATTGTAACCAATGGAAATCTATTGTGGTATTTCAAGCAAAGATAAGGTATCAGGCTTTTTACCATGGGGTCCGTGGCAGGGTCCTTGGGAGAAATTGATCTCCCTAGTCCCTTCCCAAACTATGGAGTTGTAACTTCCTCCGGCAGAAAGAATCTTATTTCCTGGTGTCTTTCTGTTCAACATCTATATTAATAGGAACACTCAGAAATAAATTGAGGTCATCGGGAACTAGGAGATAAGCATTTAGATGACAAAATATTGATTTTTTCCCCAAAGCTAAAGTGCTTTCATAAAAGAGTAAATAAAATCCTTTGTGGACAATTTACAAATGAAATATGTGAAATTGGCTTTTTCCTAAACCATGTATTGATTCGACATTCATAAACACTTTTGCTTGTCAATAGAGTGTGATCACTGCTCCCGATCTTTATGAAACTACAAAAGGACGTAACTACCCAATTAAATTTAAGTGAAACATTATTTATGTTAGATTAGCATTATGAGATGAGCTTCCTTGTAAGGTTTGAAGACAAAATGTCACATCTAGATGTTTTCATAGTGTTCTTTTAAATTAATTTCATCAAAATGGAAGTACTTTGTCACATGAGTTTGTCAATTTTATTTGTATTAGTTTTATGAAAATTATGAGACAAGGTTTGCTTATATAAAGACACAATCTTAGATGGAAGCAATATAAAAGATAGTTGACATTTACATCATCCTTGCTATATGCCAGACTCTATGTTTTTGATAATCAACTCATTTGATCAAACTTGGTGAGTCATTACTTCTGGTATTATGAACTCAATAATTTTTCCAGAAAGCACAAAACAAAAAATTTAAGGTGATATTTTCGAAACTTGTCAGAGCCACAGACTGGGAGCAAGTCTTTGTAAACTGCATATCTGAGAAAGACTGGTATCCAGAATATACCAAACAAAACAAAACAAAACAAAACCTCTTAAACCTCAGTCAAGAAAACAAACAACTAAATTTAAAATTGGGCGAATGATCTGAACAGGCACACCCCCAGAAAGATAGACACATGGCAAAAAGCATATGAAGAGATACTTATCATCATGAACCATCAGGAACTGCAAATTAATACAATAAGATACCTCCTACACACCTATTAAAAATTCCTCAAATCTAAAACACTCAAATGCTGACAAAGATGTGAAGCAACAGGAACTCTCATTCATTGTTGGTGGGAATGTAGAATGATATAGCTCTTTAGAAAATAGTTTGGTGGTTTTTTAGAAAAGGCAACATACTCTTATCGTATGATCCACATGTACCTTGCTATTTACCCAAAGAAGCTGAAAACAGGTCTACATAAACTCCTGCACATAATTGTTTATAGCCACTTTATTCATAATTACTCAAACTTGGAAGCAACCATGATGTCTTTCAATACATGAATGGATAAACAAGCTGTGGCACACCCAGATGATGAAATATTACTACTCATTGATAAAAAGACATAAAGGAAACTTAAATACATATTGCTATGTGGGAAAAAAAAAGCCAATCTGAAATGGCTGTGAAATGGCTACATACTGCATAATTCCAACTACATGACTTTCTGGAAAAAGCAAAACTGTGGCGACAGTAAAGGTCAGTGATTACAGGAAGTGGAGGAGGAGAAGGGATGAATGGGGGAAACACAGAGGATTTAGGGCACTGAAAATGCTCTCTGTGATACCATGATACGGATACATAATCATAAATTTGTCAAAACTCATAGAACACAACACCTGAGTAGACCCTAATGTAAACCACAGACTTTAGTTAATAATAACATATCAACACTGAATCATTGATTCTACTAAATGTACCACCTAATGAATGATGTAAATAATAGAACTGTGTGTGTGTGTGTGTGTGTGTGTGTGTGGTGAGGATGAGGTGATACTGTGGGAACTCTCTAATTTCTGCTTAATTTTTCTGTAAACTAAAAGTGTTCTAAAAGAAAAAAGCTACTCATTAATAAAACTAGCTAGCCCCAAAGTTAGAGTAGAACCATAATCCTTGAACACTTTGTACACTTAATATTTTTTAGTCCATATCTTAGCTAACTAAGCAAATTAGACAGAAAATTTCTCCTAAGATGCATGACCCTGCTTGATCACTGCCCACTGCCGGTTCTTAGCTGCTTGAGAGCAATCTATTACTGTACCATTCTAACTCGGGGATAATCCTATGCTTGCTTTATTTAAATGCCCCAGAGGCCAGTATGTCAGAAGAGTGACAGACAGCAAAGTGCCAGAACTTTGTAGCTTTCAAAATTCAATTCAAAAGTGTATATTAAATATTCCTCTTGAGATTCCTTGCTGAAGATTCTTTGGAGCTAATTCTAACAGTCCCTGCAAGGGGGAAGATCCATCTGGCAGGAAATGTTCTCATTAGGAGTTTCATGATAAGCGCCCCCCTTTTCTGGGTTTCTTAAAGAAGTCCTGTGGATATGTGGGCATTTGATGTTCGCTCTTTAGGCAGGTGCTCAGTTAGATGGTGACCCTCACATCCTCTCTGTCAAGTCCAGCAGAATGATTAATGTTACTAGAACTACTACACTCTGAAAATAAAGGTTTGGGTGAAACTATGTTAAAAAATTGGGACTAGATTAATTTCTAATTATTTGTTTCTGAAGACAAATCTTTTGCTACTCAAGACAATATTATTAGAATTGCAAGTAAGGTAAATGTTTAAGGAATTATTAGATCAGACTTTTAAAATTAATAACATAATGCACAATATTTACTTGAATATCTTGATTCAAAGTACACATTAAAGGCTTTAGACTGAGGCTTTACAATTTAATTATATTCTAATGTATTTTTAGGGTCATGATGGTTAGGTTTAACTAGGAAATACAATTTAGATTATTATATGCACTTAAATTTAAAATTAGATTTTACATATTTAAAGCAGTTCTCCAATATATACAGTGGCAATAAATATTCCATAAGGGTAATTATGAGTAAATGATTGAATATTTTCAAGCTATTATCAAGGATAGGTTTTTAATACCGAGATTTGAAGCAATAATAAAATTAAAATAAAATAAAATTACTCAGCTTCTGGTCATTGTGTGGCTCAGCTTCTGGTCTTTTTGGGCCTCTCTGCTGGGCTCCTGGAATGTCCTTTTGAAATGACTTTCCTCAGAACAAGTGGTAGAGAGCAAGGAAGAAGCCTGTAAAATGACCTATCATCACCTCTGATGTATTCCAGTAGTTACATAGACCAGCCCTGATGTGGTGTGTGAGGGGACAACACAAGAGTGTGAACTCTGGGAAGCTGGGATTTTTGTAGGTTGTCTTGGAGGCTGGCTTCAAAGTGGAGCCTTTAAACCACATGGCTAAATGTTTTTTTGCTTTAAATAATTGTCCATTCTTTAGAAATAAAATACAATTAATCCAGGAGCTATAAGTAATAGCTAAAAGTATGTGGCACTCACTGTATATAACTACTCTATTTCACACTTTATGTCAAAATATTAAAGCTTGAAAACAAAAAGGCAAATGGTTTTTAACTTTAATCTCTTTCAAATCATATAAGTAAGTATTGTCAATGTAAGTGTTTATTAAAGAACATAGTTTTTCATTAGGAACTTAGTTGAGAACACCAATTCCCTTGATATACCATAGAGTTCACAGATAAAAGCATCCTTAAATTATTGTTAATCTCCACTGTGTAGATGCTTAGATGTGACCGGGTTCACTTAATACTTTTGATGATTTTTCCTCTTCAGTTTTAAACTTCCTGATTTCACCTGAAAAATGCTCTCAACCCACACAGAAAGGAAAACTATAATTATAGGCAGATCCATTTTCTGCTAGGATCATTCAGTAGGACTTTTTCCATACTCAGAGTGAACTGATTTTCCCGACGACAAAGAGGAAATAATACCAACTATCAATCTTTAAAAAACAATATTGCTATATTAAAGCATTGTGGAGGGAAGAAGCACTAAATTGTAAAGTTTACTTGCCCTTTGGGGTGATAAACTTCTGGTATTTTAGAATCCAGTTACTCTCATCCAAAGTCTTCCTTTAAGTTGTTACTGAAATTTGCTTTCAAAGTCTTAATTAACAGTAGAAATTGTGACATTTTACACAAGCCATCTATTTAATATTCAATAATTTATGGTTCAAGTCACTGGCTTCACGACCAAATTGCTTGACTGAACTCTTCACTGGCTCAACTTCAAAGGGCAGTTGAAATTTGAGCCTTTGAAAAGCATCTGAAGGCTTGGATTATTTTAGCATTATATTCCCCATACTCAAACTCATAATGGCTTGGTGAAACATAGCAGGTTTATAATTAAAAAGAAAAGATGTATGTTCTGTAACTTTTATGAGCAACGGATGCTTAAAAATTCAAGCTAACTTGGTTTCTTCTCCACTGAAATTTTTGGGAAGAAGGTTTCCCTTAAAACTATATTAATTTTTAAAATAGGTGTAAGCAGTATCCAACATCTAGTACATAGGTTTCCTACTTCTTCCTTCTTTAAAAAGACAGTAGGTCCATTTAATACTTTATCATCCACTATTTCTTTTCTCAGCACAGCTAAGGATCATGGGCTGAGGGCTGAGAGATATATTAGTGCCATTAAATATTACACTTTGATACTATATGCCCCCAAAATAATGAGAATTATATTCCTCATTGTCCCTAATGGTTTATTTGAATTCCTATCTAGAATTGAATGAGAAAATCATCAGACTTCTATATCTCCTTCCACACATATAATTACTTTAGAAATGGGATTGGCTTTTTCAGGGTCATAGCATATTGAGAGTTGAAATAATTTTCTGAATTGGGAGCTTCACTTGTTTTACTTTTATGATTATTGATTACACAATGGCATTCTCTGTGTTTATTCCCCAAATCTGCAAATGTGATTTCTGGCATAGGTGCAGTTCTGTTATGGGCTGAATTTTGCATATCTCCCAAATTCATAAGTTGAAGCCCTAACCCCCCAATGTGTTGATATTTGGAGATAGTGGCCTTTGGGAGGTAATTATGGTTAGATGAGGTTATGATGACTACAGTTGGGGTTCTTTGTTGAAACAGAAACTAACTTGAAGGAAAAGCCAAAGGAAAGATAGAGCAGCTCTTATTCAATCACAGGCTTCTCTAGGAAGATCAATCTCATGATTCATTTCAACACTTTCTGTTTTTGTGCCACCCACGGAAGAGCTACATTTTTAGGACAGAGAGTGTGAATGCCTATTTTGGGCCATTTGGGCATTCCCTTGGTTTTTAGTCTAATTGATATGCCATTCCCACAAAAACCTTAAAAAGGGAAACTTTACCCAAAAAAACCGGGGTGGATGCTGAAGAGATATAAACGGATGTGTTGCACACAATATTTCACAAACACTAGTGGTATAATTGTCTACCTGAAGATGATAAGTCTGAGTTAAAGGAAAATGTCAATGGCTTGCAAAATGGCTTGACATGCAGATGTACTTTAGAAAACAGTAGGTGTAGCTGTGAGCTAAAGTTACTAAAAAATTAATCACATTAAATATTTTTATGAGTTGCTATGCTGATTTCTTAGTAAGACAGAGTAGATTTGTTCTTTTACAATAGGAAGTCTTGCTAAATCACCTGAACAAGTTCTTTAACATTTCTCAATATAGTTTTATATTTTTTTAAAATGGGGATAATAATATCAATATATTCGAATTATTATGAAGATTAAATAAATTAATGCATATTCAGTGCTTAACAGAATGTGGGGCTATAGTAATTTTTCAACTAATGTTAGCAATGACCATTATCATTATAGGGTACATATTCACAGGATCAACGCATCTCATATTTCATGTTTGTATTTAAACACCTTTATAATTGGCTTATTTGCATTTGAACCAAAGACACATCTAAACTCACCACTGATCCCATTTAAACACTAGTTTTCTTCAACATGAAATTACTTTTCTTAGAACCAAAACTTATTGGTTATAAGTTTAAAAAATAATTATCTTTCTCAAACATGCTCTTTATTTTTCTTTCAGCGCATGGAACTATGAAGCAATATTCATTTCAGATAGCTTATTTTAATGATGTTAAAAGTTAGGGGTTTGAGAAAGGATAGAAAATGGGTATAGCCAGATCTAGATATAGTTTCAATGACTCACCAATGGAAAAATCACAAATTTTCTGAATGCCAAACAGAAAGTTCTTGCAAGTTGAAATATTTGTAATGTTTGCAATGTTTGTAAATTTTGAAGGACTGAGGGGAATAGAAAGGGATATACTTATCCTTGAGATATGTATATAAAGTTAAGTTTCTAGAGATGTGAGCTCACAGAGCTTTAATATTAATAATAGGAGGTGTCATACTTCAGCTTGATTAAAGTAAATGCTGAAAGAAATGTTTATTTTTAAAAATTCTTTTTATGTTTTTTGAAAGAAATGTTTAAATTGGCCAATGTGTCATTTTCTTTTAGGTTGTCCTGAATGGCTAGAAATTTCATTTATTTCCTCCTTTATTACCAAACAATCAGATTTGAAAGTCTGTTCAGTTTTGTTATAACTTTGGGGTCCTTAACAGTTCTCTTGTGAATTATGGAAATAGGAAAGAAACTAGGAAAACAGGAAAGAAATATGAATGTATATTCTTTCTCTGCTTGGTATATATGTCCACCTATTCTAAGATTTTCATGTGTGTCATTATTGTAAAGAGGCTGTCCTGGCCTCTTTAGAGATAATGTGCATGACACAATTGGAGAGATATTGGAGAATCTAATACATACTGGAGCTTACAAAATCATTACAAAAGTATTTCTCTCTCTCTCTCTCTCTCTTTTTTTGATGAAGACATTTTCTGAATCTCATGGCATGGTGGATGCCAGGGGGTCTATCAAATCTTCTAAAATGTTTTTGCCATATCTTTTTCTAAGTTAAATAGAGACCTCAATTCAATAATTCTCAAACTCAAGTGTACATAAGGATTTCATGGTATGTCTTTAAAAACCAGATTCTTGTGGTCCATCCCCAGGAGATTTTTTTTTTTAAGATTTCATTCATTTATTTGAGAAGGAGAGGGAGAGAGAAAGCATGAGCTGGTAGGAGAGGCAGAGGGAGAAGCAGACTCCTCACTGAGTAGGGAGCCCGACGTGACACTTGATCCCAGGACCCTAAGATCCCAACCTGAGCTGAAGGCAGGTGCCCAACCCACTGAGCCACGTAGGCACTGTGGGGAGATTCTGATGTAAGTCTTCAGAGGGATCTAGGAATTTGCACCTTTGTAAAACAGCACAGATGACTGTGATAATTGTGCTCTACAGGTCACACTTAAAGAAACACTCTTCTTAGAAGTTACAGTAATAAGTAATAAGTAATATCACTATCACTTATTACTACTATTACTACTACTACTACTATTATTATTTATCTACTAATAGTTGCTCTTCCAATCAACTCTCTGTTGTACTTCCAAATGAGAGAACAATAATAAAGTAGGTCCAAAGCATTTTATATATTACTGTGAGTTCATTTTTGTATTTATATTTAAATATGAATATTTGATTTTAGCTTATAGGCCCCAAACCTTCATTCCATTAGCTGTTAGTGGGTATGCTACAAGAAGAGAATCCCATGGTCAAGTAGCTGACATACTATGTAATACTTTGTCATTTATCAGAGTTACAGACACAGGCCAGCACACAGAACTCTGTAGCTTTGTTTTAAAAAGGCTTCCCAAGACTCTGACTCTGGAAACTTCTTAGTAAGGGACAACTGTTAATATCTTGCAGAAATTCTTCACAGAGAATTAAATCTCATCTTGCTTTCTTGCTAAGCCTGGTATCTTTTCAGCAATTCCGGCTACTGCTTTGGTCTAAAATTCTTCTCATTGGCACACTTGAAGCTTACACGGAGAAGGATCAGTCAGAAATGGCAGTGTCGACGGCTGCTGAGGACAAGGTGTCTTCCAAACTAAATCCGATTATAGGAACTAAAGGATTTTCATATGGCTAAAGATTGTGACAGGTGTGGGGAGTGTAAAATGCCCTTTGAGCCCATCTTTTTGAAAGATTTGGAAATAAAATCAGATAGCCTTTGTGAGAAAAAAAAAACACTTAGTGGATGAAATAAAAAATATGTAAAGTCACATTTAGTGACTACTAATATAGACTGGTCAAATAAGCTTTATAAACATATTTGAAGAAAGCTTCATTTTTCTTCATAGGGACCTGGAAAACAATGAACATAAAATATAATTGTCAATGTATACAGCATGAGATAGAAGAATATTTTGTCAAACACCAGGACTAATATTGTCTAGCAAGGTTATTTCTTTTGAGAGATAGAATGTATTAGGTACAGAGAAACTAGTGCTGATTCCTTGGGTAATAAGTAAATTTCTGTTTTAGTTTTTATGTAATTCTGAAATAAAGCATATATTGATCATGGCAACACGTGCATTGCATTTTGTCAGAATAAATTCATAATTCTTTTTTTAGATTTTTATTTATGGTGCAGCCCAGGTGGCGCAGCGGTTTAGCGCCGCCTGCAGCCCAGGGCGTGATCTGGAGACCCTGGATCGAGTCCCACGTCGGGCTCTCTGCATGGAGCCTGCTTCTCCCTCTGCCTGTGTCTCTGCCTCTCTCTCTCTCTCTCTCTCTCTCTCTCTCTCTCTCTTTCTCTGCATCTCTATGAATAAATAAATAAAAGATTTTTATTTATGTATTTGACAGGGAGTTAGAGAAAGCCATAAAGCCCAAATGGGGGGGGGGGGATGGTAGAGGGAGAGGAAGAAGCAGGTCCTCCGCTGAGCAGGGAGTCTGACTCAGGGCTCCATCCTTGGACCCTGGGGACCACGACCTGCCTGAGCCACCCAGGTGCCCCAAATTCATAATTCCTTTTTTTTTAAGATTTTATTTTTATTCATTTACTGATGAGAGACAGAGAGAGAGAGAGAGGCAGAGGGAGAGGGAGAAGCAGGCTCCATGCAGGGAGCCTGATGTGGGACTCAATCCCGGGACTTCAGGATCACACGCTGGGCTGAAGGCAGGCGCTAAACTGCTGAGCCACCCAGGGATCCCCAAATTCATAATTCTTATTGTAAATGAATAAATTGGTATTCTGAATTACATTCCAGTCTCTCAATTTGTAGTAATTTAACATCCCTGAGTTGGGTCACATCTGAGAAACAATTGATTTTCTGGGTAAAGAAGTTTCAACAAAACCCAGACCATAATGAAATCGCCCTTTAAATGTTACCCTGAGAGATTTTAGGTAGACCATTACAAGACATATCCCAGGCAAATCCCCATCTTTCTATTTGCTTCTCTTCAAAATGCAACATATTCAATATAAAGATCTGTGTCAGAACATCAGCCTTGTTTCTAATGAGCGCATTTCTGTGGTTTTGAGAAGAAAGTAAATTTATTTTTTGCCATTTGTGGTCAGCTCCATGTTTAGCAGGCTCTCTAGAAGGGATTATTCACTTGAGAGTTGGTGTCTTCCTTTATTGCTTTTTCTCAGAACTCTGGCAAAATAAAGGAATAAAAGGAAGTTACACTGAGCAAATATCTTATACTCTCTTCTTAAATCTTGCAAATATAACTCCCAGTGTCCCTCGTCTAGAATCACTAGGTTAAACTTGGTTCATTCACGCAGTTCCAACAGATTGCTGTTGGGACTTGCATCGCACGGCTCAGTGTTCACTTTAAATGTTCTCCCTGCACCTCATTTCCACCCAGTGGAAAAATATGTAGTTATTACAGACAATTGCAATGTGAACTAAAGTGTACATAATTTTTAATACTTTCAACGGTGTTCTTTTGTAGGAACTTTCTAAATGACATAAAAAAGCTTTTATGCCTTTCTTCTCCCTCTAATCCAACATCTCAGATTATATAAAATTTAGAAGGTTTATAGCACATGTTACAAAAATATTAACTATTCATATTTTATAGGAATTTGTGAAATCTCACATAACTACAGAATAATCTCAAAACGGTCTTTATCTTATCACACATTTCAACTGAAAGACTACTTCATAGTGCTTTACGTACACTTAGTCTCTCTTTTATTAATATTTTTAATTTTGTTTTCTGGTTATTATTTTATTTTTAATTTATTTTTTTATTTTTTTATTTTTTTTAAATTAATTTTTATTTTTATTTTTATTTTTTTATTTTTTTAATTAATTTTTATTGGTGTTCAATTTACCAACATACAGAAAAACACCCAATGCTCATCCCTTCAAGGGTCCGCCTCAGTGCCCGTCACTCATTCCCCTCCAACACCCGCCCTCCTCCCCTTCCACCACCCCTAGTTCGTTTCCCCGAGTTAGGAGTCTTTATGTTCTGTCTCCCTTCCTGATATTTCCCAACATTTCTTTTCCCTTCCTTTATATTCCCTTTCACTATTATTTATATTCCCCAAATGAATGAGAACATACACTGTTTGTCCTTCTCCTATTGACTTATTTCACTCAGCATAATACCCTCCAGTTCCATCCACGTCGAAGCAAATGGTGGGTATTTGTCGTTTCTAATGGCTGAGTAATATTCCATTGTATACATAAACCACATCTTCTTTATCCATTCATCTTTCGATGGACACCGAGGCTCCTTCCACAGTTTGGCTATTGTGGCCATTGCTGCTAGAAACATCGTGGTGCAGGTGTCCCGGTGTTTCATTGCATCTGAATCTTTGGGGTAAATCCCCAGCAGTGCAATTGCTGGGTCGTAGGGCAGGTCTATTTTTAACTCTTTGAGGAACCTCCACACAGTTTTCCAGAGTGGCTGCACCAGTTCACATTCCCACCAACAGTGTAAGAGGGTTCCCTTTTCTCCGCATCCTCTCCAACATTTGTTGTTTCCTGCCTTGTTAATTTTCCCCATTCTCACTGATGTGAGGTGGGATCTCATTGTGGTTCTGATTTGTATTTCCCTGATGGCAAGTGATGCAGAGCATTTTCTCATGTGCATGTTGGCCATGTCCATGTCTTCCTCTGTGAGATTTCTCTTCATGTCTTTTGCCCATTTCATGATTGGATTGTTTGTTTCTTTGGTGTTGAGTTTAATAAGTTCTTTATAGATTTTGGAAACTAGCCCTTTATCTGATATGTCGTTTGCAAATATCTTCTCCCATTCTGTAGGTTGTCTTTTAGTTTTGTTGACTGTATCCTTTGCTGTGCAAAAGCTTCTTATCTTGATGAAGTCCCAATAGTTCATTTTTGCTTTTGTTTCTTTTGCCTTTGTGGATGTATCTTGCAAGAAGTTACTGTGGCCAAGTTCAAAAAGGGTGTTGCCTGTGTTCTCCTGTAGGATTTTGATGGACTCTTGTCTCACATTTAGATCTCTCATCCATTTTGAGTTTATCTTTGTGTATGGTGAAAGAGAGTGGTCCAGTTTCATTCTTCTGCATGTGGATGTCCAATTAGAATTTTATTTTGAAGTAATCTCTACACCCAATATGGGTCTCAAACTTACAAGCCCAAGATCGAATCTCTTGTTCTACTCCCTAACCCACCAGGAGCCCTCAGTTATTAATTTTTTGAAGGTAAATAACTGTCTATTGAATTTCCTGATGTATACATCTGAAAATTGGGCAATGAGACTGTACTATCCTTATTTCCCTTAGCTGAGTTAGTGGTAAAAATCACTGGAGTATTAATCAGTACTAGTAGCACTGAAATTTGTCTATAGAGCAATTTAACCATTATCCTACAGATTTGCTTTAATACTATAATCAGAAAAGCTTTATAGCTATTCCAATAGGCAGGAGTCTCAACCTCTTCCTACTCCCCACCTGTTCTCTTTAAGGACAACTTCTGTCTTATTTTATGTCAAAATGCAAATGTGTGGTTTTCTTACACCATTTTATAAGCAATTAAATTTATGTGGAATGAAAATTAATATTTGAGTCAACACCTATTTACATAAGTCTTCAAAAACCTATTAAGACAACAAATTATAATCAGGTAAACTGCTTGTCAGAATTATTTATTTTACCATAGTAAGATAAAGCACCTGGGATATTTTGCCAATTGATAATTTTCAAAAATATATTTTCTTAGTGTCTCATTTAACATGGTTACATTATCACTGTATGAAATTACTACCCTTTTAGGTAACTAGGCGATATTTAAAAAATCAATGATTAGATCACACAAATGATTCAAGATTTGCTTTGAAATGACTCAGGGGACTATCTCTTTAGTTAGTTTTCATATGTACTTTGCTATGTAATTATTTCGTACTTACATTAGGCCAAGTCCCGGGTGTGGAGATATGCACTAGAGATATATTAATGGATTGTGGTCAAATGGGCTTTAAAAAATATCAGAGGAATCAGATAATCATATGATGATTTGCACTGTCATTAATTACAAGATCCCTGGGAAGAAGAAATTATTTTGTAAAAACTTACATAGAAGAATATGATTAGAAATTGGTGCATGAGGAATAATTGACCTATAAGACTTAGAGCTCAGGGAGAGATCCAGGAATGTGGAAACTTTATACCATGTTAATAATTCTAGAGCAAATCTAAGCCATTATAGATTTTTAAGTATGGGGACAATGGATTCCTGCCAGATTTACATATTCCCCCCCCCCCCCACATATTGTTATAGGAAATTCTCAAACATCAGAAACGTAGAAATCATTATGCAGTAAACTCCCAAATATCCACTACCTTGATTCTTTAACTGTAAATATCTGTCCATTCATTTAGCTATTTAAAAAAATTAAAGATTTTACTTATTCATTTGAGAGAGAGAGAAAGCACGAGTGTGGGGAGAGGCAGAGGGAGAGGGAGAAGCAGGTTCCTCACTGAGGACTATAGATCATGACCTGGGCTTCTCCTGAAGCCCAACTATCTGAGCTGCTCAAGTGCCTCATCATTTAGCCATCTATTGACCCTCCTTATTTTTGAGTTTGAAAATTGAGGTATAGAGTAAAAATGATCCACCTTATCTTTTGAGGCACTTTAAAAGTTGAAGTAACATTTACAACAGAAAATTTTATCTTTTTCGTCCTTCCTTCCTTCCTTCCTTCCTTCCTTCCTTCCTTCCTTCCTCCTTCCTTCCTCCTTCCTTCCTTCCTTCCTTCCTTCCTTCCTTCCTTCCTTCCTTCCTTTTTTTGAGAGAGAACCCATGTGTGTGTGCCTGGGTTGCCAGCAGGGGTGGGGAGTGGGGAGGTAGGGCAAAGGGAGAAGGAGAAAGAGAATCCCAAGCTAACTCTACACTGAGCACAGAACCCCAGTAGGGGGTCCATCCACTACCCTGAGACCGTGACAGAGTGGAAATCAAGAGTCAGGCACCCAACTGATTGATCTACTCAGGTGCTCCTTTAGTATGTATTTCTATGCACTTTGACAAGGCGTGATGTCACGTAGCCACCACAATCAAGATACACAACAGTTTAGTCTTATTTTTTAATGCATTTCTAAGTTTTTTCAGAGCACATCTCAGCCCTATTGTTAGAATTCAAGATTTATTTAATATTATTTATCCTTTTTGAGATAAATGTCCATACTGTGAAATGCACAAGTGATAACCTTTCTATGAGCATTGACAAATGCATAAATCTAACCTGTGCAACTGCAAACTCCTATCCAATGATCTTGTAAGTTTTCATCAGGAGAAAAAAAAATGTAACTACATAGCTGTTGGATATTAACTAGACTTATTGTGGTGATCATTTTGCAATATATACAAGTATCAAATCATTACACTTGAAACTAATATAAAGTTATATGTGAAATAAAAAAAGATGTAGGACATTTCTATTGCTCAGAAATTGCCATATGCTCCTTTGCAGTCACTCCTGTTCCCATTCTCCCCTTTTCATTGGCAGTTTGTGTTCTAATTGTTTTGAAGCCATAGACTCATCTATTCTAGAATTTCAGATAAATGGAATCAAAGAATATGTTCCATGTCAAGCTTTTTTCAGTCAGCATAACTTTTTTTGAGATTTAGACATGTTAAGCCTATTAGCAGTTTTTTTTTTTAAATTCCTGAGTAGTATTTTGTTGTATAATTATATGACAGTTTATCACCCTCCTCTTGGTGCCTACCTGAGCTGTGTCTAATTTTGGCTATTATAAATAAAGCTACCCTGGACATTCTTATACCAGCCTTTTAGTAAAATATATATATTCTTCATTACTCTTTTTTTTTTATTCTTCATTACTCTTAAGGGAATATCTAGAATTGGAATTTCTTAGTTATGAGGTAAGTATATGCTTAGTTTTATTATTATTATTTTTAATTGAGAGCTTATTCCAAAGGAGTTATATCATCATCTTAATAGTTTTTACCATGAATCTGTCTACAGGATGGGGAATGGCTTGGAAATAGGTAACAGAAGATAAGAGAAGACAAATGCAATGTTTGGGCATAATAGGGGCTAGTGGAAAGAGATAAGAATGAATATAATTAAGATTTATTTAGGAGATAGAATCAACAAGACTTGCTAGTAGACAGGATTTAGGGGAAAGGAGATGGATTAGCCAAGTTTCAGGCATGAATAAATGGTTGATGGTGGTATAATTTACCAAGATGGAGAGTTTTAATGGTGCACCAGGTTTAGAGGAAAAATATTGAGCTTGATTTTGAACATGTGCACTTTGATGTGGTTATTTTCTCTCTCGGAATAATGATTAGCTGATTTGTTACCATTTCTATATTGTCAGAACCAGACAAAAAAATGAAGTGCAACCCATTTTGCTAAGCACCAAAGGGACTTGTATTTTCCAAATTTATCCTTCCCTTGAACTAAAATACTAAACAGTATATCCTCATGATTTAGCCAAAAGAGGGAACAGATTTCTATTATTTCTTAATGTTTAATGTTTATACCATTAAAATATAGCCTATTAAATTATATTCATTTCAATATCTTGGAATGTATGACTTGTTCGAAAAAAAATCACAGCACTTTTACTGGACAAAGAGATGATTTATTACATAAGACCTAATTAGGATAAATGAGGGATAAGATATGGTACAATATTTTCACAGATGGTTGAAATCACTTTGGGAAAAGCTTGGATTCAAGTTCATCTATATAAGCTGCTTAGAATAATTTACATGGAATTCAAAATAAATAAGTTTACCAGCAGTTTAAAGCATTAAACTTAAAAAAAAATACATACATTAATTATAATTCTTGGTGTAGTTACTGCAGAACTGAAACTCTTTAATCAAAAAAAAGTCAAATAAAGTTAGTCTTTAAAGAGACTTTTAAAGGTTTTTGTAATTTGTGCTTTGCTCAAAAATAATATGACTGCCTCGTGTTAGTGAGGATTCTAATAGAACTGATTTCAGATGCGATTTTAGCCAGAACACACTCTTTCAATTTAGCTGTCCCTGAAGTAAGATAATAATATTTTAATAACTATGTAAGTACTATAGAACAAAAATGATAAAAAGACATGTTACATATACAAAAGGAATCTCCACTAGCCACTGAATCATTAAACATTTTTTATTACTTACAGTTTTATAAATGTTGAGAAAAACAATTCAAATCTGTATCAGCAGTTCCTAATCTCATATTATACCACCTAACGTAGTTATGTAAAATACTATGAGTTGTCATTAAAATGTAATTAAAGATTCATATTTCGTGCCAAGCTGTCAACAAGCCTCATTTTGCTTAATTATCTACAGATTTTCAGGACCACCTGTTTTCAGGAGGGCTTTTCCTTTTGAGGAGGTCCATAAAAGGGAAAGAAAATGAAGATTTTGCCAACCTCTTTGTCTACCATCCATTTGTTCCTGACTGAAGAATGAATGACTCTGCCTTCCTTTAACACTTGCTATTTCCCTCGGATGTTGTAGTCCCGGGGTTTTCACACACACGTCTGGCTAGAAGCTAGAAAGAGAGCTAAAGAATTTAACCTTATTAGTAAATGCATTTACCTTTAATCACAAAATGTTTATTCTTTTTAAAACTGAAAAAAAATACATGTCGAATCATGGGTGATAACGTCTTAGTTTCCGAATGTCCACTGACAGGAATCACTGTGTTGAAGTTAAAAATGTGCAGTTTCAAGTGCTTTTTTTCTGTCTATCCTTGCTTTGCTATATTTTATTGAAAAAGAACTATTTAAACAAATATGACTTAAACACTTATGAAAGCTGATATTTGGTAACATTAAGTTTGTTTTCGTTTTTATTTTTTGGCCTGTCAAAGGCTTCCTATCTGTCTCTCTGTCTCTCTCTGTCTCTGTCTCTCTCTCTCTTTTTTTTTTTTTTTTTGTCTAAAGATTTTATTTATTATTCATGAGAGACACAGAGAGAGAGGCAGAGGGAAGGGCAGGCTCCCTGTGGGAAATTTTCCATCTGGAGATGGAAGATTCTTTAATTTAAATTCTACCTTGGTGATCACATTCATTTCCATGCCTTCAAAAACTATTTCATATGTGTAGTCCAACACTCTATTTTTGACACAATAGCCATGTGATGTCCTGTTAGTCAAATAGTTGTATTTAGATGTGCTACAAATATCTTAAATATAAGATACCCAGAATCAAACTTTTTTATTTTTACCTTTAATCCCCTCTTCAAATATCTTCCTCTCAAGTCTATTCTTTTCCAACAATGACAATACCATTTCCATAGTTTCTCAAGCTAGGAGCTTCAGATTAATTCTCAACTATTCTCATACCATCCTCATGCTCAACCCAATCCACAATGCCTGTTAATTAGTACCTTTGAAATATATTACAAATCTGTGCGCTTCTGTAATTCTAGTGTAAGCCATCCTTTCTGAGCCATTTTTCAGAATTGCCAACTTTTAGTCAGCTCAATTAATTTTCAATTAGTGACCATATTGATATTTTTAAAGCAAATTTGATCATTTTATTTCTCTGCTTTAAATGTTTCAATGGCTCTCTCTTATATTTAGAATAGATTATATACTCGTATAGAGGCCTCCCCACCTCCAATAGAATAAAGCTGATTTCCCAATTTCATTTCTCTCTCTTTTTTTTTTTTAATTTCCCGATGATCCCCATGTGTCAGCTGTACTGTTCCCTGTTCCTCTTTTAGTTCCTATCCTCACCCCCAAGGCCTTTACACATCTTACTCAGATCACTCCTCCTCACAACCCTCTTCACACTAGAAGTTACACTTCTCTTTAAGTAGTTGTCCCAATCGGTTACACCTAAACTAGTTCTCCCTATACTTACTATCATGAGAAGCCATTCATTTTCTTTATGTCATGTATCATGATTTGTGATTATTCTTTTTCTGTTTGTTTTGTTTGCTGCCTGTTTTCCTCACAAAGCTGAATTGCCATGAGGCTTGGGGTGATGTCTGCCTTGATAAATAGTGTATTGCTACTGTGCTGCCCAAGATATTGAAGATGCTCAAAACACTGATGGGCTGAATGAATACTCCTCTCAGAAATCTCTTGCTGGGGCGCCTGGGTGGCTCAGTCAATTAAACGTCTGCCCTCCACTCAGATCTTTCAGGATCCCAGGACCCTGGGATTGAGCCCTGCATGGCATCAGACTCCCTGCTCAGTGGGGAGCCCACTTCTCTCTCTCCCTGGGCCCCTCCTCACACTCCTGCTCTCTCGCTCACTCTCTCTCTCTCAAATAAATAAATAAAATCTTATAAAAAGAAAAATCCCTTTCTGGATCCGTGCAGGTGAATTTCGTGTTTACGTGTGTGACCTAAATGGACTCATATTAAGAGAAGGCAAACATTAGTTCAGAATGTTCTTGGTAGTTCTTTTGACTTTTTAAAATTAGAAGTCACTGTAAGGCAAGGAATGCCTTTTTCTAAAGTACCTTCTGCTTTTAGTGCTCTTTAAAAATTGAGTCTAACCAAGTTCTATTAAGAGTACATTTTATAAAATTGCCCTGACTGAATGCAAGTGGGTGAGGCAAGGGCTGCATTTGGCTGCTGTTCTACAGGAATGCTTTTACTATATACTTGCGACCACATGGGACGCACATCCACAGCTACCACTATTCAGTGCTGCTCTGCGGCAGTATTGAGATTGTAAACAATAAAGAGACCAGAATCATAGCCTCCCCAGAAAGGAACAGGAAACCTGAAATCCTCTCAGTCAGCACAACTCTTGGAAATTGTTCCCCTGGAGAAAGTGGATGCTTAGAAACACAAATTAGTTATTAGAAGATATTTGCTGTAAAACACTTTTAGTGTATTTACATGCACTTAAATGTTTCCAACAAACATAAATCCACTAAATAGCAGAGTTATGTGTGAAATCAATTTTATTAAGTCCTCAACATTGTGATATTATATGATTGGGCTATCAGCTTCATGAAAATTATCATTATTTTTATTATTATTATGTTTTAGGATGCATTGTTCTCTTACCTTGCTAGTAGCTGAAGTGGAGTAGATTTCCATGATCACTCACAGTGAATAGGTTCTGGGCAACAATAATTAATGCATTAGGTTAAGAAAAACGAAGTATGATTGTTTTGACCTGAAATTTTATTCCCTTTTTTATTGTGTGGCTTGGTGAACATATATGAGCAGAAGGTGAGAAAGTTGTATGTAGCTGGTTTTATGTCTACTTCTCAAAATAAGTATTACCTTCAGATTAGATTTTTAATACTCAAATAGTCTGAAATGAATTCTACAAACTCAGAATAAATAAATGTCTTATTTTGCTTAAAGCTTTCCTTAAACTCCAGGTCTGAGTTAGGCATTAATCTCTCTGTGTCTCATAATGACTTGGACATGTATGCTTTATTGTTATGTTTAGTCCTTCATTTATTTTATAAGACCCAAAGCAGGAAGAATAACTTTAACTTGTAGGTTTTTACTGCATAAAACAGATGCTAAATGAAATTTTAAAATTTAATGGTGGCTGAATAATATTTCCACAAAGATTTTCACTTTTAAAAATTCATTGTATGCAATAATATATACATTTCTAACTGCAGTGCATTAATATATAAGGTTAAGAAACAAAATGGGAAAATCTCTAATCATGGAAAGGGATAATTTATATAAAAATCAATGAAGTTCAGAAAATTTTTGAAGCATAAGCTGTGAAATATAAAATAATGACTATACACGTAAAGACACACACACACGATATGTATCTCTCTATATATATCTATCAGACTTGTAATCAGACTTGTTTTTTGTTTTGTTTTGTTTTGTTTTGTTTTAGTGAGAGAGAGAGCGAGAGATGGAGCCCGAGTACACGGGTGGTGGGGGCAGGGAGGGACAGAGGGAGAGAGAGAGAAAGAGAGAATCTTAGGCAGGCTCTAAGCCCAGCATGGAGCCTGAGGCAGGGCTGTCTCAGGACCCTGAAATCCTGACCTGAGCCAAAATCAAGAGCCCAACAAGTAACCAACTGAACCACCTAGATGTCTCATAATTTTTTAAATAATAGAAATAAATGCTAGGGAGAATATGGTAGAAGAGCTATTACTATACTCTGTTGATAGAAATACATATTGTTTTCAACCATTTAAAAGTAATTGAGAATTATGTAGTAAAAATTTATCAGTGATAAGCAAAAAGATTTTTTTTTTAAATTTTTTTTTTTAATTTTTATTTATTTATGATAGTCACACAGAGAGAGAGAGAGGCAGAGACACAGGCAGAGGGAGAAGCAGGCTCCATGCACCGGGAGCCCGATGTGGGATTCGATCCCGAGTCTCCAGGATCGCGCCCTGGGCCAAAGACAAACGCCAAACCGCTGCGCCACCCAGGGATCCCAGCAAAAAGATTATTGTTCCAAGATATTTATAGTATTTATTACAGTAAATCTTACATAATGGGGGAAAAAACTTAAATAGCCAAAATAAGAATTCAGACGTTCTGAAGTAGATTTTGCACATGAGTATCATGTTTTTAAATATTTTTAAAGGCAGGAAATACTAATAAATTAAAGTTAACATTAATATGAACCACATACGATTATGGACGTGTGTGTGTGTGTGTGTGTGTGTATGTGTGTGTGTTGGTACAATTTCTAAAAAACAATTATATGAAAAGAAAACCTTCTGGTTCAAAATTGCAGATAATAATTTTTTTCATTTATCACTGTTCCACTACAGTAATTTTTAAATGAAAGTAAAGGAAATAAAATATAATATAAATTCAAAAGACAAAGGAAACAGGAGAAGGAATGACACATGAAAAATACTGGGAGATGAAGAGGATAAAACTGAACTTTGGGCAAGATGACAAGTTGCTCAGAGGGATCTTTCTGTAATGGAACAATTAGGTCCTTGATATGCTATAGTCTTTTTCAATGGATTGCTGAATTTCTTCAAGGAAAACTATCCTTCCCTCTTGGGAAAACAACCACAGATAAAAACAGCAAAAAAAACAAAAATAAAAACAGTGAAAATCAGTGATCTAGAGCTGAGGTTGGGAGCCATGAGTCGATTAGAAAAAAAAAGGGTTCTGTGAAGTTGAAAGCTGCTATCAACACTGAGCTAGATGCTAGGCCTTGGGCAATGGTGAAATCATTGAGCAAATATTTTTCTCTCATAGTAAGGTGGGACCTTTGGGGAGCTGTACAGTAATCCCAGATTGGCGGCATTACCTCTTCCCTGTCAAAAGCAAAAACCTCGATTTAAGAATAAGATTTTGGGGGCACCTGGCTGTCTCAGTTGGTAAAGCATGTGACTCTTGATCTTGAAGTTACAGGTTTGAGTCTCACATTGGATGTAGAGGTTACTTTAAAAAAAAAACTTTAAAAAAGTGATTTCTATAGGTCTGATCATCCAATAAACTCATAATTAAACACCACCAGCAACACAAGAAGAGGCAAGCCACAAGTAGGAGTCAGGAGAGGGATATTAAGTAACAGATTTACTCTCACATACATACATTAAAATATATAGCTACAGATTATAGAATAAAAAATGTAAGAAGTCTTTAAATAAACAGAAGATAGAATCACAAAGATTAGAAGAAAATCAAGTATCATCAGGCGGTTAAAAAATAACTAAACGGAGACTCTAGCAAAGCAAAACACTACTGTTGATACTGCATACCTAAAGAATGCGTTAAAAAAGCATATTTAATTCAGCCAAAGAAGGAATTCTTGACCAGAAGATATAATTTGAATAAATTAACCAGATTTTGCAATTTAGAGAAATAAAGTTATGGGAAACACTGAAAAGAAATTAAAATACATAAAGAATTGAATGTGGGGTGCCTGGATGGCTCAGTTGATTAAATGTCAGACTCTTGATTTCTGCTCAGGTCATGATCTCAGGGTTCTGAGATGGAGTTGGGCTCTGTGCTGGGCTTGGAGCCAGCTTAAGATTCTCTCTCTCCCTCTCCCTCTGCCTCTCCTCCTCTAAGGCAGGTTGGAGGTGCCTGAGACTTGGGGGAGCAACCCACATGGACATAAGTCTTCCATTTCCAAAAAAATTTTCTCCCGGCTTTGCCTGAGGGTGGGCATAGATGTGGATGGAGCTTAAAACAATATAAATTTATTATCTCACAGTTCTGTAAATCAGAAATTCTGGAATGAGACTGTTGCTTTCTCTGCTCTGGTTTTCCCTGGACTAAAATCTATGTGTAAGCCAGCACCGGCTTTCATCGGGAGGCTCTGGGGTAGAGTTCTCCTACTGCTTTATTTCAGAATGTCTCTTCTGCTTTTAAGGGTTCCTGTGATTTCATGGACCCATCTAAATATTTCAAAATAGTGTAGTCATTTAAGGTCAAGTAATTAGTAACCTTAATTACATCTCACAGTTTCCAGGGATTAGAGCATGGGGTCTTTGGGAAGCCATTTTATTTTATTTTATTTTATTTTTTATTTTATTTTTTTTGGGGGGGAAGCCATTTTAGAATTCACTTTCTCACACTGCACAGAATCATTTAAAAATGATTCTTCTTCTATTCTCTGGGCTTATATAAAGTTATAATTAGCTGTTTCTTAAATATTTGATAGAGCTCACCTGTAATGTATTCCTGACCCCGTGTTTGCTTAGTGGGAAGGCTTTAAACACTTAGGTTTCTTTAAAATTAATAGGTTAATTCGAAGTTCCTATTTCTTCTTGAATAATTTTTGGAGTTTATATTTTTCTAGCAATGTATGCATTTCTTCTAACTTCTAATTATTTTGTACAAATATTTTATTATACTACTGCGTTATCTTTCAATATATGTTGTTACTTTATTCATTACTAGTATATTGTTCTATTTGTTCATTTTTAATACATTATATGGTTTAAGATATTTATTTCTTTTCCTAATCCATTTTGAAGTACTTTTGAAATTTATTAATCATCTTGAAACATTACCTATAACCTTTTTATTTATTTTTATCTTTTCAGGACTAATTACTATATTTATTTCTATTATTTCCTTCTTTCTACTTCTTTTGGCTTATTCTGCTGTTCTTTTTCAAACTTCTCAAGTGGAATTTTAGATTTTTAAAACCTTTTTATGTCACATTTAAAAAATATAATATGTCCTTGATGTATATTTACTAGTGTTTGAATACAGAAATGATAGGTAGCCATTGGATAAAGGTTAACTGTGTTGTTTAAATATTTATACCCTTGCTAATATTTGTAAAAACAGACCTAGTTATTGGTTTCTTAAAAGTTCACTAAAATCTTGTGCTATTATGAATATCTCAGTTTTTCTTTGTAGTACTTTTAACTTAGCTTAAGTATTTTGAAAACATTTTATCATACGTAAAATATGCCATTTTCCTTCTCAGTTGAGCTCTCTAGTAATAAATTGTTACTCTTCCTTGTGCTATCTTATAATAATTTAAGCCTCAGAATTACTTAATCTAATAGTATTGGAACCAAAGACTTTTCTTCTTTTTTATATAATTTTATTTTCAGCATCTTTTTCCTTTTATTTTAACCATGCCCATTACATATACCATATGGATTATTTTCCTTAAAATTCTGTATATAATTTTTGACAATAAACTGAAGAGTTTTAGTTCATTTATACAGATCATAACTGCTCACGTTATTAAACTCATCCAATATGTGAGTTTATATTTCTTTTTCCTCCTTTTCCTGTTTTCTCTTTTTCTACTTTTTTTTGATTAATCATGTTTTTCTTTTTTAAAAAATCCATTTATTTACTTTAATACTTTGGACCCTATAGAATCTATTTCTGTTCTTCAAGTGATTACCCTAGAATTTTTTTGCATGAATGATTAACTTAGCAGAGACTTAAAGTAGTTAATATCTTTACACTTCCCAGATTTGCTCTTTCTTCTTTCATTTCCAGCTTAGAAAGACTTTATGAAGGGTCATTTATGAGTTCTTAGCAATTTTTGGCAATTTTTGCTGGGAAATGTTTTTATAATTTGCTGGAAGCAGTAGCCCCCAAAGGCAATAATTTTTATTGTGAAAAGAATCCTCATTTAAAACTTAGTTTTTTAAAGATTTTATCTATTTATTTGAGAGAGAATGAGCAGGGGGGAGGGACAGAGGGAGAGGGAGAGAGAGAAGCAGACTCCCCACTGAGCATAGAGCCTAATGCGGGGCTCCATCCCAGAACCCTGAAATCATGACCTGAGCAGAAGGCAGATGCTTAACCAAATGAGCCACCCAGGTGCCCCCAAATTTGTTACTGTATAACTTGTTGAGATAGACATTTTAGTAAATAATAAAGAAAGATTGTGAATCAAGTAACATATTTGAAAAACAGAGTGAAACAGGAAATACTAAAAAGATATAAAATGCCAGTTATGTCTCAAGAAAAGAAAATATTATTAGATAATAAAATTTAAGAAATTGAGGTAAAACAGAATCCTTTACAGATAAATTCTACCAAAATTTTAAGGAATAACTAATTATACATTACACAACTTCATTTGGAAAAAAAATATTTCTACTATCAAATTCCTATCATGTTAATTTTTATTTATTTATTTTTTTTCATGTTAATTTTTAAAAAAAGTTTTAGTCACTTTATTTTAGGTCAGTGCCTTATATTTGGAGATTTAAAAAAAATCAATCTGAAAGTCTGTCTTCTATGAGTATAGATAATAAATTTATAGCTAAAAAAAACCCCACTTTTGTAAGAGTCCTACTTCTTCCAGCTTTGGAACAAATTATTTTACAAGATTAAAGATATTCCAGATATTTATTCACTTTCTAACAAATATTTCCTGCTCTGTGATCATATTTTATAATTGTTTAAAAAGGGGGCATGTGCTCAATAAATCTTTTCATCCACATAATGTTGTAACTAATTTATGATCTTGGTTCACAAAGATGATATGATTAAAGTTATTTATAGCATTATTGTGATTTTCTATGGTGGACATTGGTTCATTCTGAAATCATGGGTACCAGGGTGTGGATCCTGATCTTTGTGGTCCTGATCAGTTAATTAAATGTTGAAGCTGACCCAGAAATAGGTTTTGAGGGAAATCTTGGTTTTGATATTAATGTGTGGCTGGCTGGGTAAAAATAAATTTGAAATTCACCTTTACTCTTTATTCTTTGGGACAGTTTAAATAGCATTGTAAACTGCTGTTTTTTAAAAGGATCACTATGATTTACCTAGCTAGTCCATTTGGGGGGAAGGGTGATAACTTCCAAACATGTGTAATTGATTCAATAACCCTTGGTCTATTTAAGGTTTCTAACATTTTAGGGTTGAATTTTGGTCATTCATATTTTCTGGAAAATTTATCAATTCTACCTAGGTTGCCATTGTTTTGTACAATTTTTGTAGAATGACTTAAATACTTTATTATTTTTAAAGCTTCATAAATAGATTGTTATTTCCTTAATATCATTTTTTTAAAAAGCTAACATAGTTTATGTTTTTGAGCAGTTTTAGGACGACAGAAAAATTGATCATATGCAGAGTTTACATATATTCTTCCTCAATACAGATTCTCTACTATTAACATCTTCAATTATGTGCTACCTTCATTAAATTTAATGAGCCAATACTGATATATTATTGTTAACCAAACTCCATGGTTCACATTTGGTGTTGTACATTCTACTGGTTTTGACAAATACACAGGGATCACCATGTGATTTCTTCTCCTTTTTTATTCATTTATTTTATTAGTTTGTACAATAACATTTATTTTATTCAGTTTATATATTTTGTTAGCTTATATAATAAACTGCTTTTTATTTATTAGTTCTGCCACTTTCCTGTTTTCTAGTTCTTCATTCCTGTTTGTCACTGTTAAATTCTTCTGATACTTTTCCTTACAATATTTCTTGCCTCCTTTTATTGAATATCCAAATAGATTGTTTTTATATTCTTTGTTAGTAAGGGAGCCACTAGGTCAATATATTTTCTTCTGAGCACTTTTTAACTTTATGCCACAAGTTCTGATATAAAGCATACTCTCTATAGTTATTTTTATTTATTATCCTTTTGTTTCTATTTTTATTATAATTTCTAGTTTTAGTTCACTGTAAACAATATTATCTCAACTTTCTGAAATTAGATGAAATTTTATTTGTGACTTATAATGTGGTCAATTTTTGTTAATGTGCCTGCACACTTGACAAAAATGTAAGTTACTTTCCAATGTATACATTTGGCTTTGCTATTTGAATCAATGTGGAAGTCATTTTTGTTAATTTTTCTTTCATTTGTAAAGATGGATATACTTGCTCTTAGGCCTGTTGTCATATTTTTGTTAGAGTTTTCATATCAGATGCTTTTTACTTTCTTCAACATTTGTATTACTAATGTTTATTAGTAATAATGTTTATTACTGTTTGCTTTTCTACTTTTCTGCCTTTTCACTGTTCTATATCTATACTTAAATTAATTAAATTCTTATTCAATCTTTACCATACTTTTATTACCATGTTTTTTTCCTTTCTCTCTCTCTTTTGTTTTGGCTGGAATTCCTCATCAATTTTTCTTGCCAAAAATGGTTATATTTGTGGATGCTGTACTCCCTGAATTATTCTGCACTTGAAATTGCTAACAGAAGTAGAAAGGCAGACATGGGTCATACTTCAATATTGGCTAAATCACAATTTTTCCACTTATCATCTTTACCCTTGTACCTGGAGATGCCTATAACTGCCCTGGGCTTCATATCTACATAAAATTATAATGTTCAGAGGAAGAGGGACAGCTTTCTTCACTTTCAGCAGCAGTCTCTCAGGAGAAAGATAACATTCCCCTAATAGCCCTATCAAATTCTTTGCATGTCACTAATTCAAATTGTGTTATATGCCTATGGCTGAACCAATCAGGGTTGCTAGGAGAAGAGCAGATGATACTTGCATAGAGAAGATTTACTGAACCTATCACTAAGAATGTAATAACACTGACTTACTCTGATATGAGAACTACATGGGGAGGCATGGCTACTTAGAAAGAAATACAAGATACAATTTGGAAATAGGGAAATGGATGCTGGTAAGGGAACCAGAAATACCTCCATGGTATTTTCTTTTTGATTATTACTATGCTTTGAAGGGGAGCATTCATTCTGCACCAGCTATTAATTGAAGTTTAGTGTTGGAGAGAGGTCAGGGGAATATGCAGAGTCAGCAGGCTGCTTGGATTCAGATAAAATATTCTGATCATCTTCTCACTACTTCTGCTAGATACTCTGCCCTTAGGAGAGTGCCTCTTCTTTTTCTCTTAGAGGTCTGTGTCACCTTGCTTTGGGGTGAGCAAGTACATGGTGGTCTGGTACATGATGTGACTGTATGTGCTTGTGTGTTTTGTTTTAGCCTTTATTCCCTTCCGTGTGACTGTCATTCATAGCTGCAAAGTCGGTTGCCACCTACACCTTGCTCCTCTGCTCTGCCACACTAATACTCCAACAGTTGAAAAGACACTGCATCTTTAATATTTTTGTTCATTTTCACATTCTTTGCAGGCTACCATCTTGAATTTGGCTCAGGTACACTCCTAGCTGCATGTCCTAGGTGTCCTATGACCTTGTACTCTGTAGTAAGTGACTGCTGATTGGTAATTCAGTTAGATTCAAAGTGTGGGATGGGACTATTATACTGAAATTTCCTATCTTTTTCAGTGTGTGTATTAGTTTCTAGGAAGCCCAGTATTAAATACTAGGTCAAATTTAAATTATGGAAGTAACTTAACTAAATTATGGTTCTTCTGCATTTCCTTTAATGGGAAAGTAATGCTTCTAAACTGAACTAAGTTTTCTAAAATCATGCATTAGGAACCTGAGTACTGAATGAGGAATGGTACAGATAGGTGCTTATGCTTCCAAACTTTCCCCATTTTACTTGATATCCCCAAATTGCAGAAATTACTAAGGACATTTTCTGTAAGATATCTTATATTCATTTCTTGTAAATTCAAAATCCTGAGACAGCTCAAAAATATGCATTATACTTTCTTACAAATATTAAAAAGAAAAATGCAGGTACAAATTCAAGAGTTTTTTCAAAAGTGAAATGCATTAATTTAGAGTGATATCTGAGGAGAGTACAAAGTTCCTTTGTAAAAATAACTTTATGAAAAAACTACTTGTATGAAATATTTTCAAATGATATGTTACAAATATACAAGAAGAATTGTCCATATAAGGAAAGAATTTTATAATGCTTACATTAATTTTCTCAAGGCATTATTTCACTTAAATGTCTAATTCTGCAATAGTTTTCAGGCATTTGAAAGGGTTCAAGAGGTGAACAAAGTAGATCATCACCAAGTTTTTCTATTTATAAGGTTCATCTGATCTCACAAAATGTTTCTGGAGAGGCATATATCAAGCAATAAAGTATTATTGAACATTATATGATAGATGATTTGGATTATCCCATCATAAATAGCTAAGGAATAATTAACGTCTAGGTAGTTGTTGAAAAGCTCTGAAAATAAAATACCAAGAATTTTGGTAAATGCAAAACAATAAATATCAAACTCAAGGTTGCACTTTATTCTAGAATTTGGTATAAGCTACATTTTACTATTTACTCGGACATGTTTCAGTAATTAACTGAAGGTTTTCAAGGAACTTCTACTGCAGGACAAAAGTATGTTATCTGTATAGGCTAAGTAATGATTAGTTTAATGCCTAGGGTATAAACAGTGAGTACACTTCTAACTGCAGGATATGGACAAGCTGTTCACACCTTTCTAGATTTTTAAATTAATATGTTATTTGTAATTTTGTGAAAAGAGTGTAAGTGTGTGCATATCTTCAGGCACATTGCTTTTGAAGGGAACATGAACAGAAATAGATTATGTGCCATAAGCCTTTTATGTAACTTTATAAGATTGAAAATACTGTAATAATAGTTTTTGTGATTTTTTTTTGTGTTTTATTACAGCAAATTTTCTCACAAATGAGGTAAGAACTGTGTTCTAATTTTCTAAAATAACTGCCAAATCTATTGATACAAAAGTGAGCACTCAAAACTACTATTATTAGATTGATGGTCACATTTCTCTGTAGTAGAGTTTTATGAAAACAGAATTTATTTTAAAAAGATAGAGACTCTTTTATTCTAGAGAACAAAAAGAAAAGGTCTTCAAAGGAAAAACCAATCTAGACTGAGTCATTTTTGTATGGCATTACCTTATGGATAGTAACAAAACACTATCTATTGATCTCTATTTTCCCATCTTCTCTCTAAACAGTTGTCTGAAACCTTAGATTTTCTTTCATGACAACAGACTTGCAGTTCTCTCTCAGTGTTTCCTGAACACTAAGCCACAATATTATGTTTCCATCCCCAATCCAAAGTCAGCCCCTTACCGATCTACTTGCCTTCTTTACAGCATTCTCTCTTTCCAAATGCCTCCCCCAAGCTCCTCAAGATGGCACTGGCTGGCCTCACCTATAAGCTTCTCCCTATTGTGTCAAACTGTGTCAGGTGTCTTCTCTCCTTTTCTATGATCTCTTGGGTATGTGTTCCCTTCAATTCACCAAGTAAACATATTGTCTTAAAGAACCCTGGTAGGCTTTTTCTTTCAATACAAGAAATTTCTAGTTATGTTAATTACCAACATGCATGTAATGCCCTCCTCCTACAATCTCTCCTTTATGCTTGGTGAGTCCCTATTCACCCTGCAAAATCCAGCTCAAATAGGACCTCATGTACTTAGCAGCCAAAGATATTAGTAGTTATTTTTCCACACATCCATAACATTTTCATTATTCATCACATTTGTTATAAATTTATAAAGTATTTTTACATTTAAATTTTATTTGTTTTACTTTCAAAAAAGTAAAAAATTACACAGGTTCACCTTTTTATAAAACCAAACACTCCTCAAAAAAAGAATCATTGAGTTACCTCTTTACTGATGCTGGGTTTTTTAGAGTAAATCCCATATATAGGAACTATCTCACAAGAAACCCAATTTCTTACTAATAAGAACAGAAATAAAACAAACTCTACTGAGTCCTCTCATTAATGTATTTAAAGTATTTTATCCAATATGTTGTGATATATGGATACAAATGAATTATCTCTTATATTTATATTCTGTAGTTACTTTTACAGTATGTCTAACAGATAATAGTTGCTCAATAGTTGTGAAATATTATCCTAAATCACAGAGTTTTTTAAGTTTTAATACAGTTGGTATTTTAAAGCTTGAAAAAATACTATGTTTAATTGGTTAGTTTCAATGTGGGGTCAATTATTTAGATAAAAGCATTCAGCATTATTATTATTATGGCCTTAAAAGATAACATGACATGCTAGGAAACTGAAGATATTATCTGGAGGTAAATATCATTGAATAATCTCAACTATTTAGAAAAACTCATTTGGATTTTTAAGATAATATTTCAGTAGTCAATGCTTGGGCATTGTTTTAATACCTATTATGACTTAAAAAAATGAATAGACATTGAGTTTCGACAGGAAATAAACTTAGAGAAAAACAAGAACTTCGTTCAAAATTTATTTTGTCATTTTAAAGCTGCCAAGAGGAAGGCAAAATTATTTGTCTCCTCTAAACAATGCCAATTACTGCTTTGCAAACAGAAACGGCAAAATACTCAGGAAACAATTGGGGCTGGCTTAATTGCTGGACAACTGCCATCCCTGCTTTATAATCTTTATTCTTTCAGCCATTGTGACTGAATGCTTATTCCTCAAATAGTTTCTGATCATCCATCCCTGTAAAAGTGCAATAGGTTACTGAGTTTTGAAGCTTTCACTTCTGTGACTTTGTTAGGAGCTAGTCTTGCATGAATTTTCACAGAACATTTAGAAATGTTTTAACAGGAAAACTCATTAGAATTGATGAGATCATTATTAAATTTCAAACAGACATGAACCTAAGTGGACAATGTTGGGATGTGTGGAAAGATATGATGTGGAGATCAGAAGTTGGGCTTTATTAGTGTAGACTATCATTGTAGTGTATTTATTAGCGTAGACTTCATTGAAAAATGTTGGCTCTCAAATCAGCATCTATTTATTTGTCTTCCCAAGTTTGAGCTCTCCTGCATGCAGCTCTTGTATATCAAGGGGAACTGTTACCATCCTGAGCTCTCGGAATGGGCTTGATTGGTTTAAGGGCAGGCACCAATCATCTTTATATCCATGACCAGGACTGGCTGATGAAAGTATGCATGGAATTTTTTGAGGACATATGACCCAACTTGGGTGAAGGAGAAACAAGAAGATAGTTAAGGGAGGCTTCTGAGAAAGAATTTTCTTTCTTTTCTTTCTTTATTTTTTAAAAAGATTTTATTTATTTACGGGAGACACACAGAGAGAGTGAGAGAGAGAGAGAGAGAGAGAGAGAGAGAGAGAGAGGGGCAGAGGGAGAAGCAGGCTCCATGCAGGGAGCCCAACGTGGGACTCGAACCCGGGTCTCCAGGATCAGGCCCTGGGCTGAAGGTGGCACTAAACCGCTGAGCCACCAGGGCTGCCCAAGATTTTCTTTCTTTTAAATGAGAATTGCCAGGAGAAAAAAAAAAACAAAACAAAAATTTCCTTGTTCTCCACACATTGTATATACACTTGAGGCTCTGAACACAGCAATACGAAAATAAGTGGAGACGGTTTCTACTGATCATGCCACTCTGAAGCAGATTTTCCTGATGGTTTAGAGGGAGAGGGATTTCCTTTGAATGTAAGCATGTTTTATGTATATTTAGTTCCTCTTACGGAAAACATTTTAGAGTGATGTGGGGATTGTAACCTTTGTTTTTATATTTTTAAAGATTTCATTCATTCATTCATTCATTCATTCATTCATTCATGAGAGACACAGAGAGAGGCAGAGACACAGGCAGAGGGAGAAGCAGGCTCTCTGTGGGGAACCTGATGCGGGATTCGATCCCAGGACCCCTGATCATGACCTGAGCCAAAAGTAGACATTCAACCACTGAGCCAGCCAGGCACCCAGATTGTAACTTTTAATTAAAATACTCAAATTAGGGATCCCTGGGTGGCGCAGCGGTTTGGCGCCTGCCTTTGGCCCAGGGCGCGATCCTGGAGACCCAGGATCGAATCCCACATCGGGCTCCCGGTGCATGGAGCCTGCTTCTCCCTCTGCCTGTGTCTCTGCCTCTCTCTCTCTCTCTGTGACTATCATAAATAAATAAAAATTAAAAAAAAATACTCAAATTATCCTTTCATTTTAGCCAATAGCTACAATTTTCCTTACACAAGACCTTTTTCACTATGTTGTGCTTCTTTTATATTGATGTTATTGGTAAATAATCAAAAATTAAAAAATTGATTTGTTTAGTTATGTGGTAGTAGTATTTATATTGTGTTTTCCTTTTTGTAGCTTATGGCCAGTGATATCCATATGTAGGAATCATGACCCAGGGATTGATATAATACATCATATTGAAATAATTGGATTTTTTTCCTCTTTAATCCATTTCTGATATTTGCACCCAAAAGCTTCAGAAAACCTGGCTTCGATACTGTTCATGCAAGTTTAGGTTTCTCACAAATCCTAGAACTAATTGAAGGCAGAAAAGAATTTCCACTTCAGTGAGGATTTTAGTGAGTTAGTATGGGTTAGAAATTGTCTTAAAACTGAAGAAAGAGATATGAACAAGACAAATATTCTTAGCCATTAAAAATAATGTGTTCTAATTTATGTATGCATATATACATATATACACTGAAGTAAACAATGCATGTACAGATTAACCCAACCTCAGATTCTAGTAAGTAGAATCTTACTAGTAAGTAGTAAGTATGAGAAAAATAAATGTGGTAGTAGGATGTACATATAAGTGGACCGGGAAAGCTTGAGATGGGATAGTCAGAAAGGCTCTTTAAGGGAAAGAGAGCAGCTATGTGACTAGCCAAGGGAAGAGGAACTTTCAGCAGAAACAAGGAAGTAAAAGGGCTTGACATCGTCAAAGAATAACATATTTTGAAAAGGAAGATGGTTTGAGATGGAGTTGAGTTAGGGAAGGGTCAGATATTTGGTTATAATTGCAATGATAAGCCATTTGGAGGTGTAAAGTGGAAAAAATGTGATTTATGTATTTTTAAAATAGTTAATCTTGCTGTTTTGTGGAGAAGGGATGGAGGTAGCAAGAAAAGACACAGGAGAGATGCTAGGGAAGCTGTCATAAAGTCCAAACACAAAATGATGACTTGGATTTGTATGCTGGAACTGGTGTAGATGCTCTGGAAAACAACATGGAGGTTCCTCAAAAAGTTAAAAATAGAATCACCCTGCATTCAGCAATTGCACAACTAGATATTTATCTAAAGGAGACAAAAATACAGATTTGAAGGGGTACATGTACCCCCAATGTTTATAGCAGCAGTATCAACAATAGCCAAATTATAGAAAGAGCCCAAATGTCCATCGGCTGATGAGTGGATAAAGAAGATGTGGTATAGGAATGCCTCAGTGGCTCAGTGGTTGAGTGTCTGCCTTTAGCTCAGGTCATAATCCCAGGGTCCTGGGATCGAATCCCCTATCAAGTTCACCACAGGGAGCCTGCTTCTCCCTCTGCCTATGTCTCTGCCTCTCTCTGTGTCTCTCATAAATAAATAAACAAAATCTAAAAAAAAAATAAAGATGTGGTATATATTTATACAATGGAATGTTACTCAGCCATAAATAAGCCTGAAATCTTGCCATTTGCAATACCTGGATGGAGCTAGAGTGTATTATGCCAAGCTACGTAAATCAGTAAGAGAAAGAAATACCAAATTACTTCACTCATATGTGGAATTTAGGAAACAAAACAGATGAACATAGGGAAAAAAGAGAAGTGGGCAAATCACAAAACACTCATTTTAAAAAAGATTTATTTGCTTGTTTTAGAGAGACAGAGAGCGAGAGAGAAGAGGGAGAGAATCTTCAAGGAGACTTTTTCTCCCACATCAGAGTCTGATGTGGGGCTCCATTCCATGACCCATGAGATCATGACCTGAGCTGGAACCAAGAGTCAGACGCTTAACCAACTGAGCCATCCAGTTGCTCCCAAATAGATTCTTAACTGAAGAGAACAAACTGAGGGTTACTGGAGGAGAAGTGGGCAGGGGTAGGGGCTGAATAAATGGGTGATAGGCATTAATGCAGGCACTTTTAATGAACACTGGATGCTATATGTGGGTGATGAATCACTAAATTCTACTCCTGAAAATAATATTACATTATTTGTTAACAAACTAGAATTTTAAAAATAGATTTTATTTATTTATCATGAGACACACACACACAGAGACAGAGAGACAGAGGGAGAGAGAGAGAGGGAGAGAGAGAGAGAGAATGGCAGAGACATAGACAGGGAGAAGCAGGCTTCCTGCAAGGAGCCCGATGTGGGACTCAATCCCGGATCCTGGGATCACACCCTGAGCGGAAGGCAGATGCTCAACTGTGGAGCCATCCAGGCATCCCAACTAACTAGAATTTAAACAAAAACTTGAAACAAGAAAATAAAAAAGATTTGTATGCTGGCATTAGAAAAGGATATCAATGATGGAACAAAGCTATACTTTGGAATTAAAATTTTAGGAATTGCTGATCAACTGTATTGGAGTATTTAAAAAAGGGGAAAATTAAGTTTGGGTATAAGAAGGGTACGTAAAAATAACATCCGCTATACTTAAGATGTCTAACTCCAAAAAGAGAAAAAAACAAGTGGTACTTTTACTGAGATGATGTTACATTTAGATATCAACTAAGGGAAAACTGGTATCTTCATGATGTTGAATTCTCTTCTTCAAGAATAAGATGTGTCGTTTAGCTTATTCAGGTCTACTTTTGGGCTTTTCAGAAATGTTTTAACTTATTCTTGTTTAGATTTTATAAATATATGCCACATTTATATATATGCTACATTTTATCAAAAATATTTTTGAAAAATCTGTTTTAAATAGGCTCTTTCCTCTTGTCATATCCTCTAATTGGTTTTCATTCATATATAATTACTCTGGTATGTCAGTTTTATATTCCACTAGCTTACCAAATAATTTTATTGTTTTCATAATATTTCTTTTGGGGGACTTTGCAGACACAATCACATCATCTGCAAATAGATTTATTTTGTTTTAAAGATGTATTGATTTATTTATCTGAGAGAGAGAGAGAGCACACTTGTGCAGGGGAGCACGAGTAGGGGGAGAGCAGGGGGAGAGGAAGAAGCAGACGCCCCACTGAGCAGGGAGCCCTACGTGGGGCTGGATCCCAGGACCCTGGGATCATGATCTGAGATGAAGGCAGATGCTGACCCGACTGATCCACCCAGGCACCTCCATCTGCAAATAGTTTTAGTTCCTCCTTTCATCTTATGTCTCTACTTGCTGTTTCTCATTTTGGCAATTGATAAGCTACTGTTATTAATACAATGTTTAATAAGAATGATAACAGCAGGTATTTTTGTCTTGTTTCTGTTACGGACTGCCTCTGGGACTGCCTCCGTTGTCTCAGTGTTAGATAAAATGCTGGCCTGCAGACTGAGAAATAGTTATTTTATCATGTTCAATATATGTGTACCAGTATTTAATTTATTGACAGTTTTTCATCACAGAATAAAGAATCATTTTTATTTGTCACATGCATTTTCAGCGTCTCTGGAGATACCTCAAGATAGTTGTCCTTAGATCTACTAATATAAATAATTACATTAATGAACAACACACCACTGAAGGATGCTTACACCTCTATTTTAATGCCATTTATTATTATGTTTTGAATACTTATGTAGGAATTTTTTTCTCCTCAGTGTTCACAGGTGACAATGATTTTTATTTCTTTTTATGTGTGATTTTTATCAGGTTTTGGTATTTGCTTTACAAATAACTTGGAAGTTTTCCTTTTTTGTTGTTTTGTTTTGTTGCTGTGGCCTGGAACAATTTACGATAGTATTAGGATTATCTGGTCTTTAAAGGTTGGGAAACTTCCACTATGAATCCATCATAATCTATTGCTTTTTGTGTAAATAGATCTTTGATGATTTTTTAAAGGATTTTTTTTAATTTATTAGAGAAAGAGAGAAAGAAAGCATGAGCAGAGGGAGGGGAAGAGGGAAAGAAATCTCAAGCAGATCCCCCACTGATAACAGAGCCCAAGGCGGATCTGGCTCTCCTGACCCTGAGATCATGACCTGAGCCAAAATCAAGAGTTGGACACTTAACTGACTGAACCACCCAGATGCCCCTGGTAATTTTGTTAAATGAAAATTGGTTTCTTCTATTACAGTGAGGTCAGTTTAAGTAAATTATTTTTTCCTATAAAATTACCTATTTCATGTAAACTTAAAAATATATTCAGGGTGATATCTGTAAGTCTCTCAGGGATTAAAACTGATTGAACTGGTGTTATCTTTGTCATTTATTTCATTATTTTATGTACATATGCTCTTTGCTCTCTTATTTTTGTGAATATGATAGTGTGGCGAAATGTCCCCTTTTTGTTATTTTTCCTTTTTTTTTTTTTTTTAAAGATTTTATTTATCTATTGGGATGCCTGTGTGGCTTAGTGGTTGAGCATCTGCCTTTGGCTGATCGAGTTCCACATCAGGGTCCCCGCAGGGAGCCTGCTTCTCCCTCTGCCTGTGTTTCTGCTTTTCTCTGTGTGTCTCTCATGATTAAATAAATAAAATCTTAAAAAATGATTTTATTTATTTATTTACTATTTTAGAGAGAGAGAGTAGGAAGAGTGGCAGAGAGAGAGGGAGAAGGAGAGAATCTCATACAGTCTGTGCGCTGAGGGTTGAGCCTGACTCGGGGCTCTATCTCAGGTCCCTGAGATCATAACCTGAGCTGAAATCAAGAGTTGGATGCCAAAGTAACTGAGCCCCCCAGGTGCCTCCCTCTTTTTGTTATTTTCTAAAAGAGAATTAAATTATTTATCACTTTTTTTTTTCATTTCCAGCTTTCATCTTTGTGAACTCCTTTCTTCCGTTCTTTCTTTTGGTTTCCCTCTCCTACCCCACCCCACACCCCGATATTTTGGTAGGATTTTTATTATTTCCATTCTTTTAGTTTTAGTGATGTGAATTTTTCAATATGAATTTTCTTCTGAATATTATTTTAAATATATTCCAAAAGTTCTAATATGTATTGATGTGAGAAAAAATGCAAAAGAAAAATAAAATTTCCTTACTACTTACAGTTCACTAACAAGAGCAGTGTGACCTTTCTCTAGGAACTCAGCTACCTCAATGTTAATACTTTGCTAGGGACAAAAGGCAATCTTAGCTTAACATTATCCCAAATCTCTAGGATCCTGTGAGTCCACTTTGACATATGAAAATTCCTTTGGGGGCCCCTGGGTGACTCAGTGGGTTAACTGTCTGCCTTTGGCTCAGGTCATGATCTCAGAGTCCTGAGATCGAGCCCTAGAGTGGGCCCCCTCCTCAACAAAGCATCTGTTTCTCCCTCTCCCACTGCCCCTTCCCCCTTCTCTCTATCTCTCTCTCAATCAAATAGAAAAATAAATAAAAATGTTTAAAAAATTCCTTTGGGAATTTCCTTTAGCTCTACTCACGCAGTCCCCCAAGATACATGCTGGTAATCATCCCCCAAGCATACGGCCCACCAATATATACCTGAAGGGTCTTTGTGACTAAGGTTTTATTAGAGGTAATAAATGACTTTTTCCTAACAATAGCTAGCCCCCTCAAGGTCCTGAAATCCTTGCACCCAAATTTCCTTAGAGTCTTACACCATCCCTAACCCTCTCCCAACTTGAAAGAAAATCATCGGCCACTCCTCACGACCCCAGTGCAGTTATTTCTGTTCACAGATCCTGTCCTCTTGCTCTAATAAAACCACCTTTTTGTACCAAAGATGTCCTAAGAATTATTTCTTGGTCATTAGCTGTGAGCCTCAACCATTTCTCACACATGTATTACTTTCATTACTGTGTTCTTCTATTTTAATTTGTACTTTACATTATTCCATTAGTTATTTTATTAAAGCCATTTAATTTCCATATAAAAGATTCTAATTCGATTTTAATTTGGTTGTCATATTATGATCCTATTGCACTGTGGTCAGAAAATATTGTTTGCTTTTCAACTTTTCATAATCTGTTGAAGTATTCTTTATGGCTTATTTTTTTTAATTTTCAAGATTGTTTTATGTATGATTGATAAGAAGTTATATTCTTTAATATTGGGATTTATGTTTCAATAAATTGTATAGAAATAGATATGAACTATCTAGATCCTCACGTAAACTTTTGCTCTTTTTTTTTTTAAATTTTTATTTATTTATGATAGTCACACACAGAGAGAGAGAGAGAGGCAGAGACACAGGCAGAGGGAGAAGCAGGCTCCATGCTCCGGGAGCCCGACGTGGGATTCGATCCCGGGTCTACAGGATCGCGCCCTGGGCCAAAGGCAGGCGCCAAACCGCTGCGCCACTCAGGGATCCCAAACTTTTGCTCTTGATCTAAATATCTCTATATGTTGTCTAGAGATTTATAACTCTTTTATCTTTACTGTGATGATATAACATTGTAACATACAACACTTTTTCTCATTTGATACATTTTATTAGGCTGAATTATACTCCATTGGATATCTAGTTGTTATCCCTACTTTCTTTTTTTGTTTTTGCTGTTATTCTTATTTTCCTCCTTTGATTTTATGGTTTATCTGTCTCTCTGATTTCATCTTACTTTATTTCCCCCTCCCTTTCCCTACGTTCATTTGTTTTAACCATAAAAGACTTAACTATAGGAAACAAACAGAGGGTTGCTGGAAGGGAGGTGGTGGGTGGGAGGATGGGGTAACTGGGTGATGGGCTTTAAGGAGGGCACGTGATGTAATGAGCACGGGCTGTTAAATGCAACTGATGAATCACTGAACTACCTTTGAGACTAAAAATACACAATATGCTAACTGATTTTAAATAAAAACAATTAAGTAAAACATGTTTTTTGGTGTTACTTTTCTATATGATATAAAGTTCATTTTGCTGTGTCAGTCTATCTGAAATTTTATTTTTAAGTAGATTAATTAAGTGTATATACACTTAGCAATTAGACATTCACTATGCCATCTTTTTTTTTTAAATTTTGTCTTTCAGTATTAGAAAAACTTGTATTTTGATTCCAATGTTTACCTTTATGTGAATATCTCAGTCTCCATTCTCCTTAAGAATATACGGATCCTGGGCAGCCCAGGTGGCTCAGCGGTTTAGCGCCTGCCTTCAGCCCAGGGTGTGATCCTGAGGACCTGGAATCGATTCCCACGTCAAGCTCCCTGCATGGAGCCTGCTTCTCCCTCTGCCTGTGTCTCTGCCTCTCTCTGTCTCTCATGAGTAAATAAATAAATTTTTTTAAAAAAAAGAATATATGGGTCTTTATTACGAACAAACAATATTCACATGGTAGCTTTTCCTTCTCCGTTGTTCTTTCTCTTCTACCATTTAATTTTGGTCAATCATATCATCTTTCTTAATGTTTATATTCCTACTCTTAAATATACTTGTAATGGATAATTTTATGCATCAACTTGGCAGGATCACGGGGTGCCTAGATATTTGGCTGAACAGTATTCCTGGGTGTGTCTGTGAGGGTGCTTCAAGATGAAATCAGCATTTGAGCTAGTGGACTTGGTAAGGTGGTTTGCCATCCCCAAAGTCACTGGGTATCATCCGATCCACTGAGGTCTTGAGTAGGACACAAAGTTGGAGGAAGGAAGAATTTGACTCCTCCTTCCTGATTGCTGAGGTGGAGACTTGATCTTCTCCTGCACTCAGTCCTGCCCTCAGTCCTCTTGGCTCTCAGGCCTTCAGAATCAGACTGGAATCTACATAATCAACTACCTTATTTCTCAGGCCTTTGCACTCAGACTGAATTACACCTCAGGCTTTCTCGGGTCACCAGCTTGCCATTGGCAGATCATGAGACATCTTAATCCCTGTAATTGTGTGAGTCAATTCCTTACAAGAAATCTGTTTATCCAGTAACCTGTTGGTTCTGTTCCTTTAGAGAATTTAGATCGATATAATACTCAAGCATCTTGTACTCAAATGTTATCCTTTGACTCCCAACTACCAACTTGAAGCAATGATGTACCATATTTTATTTCCCCTTTTCTCTCCTTCTTCTACCCTGTTTCTCTTCCTTCCTTTTATAAAGTATATAATTTATGCCAACTATTTATTCTCATCTTCACTTTTGTTTTAGTGTTACTTATATAATTTTCTATATTCAATATTCAATACCAAAATTTAATATGGAATCTCTTCAATCAGCTCCTGGTTATATAGGCTCATCTTCACAAAGATTGCTTAGGAAGGACTCATAAACTTGAATTCATGCATGTTCAACAGTGGTTTCTTATAACCTCGAAATGTGAAAAAAAAAAAACCTTGGCTGGATACAAAATTGTTGGCTCACATTTTCTTCCCTCACATATCTGGTAGAAACTGTGTCATTATATTCTTATACTTAATGTTCCTCTGAAAGAGTCTGATGCCAATATGCTTTTATTTACTTTGTCAGTGCATTGACATGTGTTTGATTAAGGACTTAAGATTTTTCTGCTACCTTTTTTAAAAGAATTTATTTATTTATTTATTTATTTATTTATTTATTTATTTATTTAGAAGAGTGGGGCAGGGCAGGGGGGAGACTCTCAAGCAGACTCCCCACTGAGTGCAGAGCCTGACTGAGGGTTTTATCTCAAGATCCTGAGATCATGACCTGAGCGAAAACCAAGAGTCAGATGCTTAACTGACTGAGCTCCCCAGGTGCCCCTATGCTATCTCTAAAATCTATGATCTTGGTAAGCTAAGTGTTAATGTTTAGCATCCCAGGACAACTTCCCCAGGCACATTGTACACGGTTTCTCTATACAGATTCAGGCATTTTTAAAATGAGGACTTGTATTCTAATTAAAAATATATTAGGTTTGTTTTTGTTGGTGGTGTTATGTTTTATCCTTCATTCTTTTCCTTTGGTATTCCTGCTATGTGTACATTGGATTTCCTTTGCTGATAATCTGTCTTCAATCTTCTTTGTCTTCCCACCTTCTCTGTCTTTCTCTCCAACTCTATTATTTGTTTATTTTTTTTTCTCATTTCTATCCTTCTTGTGTTATTGGATGTACTTTAAGTGGTTTCTATTTTCTTTTGAGGTACCTTGTAACTTAATCTTACTTTATAAATTAATTTTAAATTATTTCAAAGTTTTAACATTGCACATCCTCTACTATCTATTTTCATTACCTGCCTCTTTTTAAAACTTGTTACTTTTATTTTTTTAGTGTTCTTTCACATCTACAATTTTTTATTTCATTATTTTTAATTCTGAGAGAAATACTACTTCCAGGAAGCTTTGCTTTTATTTGTTTATGGAACTGTTTTGATCTTATTTTAGTTTTTGTTTTTTGTAGGATGGATGCCATGATTTTATCTTTCCTTTGAATGTCTTATTTTCCTGGAGTAAGTACTAGATAGGAGGATATTTCTTTTTTTGTGAGGCATGTTAGGAAGGTGGCTTCTTCAAGTTCTCATATCAAGGACTCTGCTTTTGTTGCTATATGGGATGGCAGTTTAATATATTAAATCATTATTTAGTGGTGAGATGGCCTTGTGTATTTTTATATTCTATTTTGCTATAGTAGGGTACTTGTCATCAGCTGCTTCTTTTCCTCTCTTTAAAGCCTGCTGCTCACTCTAAATGAAATCACTGCTGCAGAAATCACACAACATCAGATAATTGAAAGACATAATGGAACTCCACAGGGTATAGTCATGTAAAACTTTTATGAAGGTAAAGGACACATTCTGCAGAAGAGAGAAGCTTATGGAAAGGCCATGATGTACAGGTGCAGCTCTCCAGGGTCCCAGCTCAGTCACACAGGACATGCTGCATGTTTGGTTTATGAACCACCAAGATATGTACAAGATATACTTAGGTTTCATCTGAAATAACGTGCAAGTTTACTGAGGAGTCTTTTATACTCTACTGGTCACCCATCTAAAATGTGACTTTATAACTCATTGAGCCAGATGTAACCATCAATCTATACATTTTCACTACGCAATGTAGATAATAAGATAGCACAGCATGTCTCCAAGAGAATTTGACTTTACACTTTACACACCACATTATAAATCAATAGCTAGTCTATTTCATCCTTTCCTTGGTCAAAGGTTAGTACTAGATTTACAGGTTTCCCTGGAGATAAGTTTAAAAATACTCAGACAAGCTGCAAGGCATCCCTCTTGTTAAATAACTCTCTTCCTAGATACTTTCCTAAAACTGTCTTCCCAAGTCTCTTTGTTTTGTTCTTTTGCCCATGCTGTCATCTCATAAGCCTGAGACCTGCTCTCTATAGTTTCCATTCATGGTGGGGTTCTCTGTTTCTGGAGGTGAATTTTTTTTTCATCATCTGTGATTAATTTTCCTAAAATGTTCTCCCAGATTCTGGTTGGTTGTTTTCCATATGAGCATATATGAATTTGATAAATTCTGTCCCAATCAAAAGCATTCACTAGTTGAACAAATGATGACATCCTCACCTCCTTAAGTAATATCCATTCAAAAATTACATCCCATTTTGAAAAAGAAGAGGAAGACCTGAAGTATCACAATCCCAGATTTCAAGATATACTACACAGCTATAGTAATCAAAACAGTGTGATACTGGCACAGAAATAGACACACAGATCAATGGAACTGAATAAGTAGCTCTGAAATAAACCCACACTTAGATGGCCAATTAATCCATGACAAAGGAGGCAAGAATATACAAAGGGAAAAATACAGTCTTCTCAACAAATGGTGTTGGGAAAAATGGACAGCCACATGCAAATGCATGAAGCTGGACCACTTTCTTACACTGTACATAAAAAATAAATTCAAAATGGTTTAAAAATTTTTTTAAATGGATTAAAGATCTAAGTGTGAGACCTGAAAGCATAAACTTCCTAGAAGAAAATGTAGGCAGCACTCTCTTTGACATCAGCCTTAGCAACATTTTTCTAAATATGTGTCTTCAGGCAAGGGAAACAGAAGCAAAAATAAACTATTGGGAAAATATCAAAATTAAAAGTTTTGCACAGTGAAGGAAGGTATCAATAAAACAAAATAGCAACCTAGTGAAAAATATTGGCATATGATATATCTGATCAGGGGTTAATATCCTAAATTATATATTTAGAACTATTACAATTCCACACCAAAAAACCCACAAATAATTTGGAAAAAATAGGCAGAGAACCTGAATAGACATTTTCCAAAGAAGATATACAGATGGCCAACAGACACATGAAAAGATACTCAACATCACTAATCATCAGGGAAATGTAAATCAAAACCACAGTAAGATATCACCTTACACCTGTCAGATTGGCTAGAATTAAAAAGACAAGACGTAACAAGTCTTTGGGAGAATACGGAGAAGGAACCCTCATGGACTGTTGGTGGGAATGTAAATTGGTGCAGCCACAGTACGAAACATTTGGAGCATCCTCAAAATAACTTAAAAATAGAAATACCATATAATTCAGTAATCCCACTACTGGTTATTTACCCAAAGAAAACAAAAACACTAATTCAAAAAGATACGTGCACCCCCTATGTTTATTGCAGGATTATTCACGATGGCCAAGATATGGAAGCAACCTATGTCCATTGATAGACAAATGGATAAGGAAGATATTATACACACATACACAGGAATATTACACACTCATAAAAAAGGATAAGATCCTGCCATTTGCAATGACATGGGGGGAACTAGAGAGCATTACGTTAAGTGAAATAATTCAGACAGAGAAAGATAAATATATTATTTCACTTACATGTGTAAATCTAAAAAATAAATCCAAAAAACAGACTCATAAAACAGGGAACAAACTGGTGGTTACCAGAGGGTGGGTGGGTGGGGATGGGTGAATTAGATAAAAGGGCTTAAGAGGTATAAACTTCTGGTTATAAAATAAATAAGTCATGGAAATGAAAAGTTCAGTATAGGGAATAAAGTAAATTATATTTTACCAAAATATGGTGATGGTTAGTGACTACCCTTATTGTGGAAATCCTTGAGTAATGTAGAGAATTGTGGAATTAACAGGTTATACATCTGAAACTAATATACAGTTGCATGTTAATTATACTTCAATAAAAAGAGAAGAAATTACCTCCCATCAGACCAACTTTTTTTTTTTTTCAATTTTTTTTTTTTTTTAATTTTATGATAGTCACAGAGAGAGAGAGAGAGGCAGAGACATAGGCAGAGGGAGAAGCACGCTCCATGCACCGGGACCCTGATGTGGGATTCGATCCCGGGTCTCCAGGATCGCGCCCTGGGCCAAAGGCAGGCGCCAAACCACTCCACCACCCAGGGATCCTCATCAGACCAACTTTTAACCCAAGCCTGTTCTACATGTGAGACTGCCTCCCAGGACTTCCCATAATTACTTTTATATACTCCTAGTATCTTCTTTTAGAAACCTAGCACTGTAAATACCCCGAGTTTATTCCCTCAGTGTGCGTGCTTAACACAACAGATCTGTGAATCTGAAGCTTCATAAATGTTGCAAAAATGGCCTATATCTATTGTTGAAGATACCATTTCTAAAACATGTCCAGATTTTATGAAATTGCCTAGTTATCTATCCTAACTGTCCATGAGAGTTTTCCCAATATCTCTCTGACTCCAAAGGTTGTCTTTATTGGTTTCTTATCTTTAAATTGCCCCTGGATTCATTCAATTTTAGACTCTAGGTCTTTCCACAAATGGTGGTCTGTTAACCTGCCATAATACATGCCTTTTTCCTAAATCCAGCCTTAACAGTAATTAGGAATGTCCATATCTCTCTTCCATTTTATATATGCCTAGGCTGGTGAATCAGGTAGAAATAATATTTATCCTATGCAAATTCCCATCCTTGATCATCTTTTCCATGATAATGGTTCTATTCCTCTCACTACTCTTATATTGATTATAAGGGGAAAAAAATGCTGCTTTCAAACCAATCTTGTTTGTCCTTGAGAAATACTAATTCTTAGAAACAAAACACAGGTATGAGCATTAAAAATTTTCTTAATTAATTAATGCCATATTTTTTCCTGTACCTCAGCTCAAGATTACTTACCCAGAAAGGACCAAAAATGTATCAGTCTTTGGTGTTTGAACTCATAGTCTCTCTACGAAATCCACAAGTATCAAAATTATGTTCATTTAATTTGTGCTGATCTAATGAGAAATACTGAGATGTGACTAGGGGGGAGGAGTTAAGACAATCCTGACAATTTAAGAAGTAAATCAAGTCACATTCACCCTGTGACCTTGGATACAATTTAAATCAAGAGAGAGAGGGGAATACATTTGGTACTATATACTAATTGTGCAGCTCTTAAAAATGAAAAGATAATGTAGAATTTCCTTCACTCTGCTAATTCCCCAGCCTGCTGTTTTATCCAAGAAACACAATATTAGAAGCAATGGTCTTTTGTATGACTGAATGATAAAAAGAGCCTAGTAATGAAATGCTATTTGGTAGACCTGTTTCTCACACGAGTCCTAACTTCTTAGTGTGGGGTCTAAATTCCCTTGGGTCTTCTTCTAAAGTAACTCAAAGAGCCCCTTCTAACTTTAGCATTTGTTAAGTACTAGGAGTCTCAGAAAAGTGGAAGTCTTCCTAGATTTCTAACATCAATCTTTGTTTACTCGAATTTCTAAACGTAGTTGCAGTCCATGACCTGGTATCTGCAAATCATTGCCGAGTGCTCCAAACATAGAGGCCAATCTTGCTAAGACTTGTCTCTGAGGCTGCTATTCTTTCAAAGTTCACTCCCGTTTAAACCAGCTGACAGGGCTGCAGCTAGGGTAGCTAGGGCTGTGTGCCAGGTGTAATTTTGGTCTCTAAATCTCACTTCTTGGACCAATATTCAAGGCTTTCTAACCCACAAGGATATAAGAGATTTGTCACAGCCATTTCTCCAACACCAAGAACAGTGACTGGCATATCGTTAGAGGCCGGAGGAATGAATAAATTCGAGGGTTGAACAATTCATTGTCCTTCCAAAACGAGAATCAATGTGTCACTTCATGAGTTTTGAATTTTAACAGCAAAAATACCTAAACACTGATTGAAATTAGCTTGATGAAGCCTGAGTTATCTACAAAGAACAACCTTTAAAAATATGACCTGATGACCCTCAGTCTATCACCATCTCACCAAGTTTCTTTCCTCACAAGAAAAGTTAAAGAAGGTTGTGGAGAAAATAAACAGAAGGTGATTCTATTTCACTATAGTAGTGGAGCAAGTATCCTCAGCCCTCTATGGAAAGATAAAGGGACAAAGGATTAACTTGTGCCCTGTTTTGAGGCACATAGTAAATTTTCACATAGACCGGGCACGTGCAGTTGGTTGGTATTTGAACCATCACTGAAAATTAAGTCAATAAAATTATTACTAAATTTAACGTTGTCCTATGTCATCTCTCTACAGTCCAGCTGAAGCGTGGGGACACAAGTTTTATTAAACAGAACTTTTAATAATAGCATTATAGCACTTTCTATATGTTTCTTATTTCTTATGTTTATTAAAAAAAAACCACTTTAAACATCAAGAAAGGTTATACACAGTTTTGCAAACTGCCTCAGATTATGATTACTATAGTAACGTTTAGCATAGTTAACACCAGAGCTGCAGAGATTATTAGCTGGAAACTTTAAACTTGGCACAAAGCTCCTTAAAACTAAAAGTGCAAAACACATACCCAAAAAAGTAAATCTGGGCAGCCCTGGTGGCCTAGCGGTTTAGTGCTGCCTTGGGCCGGGGTGTGATCCTGGAGACCTGGGATCAAGTCCCATATCGGGCTCCCTGCATGGAGCCTGCTTCTCCATCTGCCTCTCTCTCTTTCTCTCTCTCTCTCTGTCATGAATAAATAAATAAGATCTTTTTTTTTTTTTAAAGTAAACTTAAGGTGCCTGGGTAGCTTAGTTGGTTAAGTGTCTGACTCTTGATTTTGGCTCACGTCATGATCTCAGGGTCATGAGATGGAGCCCCACGTCAGGTTCTATGCTCAGTGGGGAGTCTGCTTGAGATTCTCTCTCTCTCTCCCTCTGCCCCTCCCCATGTCAGTGCTCTCTAATTTTTTTCTCTCTCTCTCTCAAATAAATAATTTTTTTTAAGTAAACTTTATTTACTATACGCTTTCCTCACAATTAAGGCTATGTTGGGAAATAGATATTTAAGAGAGCATAGTGACCTGGTGTATCTTTAATCAATATATAGGTTCAAGCAGTACTTTTCTTTATATGAGGAATATTAGCCAGCAAAAAAGAATTATATGTGAAGAGAAACATATCTGGGAGCTGCAAATAACTATATATTAAGTCCACTACCAATTTTCAGATATGGAAACCAAATGAAACATATATTAAATATGAAATAGGGTGCTGGTGGCAGCATGAAAATCCAGAGCACTCTCTTTTTGGCCCTATGTCTCAGCCTCTCATGGTGTCATCTTTCTTCTGTTCCAGTCATGCTCTTTCACTTCTACTAAGTCTTTACAAGCTCCTTAATTCACTTATCCCATTATCCTCTCATTTCAACTTTCAAGCAAAATCTATCACCTAAATAAATCCATTGCACATTATATTTGTCTAGAGCCCAAGCTGCTGGGGTGCACGTTTTGATCATCTGGAGCCGTCTCCTCTTGTTTCATGTACCCTTCCCTATGTAGCTCCAAATGACTGCTGAGTCCTATCTATTAACTCTTCCAACTCCCCCTCACAGTTTCCATTTCTCTTTATTGTCATCATCATCTCAACACACAGGACATCATTAAACTCCTAACTTATTATTGCAGAACATTGCAAATATATACCAAAGTATGGAGGCCAGTATAATGAATCTTCAACAATTCAGTAATTACAATGTAATCTGCTAATCTTATTTTATCTCTATCTTCAGTTATGTTGAAGTCACTCCTGATAATATTTAAGTTCATCCATAAGTATTTCAGGATGTTTCCATAAATACTAATGATTCCACAGAAACCAACAATACCAAGAATTCCATAATATCATCAAATATTCAGTCAATGACATAGTTTCCCAATTCCCAAAGTGTTTGTTTCACAGTTTGGTTGTTTGAATTGAGATTCAAATAATAATAACAATTCCATAATTGTCATAGGGTAATATATTTCTGAAATCTTTTTAATCTCTTACATTTATTTATTGCTTTTATTGTTGTTGAAGAAACAGGCAATTTGTCATATAGCGTTTCTCAGACTCTGGAGTTTGCTGATTGCATCCCCATCATGTCATTCAGCATTTTCCTCTCATCTTGTATGTTTAATAAATTTTCAGTGAAAGCTAGAAGCTTGATCTGATTTATGTTTGGATCAAGTAGTGCTGTGGCATTCCAAAGGAGGCACATAGTCTGCTTTCTTTGCTTTAGTTATGTTAACAAGAATTGATTACCATGGCCTATGTCCATTAATAAATTAGGTGTTGGTTGTAGAATTGTGATATTCTAGTACAAACTTCCAGTTGTAAAATAAATAAGTCATGGATATGAAAAGCACAGCATAGGGAATAAAGTCAGTAATATTGTATTAACATTGTATGGTGACAGATGGTGACCACTCTTACCATGGTGAGCATTGAGTAATGCATAGAATTGTCAAATCATTATGTTGTTCACCTGAAACTAATAGAACATTGTATATCAACCATACTTTAGTCAAAAAAATTTTAAAAATAAAAATGAAATGTAAATTAAATAAAAACCAGGGGATACCATGTATGGAGGAAAGGCAGAAATGGCCAGATTTTCTTTTATTTACTTTTTTCATAATACTGAGTTAGTCTTCAAATGTCTTCCAAAAGTGATCAATGAGTTTCTTATTCTGAGTTAGCATCATTGTTGTCAATTTAATCATATTTGATGCTTTTCAATACTTTCAATTTATTATCCTAGGGGAGCTCAAATTTTCTGATTTAAGCCTACTGGAATCCTATTTAGGTTGCTCCTAATTCTTTAGACTTAATTCTAGACGTCTTTGATGGCTTGTTTCTTTGCTTCTTTTCTCATCTTAATATTTCCTGCCTTTACCCTGGAACTATTTTTCTAAGAAACCTGGTTCTTTTAGTGAAAAGTATTAGTTAGATAACACAACCTGTGGATTAGGAGAGTTTATCATTACTTATTGTTATGATCATTATTTCTAGACGGTTTCAATGGAGAGAGTGATTAACATTTTTCATGCTGATACTTCCAAATCAGAATCAGAACTATATGATTTTTATATACATTCATTGATGGCTTTTCATCCATGCTGAAAATCTGGATTATAGCACCATAATGACTCATCTGATTTATCTGACACTACATACAAACAAGTTTCAGAGTAGCAATATCAACATTATCCCTAACAATATGGTTACAGAAATCAGTTTAAAATTTTGTAGCCATTCTTTCTTCGTCCTTAGAGTATAATCCCACCAAGAATACACAGACAGATTACTGTGTCATAAACCCACTCATAATATTAAGCCTCTCTGTGGTTGTTCACTACGTATTTAGGTTCACCTGTTTTAAATTTGCTTTTGAGTTTTGGAATTTTTTTAAAACTCAGCTTATTTTGTAAATATGTAAAATAGTTATATGTGCCCAAAATAAAATCACAAAACATGTTATATTAAGGAACTCTATGTCTGTCCTTGCTTTCTTCTCCCTATACTCTGTTAATATCTACAGTCAATTGGCAAGCTTCTTTTACCACACTGTACCTGTGTTGTCAAGGCATGTAGCTCTTATATTCTACATGTCTCCCTTACATCATTTAATCTTACATTATTAGGTAAATATATATATATATATATTTTGCTTAATACCAGTCCCTACACTAGTCATGTTGGTTGCTTGAATCATGTTCTCTATAAGATTCTCAGGAAGGACTCTTAGAATTATTTTCTCTAAGTTGTGTTTTTCCTAACTGGTAGTCTGCAATCTTTATTCTTGAGTCTAAGTTTGGCTGGTATATATAATTCTTAGCTAAGATTTTTTTTTCTTTTTCTGTGAATTTCTTACGTATGTTGTTCTTTTGGCATAATGTGTAGCTGAAAGTCAGATTATTTTACCATTATACATGACTTTTTGCTTGTATACTCAACTTATTTTCTTTGTATTACAATACAGTAGTTTATTTTTTATAGCATGTGACTATCTTGGCTACTTTGGATCTGTTTCAAGGCTCATGGTCTTAATATTTAGTTTCTAATATTTTTAAATGCAAGTTCTCATGCATTATATTTACTATTTGTTCTATTCTCTATTTTTAATATCTATCATTTTATATCAAGTTCCTTTTGTTACATTATTCATCCCTTTCTGATATTCAAAACTGTCCATCAAGACTGTGATAGTCCAAAATCGAAGAAAATAGCCTAAATTTTATAGTTTTTTTGTGCTGCTACATTACTCCATTTTTCTTGTCAGAAGCTGAATTTTATCTCAATATTTCTCCCTATATTCTTTCTTTAAAAAATAAATTACTTTTCACTTCACTCTGTTCTGATGGATCTACTGAACCACCTAGGAAAATGGTCAAGGATGAATTACTCTAATATATTTTAAGATTTCTCTCTCACAAGTTTTATACTTCTGATGCATATAATTTTGTCTTGATATTCTATGCCTAAAAATGCTTAAAACACTGAACTCACTGAACTATGCTAGCACAAGTAACATTATTAAAATTAGAAACTAACTAGCCAAACATTTCCTCAAGATATACTATATTTTTCCTAGCACACATATTTGAAGACCTAAAAAATAACCCATAAAAATTAAAGAATCAATTTTATTTTTTAATATAAAAAAAGCTTTGAAAGCACACTAAAACAACTGCTGGTATTTATTCATTATAGAAGTCAAATTAGCATTCCTTCACAAAAGAAATAATACATTATTCTTTGTATTTTCCTTTCTTACATCTGTTTTTTTGCCCTGGTTTGTATTTTTGGGAGGTAGGGACACAAATGGATGTTCAGTTCCAAGTGTATGGTATAACTAAAGTGTGGGGAATATTTAAGCTTGCTCTGACCATTCTTCTGTCTCTTCCTTCTTTGTTCCTTTTTAAATACTTTATTGGTTTAGTCATAAAAACATTACAATGAAAACGTTTCTTACCATCTTTGGTATGAGGCTGGGTTATCTCACTTAGTTGCAATCCTAAAAGGTGGCTCCAGTAAATGCTTTTGCAACCTTTTCAAATATTAAGTTCAAAGAGGATGTTCTTACATCCTGAAACTACTAACGACACTTTTAAAGTTTTGTTAATATTAAAATATTCAGGGTAAAATATTACATCAAAGTACAGACAATCATAGTATAATATGGAGATACATGAGGAATGAATGTACAGGAAATCTTAAAAGTGTAGCAAGCCAGTTACATATTAAAAATTAGACAAAACAAGAATTTAGGGATATCAAAAGGAATTCCAAAATATGTGCTGTATAAGTCCATCAAAAGTAGAGGATAAGTGGGTGCTTTTATTTGATAAAGGTATAAAAGTCTGTTGAGTCTAAAAGAAAGTGATATCACTGCCTAAAAGATTTGAAAGATCCCCACTTTCAAATGATTAGCACTCTGGTAATATTAACCAGTATTGGTATATTAAGGTATGTTTAATATGTAACTGTTCCAGTTCTAAGGCAAAAATGAAGTCTTCAAAAAAAAAAATGAAGTCTTCTAGAGATTTTGGAAAAAGTTTTGGCTAAAATACATAACCAAATTGGGAAACAAAAAGGGAAAAATTGAGTACCTTTTTAAAAATATTTGAAATGACAGCTAATACTCAATATTAAAAATGATTAAAATAATATGCACAGATTTACAATGGAACAGAATAAAAAACCCATAAATGGACCCACAACTATATGGTCAATTAATTTTTTGACAAAGTAGGAAAGAATATCCAATGGAAAAAAGTCTCTTCAACAAATGTTTTTGGGAAAACAGGACAGCAACATGTGAAGAATGAAACTGGACCACTTTCTTATATCATACACAGAAACAAATGCAAAAGGATAAAAGACCTAAATGTGAAAAGAAAAAAAAAAAAAAGACCTAAATGTGGAACAGGAAACCATCAAAATGCTAGAAGAGAGCACAGACAGCAACCTCTTTGACCTTGGCCATAGGAACTTCTTACTAGACACGTTGCCAGAAGCAAGGAAAGCAAAAGTAAAATTTATTAGGACATCATCAAGACTTCCGCACGGTGAAGAGAACAATCAACAAAACTAAAAGGCAGCCTACGGAATGGGAGAAAATATTTGCTAATGACGTACCTGATAAAGGGTTAGTGTCCAAAATCTATAAAGAACACATCAAACTCAATACCTAAAAAAAATAAATAATCCAGTTAAGAAATAGAAGACATGAATAGCCATTTTTCCAAAGAAGATATCCAGATGACTAACAGACACATGAAAAGATGCTCAACATCACTTATCACCAAGAAAATGCAAATCAAAACCATGACAAGATAACACCTCATACCTGTCAGAATGGCTAAAATTAACAACACAGGAAACAACAGATGTTGATGAGGATGTGGAGAAAGGAAAACCCTGTTACACTGTTGGTGGGAATGCGAACTGATATAGCCACTCTAGAAAACAGTGTGGAGATTCCTCAAAAAGTTAAAAATGGAACTACCCTGCAATCCAGAGATTGCACTACTAGATATTTACCCAAAAGATACAAAAATACAGATTTGGAGGGGTACATGCACCCCAATGTTTATATCAGCATTATCACAATAGCCAAACTATGGAAAGAGTCCAAGTATCCATCCATCCACTGATAAATGGATAAAGAAGTGGTGTGTGTGTGTGTGTGTGTGTGTGTGTGTGTGTACATAAAGTTTATATATGAAGTTTATAAAGGAGTAGTGTCTGAGTATGAGATGGTGACATCTCATGTATTCTGGGCAGCAATGGAGATTCAATAAAATAATCCTACAAATACATTTAGAGAATTCTGTGAACCTCCTGATCCTGAAATTGCCAGGCATTTACTCTCTGGAACTCTCAGAGAAATCTTTGGTAAAACTAAGATCCAGAATGCCATTCACTGTACTGATTTACCAGACAATAGCCTTTTAGAGGTTCAATATTTCTTCAAGATTTCGGATAACTAGTAATACAGAAAGCAAAGATGTCACAGGCTGGGGCATTTAGACAAGAGTGAATCATGCATGTGAGGAATGTGTTCATTCTTTTATTGTCCATTGTTTTAACCTGACTGAATACAAAATCAAAGGGCACTGAAAAAACAAAAAAATACATATGTACATATGTATAGAAATACATATTATGGTATATTAGTCATCAAAAAGGATGAAATCTTGCCATTTGCAATGGCATGGATAGAGCTAGAGAGTATTATGCTAAGTGACATAAGTCAGTCAGAAAAAGAGAAATTCCACTTATGAGTGAAATCACATAGTATTTAAGAAACAAAACAAATGATCATATGGGAAGGAGAAAAGACAAGACAGGGAAGCAGATCATAAGAAACTCTTAATAGAGAACAAACTGAAGGTTGATGGAGGGAGGTGGGTGGGTGACGGGCATTAAGGAGGGCACTTGTTGTGATGAACACTGGGTGTTAGTTTAAGTGATGAATCACTAAATTCTACCCCTGAAACCAATGTTACACTATATGTTAACTAACTAGAATTTAAAGAAAAACTTAAAAGAAAAAAATATGTACAGATTCAGTCTTAGAGAGAAGTAGGCTTCATCATGAACATGCAGCCAGCGTGGTCTATGCCCCTACCACGTAGCTTTCTTCCCTTCCGCCAGGAAAGCCACAGTAATTTCACTGAGTGGGCACCTGGAGCTCTGCTCCGGTATTCATTTCTGAATACTATCCCCCACTGGAATGAACCAGAGTCCTTAGTGAAATGCTTGGTTATAGATCTTTTGTATGGAAATAGGAGAAGCGGTCAGAATACCTTGTTCTAGAAAACAAGAAAATGTTCAAAGTGTGATAGGACTATGCTAAAAAATACATTTTGCTGAAGAATAAAATAATATCTGAATAAATGCAGACATCTGACATTTTTCTGGAGTAAAGACAAACTAACCTATAAATTTTATGTAATTCTTATTAATATAACTATGTATTTTTAAATATAACTAGACTAGATAATTTATAGCTTATGTGAAGTAAAAAATGAACACTTTGAAAGACAGAGCTGTGACATCTTGACCAGAGAGGAAAAAAAAAAAAAAAAAGGAAATACATCCCGTTAAAGAATATCAATTTAATAGTTTAGGGCTCATAGAAGAATTGAAAATTAAGTGAAACTGAATTTACAGAAACTAATACTGTAAATGTGGACATTTAAACAAAAATTTTTGAAAAATTAATTATATGTGGAGGAACATTCCTATCTTATACCGTATAATAAATTCCAGGTGGATAATACATGTATAAAATTTTAACAAAAACTGAGAAAAATATTTAATATATAATAAAAGAATATACTATTGGAAGCAGTATTTTATTATTAAATGAGAAATACAATAGAATTCAAGGAAATAGTTTTTTTGATTTATAATATAGCAAAAATAGTGATATTGAAAAAATTTTAACCCTTTTATATATAGTCCAAAGTATCACATGCATAATAAATATCCTATTATAAATAATAGGAATTTCCGTGGAGTTAAAAATCATAATTTTTAAGAAGGTTTCACACAATAGGATGGATATGCCGCCCTTTTAGACACAAATTCCCAGCTGAACACTAGAGGGATACCCAGGCAGAGCATGAGATTCTTTTGGATGACATTGTTGGGGTGGTCTGCAGGCAATCAATCCCATCTCTCAGCCTTGGCAATTACATCTCAGGTAGTTTCTTTTGTTTCAAGTGTTGCCTATGATATTCTAATTTTTGGTCTACTCTCAGCTACACTTTTGGCATTTGACCTCAGGGAGTCCATTCTCTATCTTTTCCTTGCTTACTGCTCTCAACTAAGGGAAACCAGGGAGCCATCAACTGTTAATTTCATAATATATGTCATTTTAAATAGACCTAGAAAAATCCTCCGCCCACACACTGCTGCCGACAACACCAAACAGTTGAGCTCAGACTCACACTGACCACACCTCTATCTCAGTCTAGTGCTGAGAAGGCTGATTCTCTATGGAGGAGAATTATCCACCCTAAGAGTTGCTGAAATTTATTAGAGAAAGCCACCCAAGTTACATGACTAGAAACTCTAAATTCATGGCCACCAATCTCAAAAGGACACTAAAAATGCTCCAGCAATCTCATTATAGATCTATACTGGTTTTCTACCCTTACCAGTAATTCATACTTCCTCCTTTCTCTGCTTTCTTCCTCCTTTCCTGCTCATCTCCCATTCATGATCCAATTTTATAATGAGAAAATAGATGTAACACTAACTCCTTCATCTTTTTACTGTGTGTATGTGTGTGTACATATTTTTCTATCTTATGTCCTATAAACATAGAAGAATGTTTCTATGCCCACCAAAGCCTAAAACCTGTTTGTTCTCTGAATCCTGGCCTCCCTTCGTCTACTAGGACTTTGCTCTTTCATTTACCTGTCTTCTTTCATCATTAATGTTTCCCTCTCTCTGTTTCCACTAATATTTAAAAACGATCCAGTAATTCTGATCTTAAAGGCAACTCCTCCATTGAGCCCCCATCTCCCATTTTTTCTGCTCCCCTTCATGGAAAAATATATATAGAATGAGTTGACAACCCAACCTGTCTCCATTTCCTTAACTCCTTTTACTACCTAGTCACTCCCTTTGTCTCTGGACCTACCAGTCCAGCTCAGGTCATATATTCATCAACTCCCAGCGGGATTGCTATTGAACATATCATTCTTGCTTAAACTTTATTTTCTTATTTTCAACAATTCTTTTCATTTTTCTTTGACCTCTCTGGCTCTTCCATCTCACTTTGCTTTGTGGGCTTCTCCACTACTCTCCACTACTCTTGCACTTCTAAATGTTGGAGTGTTCTAAGAATCTGTTTTGGATACTTCTCTTTCTCTCTGCTTCATGGTAGGTAATTCCACTGTTGTTGTTTTCCCATTTGGCTTTAAATACAGAATATGTACTGATAATTGTCAAAATTCTATCAATATCCCTGAACTCTCTCTTGAACCACAATACTTGTATATTCAACTACTTACTTGACATCTCTCATTATATATGTAATATGTAACTCAAATATAGAACATTTAGAATAGAACCATCTATATATGTCTTTTTCTCCTCTCACAGTCTTTGCCATTAATAGTAAATGATGTCATAAGTGGATGAAAAACTCAGGCTACATTCCACACATCAAATTCATCAAGTCATATAGGAACAACCTTCAAACAATAACCAAATCTTTCTGGATTTTTTCACGTCTATACCATCAATCTGGTCCAAGCTATTTTTATTTCCCACTTGAGTCATTATAATATTTTCATAACTGGTTGCACTTCTTGCATACTCTCAACCCCAATTGATTCATCACAGAGAATCCAGTTTGTTCTCTATAAATAAATATAATCATATCATAACTCAGATTAAAACTCTTTAAGGACTCCCTTTTGGATTTAGTCTTAAAGTTCAAAATCCTTACATGACTTATAAATTCTTATGCAATTTGAATTCTGCTTGCATTTCCAATCTCTTCTATTCTTTTTTAAGATTTTACTTATTTATTCATGAGAGACACAAAGAGAGAGAGACGGACACATAGGCAGAGGGAGAAACAGCCTCCCTGCAGAGAATCGAATGCAGGACTCGATCCCAGGATCCGGGGATCATGACCTGAGCCAAAGGCAGATGCTCAATCACTGAGTCACCCAGGTACCCCTCCAATCTCTTTTAATATAACCACCCTTTGGGATCCCTGGGTGGCGCAGCGGTTTAGCGCCTGCCTTTGGCCCGGGGCGCGATCCTGGAGACCCGGGATCGAATCCCACGTCAGGCTCCCGGTGCATGGAGCCTGCTTCTCCCTCTGACTATGTCTCTGCCTCTCTCTCTCTCACTGTGTGCCTATCATAAATAAAAAAAAAAAAAAAATATATATATATATATAACCACCCTTTGATCAATATATTCTTATCCCTACTATCCCCTTTACTGCTCTTCAAACCCATCAGGATTTATGTTTATATTTCTGGTTTATGTTTTTTTTCTACAACTTAATACTCGATCAGAAATACTTTTTGTGGGCAGGCCGGGTGGCTCAGTGGCTTAATGCTGCCTTCGGCCCAGGTTGTGATCCTGGAGGCCTGGGATCAATTCCCACGTTGGGCTCCCTGCATGGAGCCTGCATCCCTGTCTCTCTCGCTCTGAGTCTCTCACGAATGAATAAATAAAATCTTAAAAAATAAAAAAAAGAAATACTTTTTGCTAGATTATATGACTGGCATGTCATTCAAGTCTAAGTTTAATGCTTACTTTAACTATCCATCTTTGTTCTGTCCCTTTAATCTGACTCCCTGACTTTTGCTCAGTATTGTGTACATAAATGTTTAACAACTGATGAAAGAAAGAAAGAGAGAAAGAAAGAAAGAAAGAAAGGAAGAAAGAAAGAAAGGAAGGAAGGAAGGAAGAAAGAAAGAAAGAAAGAAAGAAAGAAAGAAAGAAAGAAAGAGCCCTGATATATAGTATTTGATCATTTCCGTGGTATAAACATCCCCATAATGGCTAATGTCACTTAACATGACTCTATTGAATGAAGATTTGGAGAAAACAGATGGGTTGGTTTTTACAAGCAGATGTTAAGTCTTCTCCAGAGTACCACTGGACTCTTTATGAAGAACTTTACTCACCTACTACCTTGATTATTGTTTTATCTAATACCATTATTGGGAAGACACAGTACTTGGGGATCTTTTACCAGGTCTATGGTGTGATAAACACAGAAATGAAGGAATCAGAGGATGTTCTGATATTGTAAAGCCATAATATATATTTACAGATCTATAAAATTGTTCACTAAATTAAAAACTCCATTCACTTATTTGACACTTTTGTATATAAATAGAAGTGGTTTTAACAAAAACAGCCACAGAGAGTCAATCTCTAAGGAAGTACATTTATAAAATACAAATATTTTTTCTTTGGAGAAAGAAATCTCAAACTTAGAGCAGCACACAAAAGTTAACCAGAACTATTCCAAACATGAGGTAAAATATTTTTCAAAGATGCACATGTTTGTCAATCTGGGATGTGGTTTCTGCTCATAGTGTGAGCCTATGCAAATAGGAATCAAAACTCTCTTTAATTACAAATTCTTTGTGTCTTTTATGAATAGAACCTTGGAGTACTGTAACTGAAGGATTTTTTCTTTTCAGAAATTTTTGGTATGATTCCCTCCTTTTACAGTTGAAAAAAATGGACCTTTGAAGATCAGGGCTGGTTGAAGATACTCTGCTTGATTGTGGCCAGATTAGAACTTAAATTTAGGAATCTTAACTTACAACTCAGGGCATGTTCCTGATACCAGGAATGAAACTGTCCCTGTGCAATGGCTCTTCCTTATGCAGCTCCCAGAAAGCACCCAGACTATCTTGTGTTTAATTCAAAGAAATTCTTCTATTTTCAAAGGACAAGTCATTAACCCTCTTTGCCAACTATTTAACTGCCTTTTCTATTTTCTATATGATAACAAAATCAGTTTGTTTTTTAGACAGAAAGGAAGATGGCGTTGACCATTTATTAGCTATAAGTGATGATAATTTCAACTTGAAAAAACACGCATACATTAAATAAGGAGAAGTTTTAGCTAACCACCAGGAAAAACTTATTCAAGATACGAAAACATTGAAATCAGATGATTCAGATGGTTTATAATTCATTCATATGTAAGTGACTCAGTGCCGTCTGCATATATAGTACTGAGTTACATGATAGTTTATTATGATGTTTCCCTGTATTTACATGTTTCGTAGTCTACTTACTCTTCTTGAATTTGAGCCTGTGACCTAAGCAATACAACATGGCAGAAATGATAGGACACTTTGCTAGTTCTGAAAGTCCTGAGCTTAAGCTTGGCAATACCACTTTGGGGGCAGTGTACCACATGCCCAAAATTCAACTACTTTAAGACCATGATGCTGTGAAAAGCCCTGCCTAGTCACATGGAGAGATTTCACCAAGGAGAATACAGGCCTCAATTAACAGCTTTAGGTGAGCTTTCAGCCAAGAGACAGTACCAATTTTGTCCTCCCCCTTATCAATGAGACCTCTGAAGAGTTGAGCCTGACATCAGTCAAATCAGCCTAATTGAAGCCATGTGAAGGGGAGATGAGCTGTGCCCATTGGGCCTTGCCCAACTTACAGAATTGTGAACAAATAAATAAAATTTTGTCTTAAGACACTAAATTTTGCAGGGCACCTGGGTGGCTCACTTGGTTGGGCAGTAGACTCTTGGTTCCAACTCAGGTCATAATCTCCAGGTCATGAGATAAGCCCCACATAGGGCTCCATGCTCAGTGCAGAGTCTGCTTGTCCCTCTCCCTGCCCCTCCCTCTTCTCTCTAGCACAAGCTCTCTCTCAAATAAACAAAATCTTCAAAAAAAGAAGACACCAAATTTGGGGGTATTTTGGTACACAGCAATAGGTGATAAAAGAAGTTTAAGACCTGGTCTTTGACTGCCAAAACCCTCCTACCTAAAGATCATAAAAAAGAAAATAGATCTATAAGTAGTGCAGATGGGTAGACATTCACCTATTGAAGGTAGCCAGACAGATCTACGTGACTGCTTACTTTTTATCTAGGAGATAATAGTTTGTTAAAGTGTGTAATATAGAGGGATGCCTGGGTGGCTCATTGATTGAGCATCTGCCTTCAACTCAGGTCGTGATTCTGGGGTCCTGGGATGAGTCCCACTTTGGCTCCTCACAGGGAGCCTGTTTCTCCCTCTGCCTATGTCTCTGCCTTTCTCTCTGTGTCTCTGATGAATAAATAAATAAAATATTTTTTAAAAAATTACTAAAGAATGTGGACTATAAAGAACCCTTCCCACTTCAGTATGAAAATGAAACTATTACTCTGTTTTTATGATATATGAAATTCTAGACCATTTCACCAAAAACTGGAAAGAGTTTCACTCATGACCTTCAGTTTTCTAATTCTTTTTTGAAATGGAAAACTGTGATAATACTTCACCATTGTCCTCAGAGAAGCCATAGTCAATAACCTTTTAAGTTCAGTTTACATTTTGATACATATGCAATTCAAAGTATTTCATTAGAAAAGTATTACCAGAGCTAGCATGGTTGATTTCTTCTGCATGGTTTTACTATGCAACAATAGAGGTTTATTTTGGTTCAAATCTGATAATAATAATAATGAATTTATTGTTTACTATGTCTGCAACTGTCATGATATAAGATAACAGGCTTCATCCCCAGCAGGCTCATAATTTCTACCATACTCTGCCATAGCACATTCAGATATAGCATTCAACTATATTTCCAATCAGCTTCACAGATGAGTTTGCTTCTGGAAAAGCACATGCATTCAATTTAGTTTTTAGTAATCTGTGCCCCCATGAATTTCAATCAAATCCAGTTAACAATAACAACAAAACTTCCTCTGAAGTATGATGCTGTTAACTTTCATATGTTACAATATGCATTCATGCAAAGAAGTTTTTGGCAGAATTATTATAATTTTTAATTTGGTATTTTGACCCAGAGTATACATTCACAGAGATTTTACCTAGCCCTACCAAGAACGTGCTTGATACATTGGGCACTGAGTATGCTTCATTATTTTAAATAGTTCCTTTAAAAGCTTTACAATTAAAAAAAAACTGTTTATTTGAAAAATGAAATTGCTGCTGTCATCCTCCTTGAGATATGGGAATCTATCAAGCAGCTTACATATGTGCTGTTTCAATTTTCTAAACTTGTATTTCCTTTCCCTTGAAAAATACATAAGGTGAACACTTTGCTACTAAACTGTAATCTGAATTTTGGTCTTCTGTCTATTTTTTATATCTTTGTTCTCTTGCAAGGAATTCAAATTCAAAGATCATATTCAAACGTAAGCAATATTTCTCATCAACATCTTTCCCCAAAATTTATATTAGAGATTAAAAAATGGAATGGTAAATCTATAAAGAAATACTAATTGAAATGGATCTTAGGTATAAGTTTTAAAATGAAACAAATACCAAAGATAACTTGTCCCCATTGCAGAGACATCTGGAGCATTCTAGACCATAATGTAGTAGTTTCATAAAGTAAAATCTTTCTTCATTTCCTGTTAAGAAGCAACTGTGCTGTGTTACCATGAAATCTATACATTTCAAGTAGAATTAGAAAGAAATATCATCTAGAGATCTTCAGCAAACTCCTTTGTTTTTAGGGTTAAAGTATTTTGTACATAATAGATAATCCATAGATAGGTTCTTAGCCTCAATGGGTGGACTCAACAAAAGTGCCATGCAGAAGCTTAGGGAAGAAAGTACACATCATCAAGATCCAAAGATTACATTTAAAACCTGTCATCCTATTAAATTTTATGGGATTACAGTTCAGAGTACATTCTGCGATTAAATATTCATTATTATAGTCGTTAGGAAATATAAAAGACTGATGGGAAATACAAATGTAGATGGAAGGGATAAAGATGTTCTAAGAGATATTTCATAATTTTATTTCCTTTTTCAAGCCACGTTAGTACCTGAACAGTTTTTCTAGAGAAGGAAAAAGTAGAGCACAACTAGGTTCATATTCATTAATCAGGTCATTATAGAAAATGTTTCCTAATGCCAAAATACTAATTCTTTTATCTGTATTTTAAAACAACTTCTAGCACTTTTTTTGTCTTCTACATTTGCATCATCATTTCTAAAAAAATTTATATAAAGTGAAAATATATTTATTTTTTAATCAGGTATGGATTATCTTACTAGCTAATAGGCTTTGAAGCAAGTAAATATATATAATCATATATATATTTTTAAAGATTATTTGTGAAAGAGAGCACATGCATGCACACACACAAGTAAGGGGAGAGGCAGATAGAGAGGGAGAAGCCAAGGACTCCTCCTCATTGAGTAGGAAGCCTGATGTGGGGTTGGATTCCAGGACCCCTAGGTCTGACCTGAGCCAAAGTCAGACAATTATCTGAGCCACCCAGGTACCCCAGAGCAAGTATATATTTAATTCTGTTAATTTTTATAATAATTCTAAACTCTTATAAATCATCTTAATCTTACAAGCAATATTTGAAAAACAGTAAATTATTTTCCTAACCTCTAAGTTACAGAATTTAGTCATATAAAGATTAAGCAGATCCACTTTCTGCAGCTTGAGAGAATAGGTACATTAAATTGACTTCCTGATTTTAAAAAGTTAAGAATGCTTGACAAAATATTTTAAAAGTCAATGTTGAGCTGCTAAGATATTAAAGATATTAAATAGCTAACTCATTCTAAGGGCATTTGATAAGAGTGATCCTGAATTTTAGTTTTTGTTGCCAAGATACAGGGGAAAAGAGAGGAAACCCAGGAGCCACTCTTTCCATAGTGAAGAATCTAATAGCAGACAAACTTACTCCTACAGCTAGGATACTAAAAGGCCATACCCTTATATAAAAGTAACTAGAAATAAGCTTTCTTCTTTAAGAATCTAAGGGCTGAATGCCTATTTAAAACAAAATAAAACTGTGGTAATTCATAACCACAGGCCAGTTCTCCAATGGAATATGTTTATATGAATGGATAAAAAAACACAACTAAACAAACAAAAATTCAAACTGAGATTTAAGTTTTATGCATTTCTATTTTATAGTGTATTAGGAACCTAAGAAAAAGTAAATTCAGATCTTACTTGGCCTGTCTTCAAGCTAGGTTTCAAAGAGTTTTCACAGAAAAAAAATTCCAGGGAACAAGAATCTCCTTTGAAACTCATGAACCAGAAGAGAAACGAGGCATTGCTTTTTAGAGCCAATGGGGGACACAAAAACCAGATAGCTTAGTAAAGACATAAAAAATTATTCAGATAAATGAATATTAAACAAAACATATGTCAAGAAAGAAAAAGAAAAGACACCAAACACTATACTCGGATCACATGATTTTCTATCTAGAAAACACAAGAGAAACTACAGATTAATTTTTAAGCTAGTGAAAGAATTTATCAGTATTGCTGAACATAAAATTATTATTAAAGAAGAAATTGCATTAAAATAGAATGAATTAGGGGGATAGGATGAAGTGCAAAGAAACAAACCATGTTTGTATGACAGAAGAGGCTTTGAGCATAGTGGAGAAAAGATGGAATTTCAGTAAATAGTGACGGGATAATTGCTTTTCCATGAAATTGAGTTTACCTCAAATCACATGCAAATAAATTCTAGGTCATTTTATCAAAATGAAAAGGCAACCTACTGGATGCTAACTACACTTATTGTGATAATAATTTTGCAATGTATACACATCTCAAGTCATTATGTTGTATAGCTGAACTAATATGTCAATTACACCTCATAAAAATACATATATAAAACATATAATATAAAAGTTTAGAGAACAATAGAAAATAACAATTATGAACATGGAATAGTGAAAGATTGCTTATATTATACATAATAAACACAAATAATAAAAGGGACATTGAAAGACATAACTACCTTAAAGGCTTTCAATTATCAAAAAATAAAAAAAGTATGCAAATAAATGTTGCAAGATATTGCAATTGATAAATATTATTATCAAGATATTCAAATCAATAAGAAAAGCCAAACAACATTTGGCAGATGCTATTTATTGGCTCATTCAACTGCCTTTCCTCTATTTTTGTTTCTTCTTGTATCCCAATAGCTATCTAACCAAAAACTGTTCACTAGATTCTCATGCAGCTCAGTTTTCTGGATGCCAAATGGATTGAGCCGATCAGAGGAATTCACATTGAATTTGTTCAGCTGAGGCCTTTTTATCGTTTGTTTTGGCTGTTTTCCTCTGGACAAACTGAATAGGTGGAGAAGTGGATCTTTGTGTTTTGCCTTGGCTAGCCCTAGGAGTAGCTTATTGTGAATTCATTTGTGCCTGTCAGATAGACTTTTCAGTACTTCAGAAGGACTTAGTCATCCAGAGTTGGATATTCCTCATGGTCCAATCTAGTTCAAATCTTAATCTTCCCAATCTTCTCTGTCTCTCTCCCCAGTTTCACTAAACTGTGTATTACATATAATAAATCTCATCCATTTTAAGTATACATATAATAAAACTCATCCATTTTAAGTATACAGATTATTGAGTTTAGGTAATTGTGTACAGTTTTGTAAATATGATCATGATGCATGATAAAACAGTTACATTATCTCAGAAAATTTCCTTGGGCCACTTAGAAATGAATTCCCTTCCCTAATCACCAAACCCTTGGTCATAACTCTGCCCTTTCTAGAATTTCATATAAATGGAATCCTACAAAACATCGTGTTTGATCACCTTCACTTAGCAAAGTTTTTGAAATTCACCCAAATTGTTGTGTGTATCAATAGTTTGTTTCTTTTAAGCCTTTCCAGGTCCTGCCATCACCTGCCTGGGCTGCTGGGAGCCAGGGTAGAGGGACCCCTGAACCCCCAATTCGAACAGGACAATATGAAGAGGGCACATGAAATAATTTTATGTTACAGAACAAGGACTATAGGTTTAGGGACTCAAGTATTTTATACTAGGCAGTAAGCCTGCTTAAACTTTACCCTGTCTGAAGACAAAATCTTTATCATACTGGACAATACACAAACCTACCCTTTGCTCTGGAGGGAAACTCTATCTTCCAAGTCTCTTCTCTATACAAACATCCCTGCAAAAACAAAAGCAGTCAGTGACTCTGCTCATAAGACATGCAGAAGACATGAGAGACCTGTGGAGGATTGTCTCCCAATAAAATAACATGGATGAACCTCAAAATGAGTAGGCTGAGTGAATGAATCCAGGCCAAAGAAGGGGATACATACTGTATCATTGCATTTGTAAAAAAATTATAGAAAATGCAAATTAATATACAGAGCAGAAAACAGGTTGATGGTTGCCTGGAAATGAAGGAGAGTAAGAAAGGGTTACAAAAAGGCACAGAGAAGCTTCTGGGGGTGAAGAGTATAACAATTATGTTGATTCGGTGACATTCACAGGTATATGCTTATGTCAAAACACAAAACTGTAACTATAAATTAGCAATTTGTTATACGTAAATTTTACCCCAATAAAGTTATAAACATACAGAAAAGGCCATTCACTGCCTCTCCTTTTTACATATTTGCAAAAATAAAAAGTCATAAAATTCCTGTCTGCCTCAAAAATTCTTTGAATCCACTATCAAATTACATACAGGGCTGACATAGGAATCTGCTCATTGCTTGTGCATTCGGTAAATTATCTCTTACTTCTATTAATTAATGCATGGATTTTTCAAAACATTTAAATTTTAATGAACAAGGAGGCTGAGAATTGCATGATATTTGTGATGGAGTTTCTGAATTCTAATCTGCATTTACCTAAAACAGGTTTCTTATCTTCCATTGTCCCTTTGTTAAAGTCTGTAATCTCTGAGAAATGCAAGAACAAAACAAAACAAAACAAAACAAAACATGGGTCTTGTAAGAAGTAATGGAAGCAAATGAGGAAACATTTAATTTCATCAAGATAGGTAAAAATAGTTTTAGAATTTGGCAGTACTTTAAAGACTAAGTCCAAAGCCCTTTTTTACAGTTTAGGAAAATGAGCCCCAGAGAACTGATATTTGCCAAAGGCAAAGTAACTTTGGTAGTTACAGAGTAAGGATTAGAGCTCAGAAATCCTGATTTCTAGGTCAATATTCTTTCCATCATACGAAGTCTCTATTCCTGGTAATAATATGTATTTCTTCAGTTTTAGGAATGCATTCTTCTGTATTCCTCCCGAAGTGAAAAACAAGGCAATTACATTGCTTGAAAAAAAAAATACTCCTCATATATTGTTTCAGAAAATCTATTCAGGTGGTGTAAAGAACAACTTATTTTTCTACCCAACACCAAAGGAGATCGAAGTGTCCTCACAGTAGCTTATTTACCTCTGTGACACTAATTGTGAGAAAAGTGAGCATGATTAAAGTGGACTTAAAAAAAGAAGTTAGTTATTAAGTAGTTAACCTGTCTTCCAACGTCTTTTTTTTTTTATGTTTTCTTAACAATTTTTTAAGAGGCGTCATTGACTCTTTGACGAGCCACACAATTTTTCTTGCAGGATACATCGCCCAATAACATATGTATACACACAGATATGAGAGTTAAAAAACATTTGGACTTTGATGGCTCTACAAATTACCTTACATTTTAGCAGAAAAATCACTTATTGGAAGCCTTTCGTTTGGCATGCTTTTTCTTAAACCAACAAGCACACTTATAAGTGGACCTCAACAGATGGAGCAGATGGAGCAGCGACAGAAGCAATAAGGGAAAGCAGGAGGGGAAAGCCAAAGAGTCCTGGAGGCAAGAAAAAAAAATGCTGATGACTATTTTTGGTTTAGGGCTCTTTATTATATTTTTATCAACTTTAATTTACATCTCTAACTTGTAACTCAGCTCAGGACTTTGTCAGAAAGTATCAATGTAGCCTAAGAACTCACTTTCACCTTAATGAGAAGACTTAATTGTTTTACGTTCTAATGATCGAATAGCCATGAGCAAGTGTGTTCAGCTTGTTAAGGATTTAAGACCAGGTTTTAGGGATCCACATAAATTAGGACATTCCTTATTATTTAGAGAATTCTGATGTCCACCATCTCCTCCTCCCTTTATAACCAGAGGTATTTTATTTCTGGAATTCATTTCTTTATATATGGCCTCATCCTCTTAGCCACTCATGTGTCCTAAAACTGGAGAGACAGTTTGCTTGTTGGAATAAGTCTAGACAAACTAATATCTGTCATTGAATCTCTTCGTAGAATACTGGGGATGAACACATGAATCTCAGGTATAAATGAAATCCATAGGGAGATCAATTGCTCTCATGTTAAACATATGCAAATTATTTTATATTGAAATATTGAATAACTAAACCATAATTTCAAAAATCATTAATCTAGGCATAGAGTTTTTTATGGTTATTTGGGCTTTGTTTTTGCTTTATGTTTTAGATGATTAAAAAATAAAGCTGGAAAGATATATTTTGGAAACATAATCTAGTCTTTCAATGTTCAAAAATTATTACCATGCCTAATTTTTTAAAAACTATGGTCAAATTAGCACCACCAGGATATGCTAGAAATCATAAATTTCAGATTTCGTTCCAATGTTGGTAATAATGCTGTGAGTAAGCCCTCTCTGTACATTCTCATCTGTGCTCAATAGCTCAATAGTCTGTTTTTCCACTTTTTCTAAATAGAAGAGTATTTTAATTTGATGACACAGCCTGCAAAGTACTTTGTCCCATTGAAAAAATGCAAGATGAGGATGACAAAGATAATGATGATTAAGAGTGAGAGTGCGGAAATTCTAACATTTCAAAGGGGATTCATTTACTCAAGCAATTCTGAAGAGGAATACCTGTTTTACTATGTAAAGCAATTGTAGAATTGTGAAGCCAATGGTAACCCAAAAAGCCTACCACACTGCTACTAAAAACTTAAGATAAGCATGATTAATTGATCTCAATCTTGGACATGGATTATTAGCTCTTTAATAATGGCTAGTTTAGCAAATGTCTACTAAACTCATTGTCACATTGCCAAGAGCAGGAGGATGTGAAAGAATGAGGCAGAGACTGGGTAACATTTGAATTCAGCATCTGCACTGAGTTGGGATATGTAAAAAGGGGCATAAGGGCACAAAAACCAGTTTATTGACATAAGCAATATCATAGGATGCACAGGGCTAAAAATTTAGCACTAGGAGATGAGGTTGAATTCTGCTCTGAAACTTGTAAAATGGCAATGAGGAACTTTTGTATTTATGTAAACACATATCAGCAATTATCATTTTCCTTAAGGGGCTCTGTCTTTTAGTTAATGAAATATATTTATTCAGGATTAAAATAATAGAATAATGCTGACATGAAATTAATTTGTAAATCAAAACCTGGTTTCTATTTCTAATCCACTGAAAATGGCTGGTGGATCAAAGTTTGAACATAAGCTAACAAAGACTGCATAATAATGTCAGAATGCCTTGATCATTTCAATTAATTAAACAAAACACAATTTATTCAATACCAGTGTGTACTTGGCATCATTATGAGGAAAGAACAATTATATTTCTACATTTCATTCCAATTGGAAATAATCAATGCAAACAAAGATGCTTCTTTATATGCAGATAGGACATTTCTTTAAAGCCTTGTCCATTAAACATGCCATTTCCAGAAATATTCCATCTAGTATAGCTTTTCTTTAAATCAAAGAAGATTGTAAAATTTGATTTTGTTCAGTTCATTAATTGTGGCTAATTTGCCATTCTGACTACTTTTACTTTCTGGCAACAAAAATAAATGTTTTCCTATATCAATTTAGAGGACAGAAGAAAGCTTAGTTGGCAATGTTAGATTCTTCGAAAATCTTCCCCATAAGTGTACTTTAGACATTCTAAAATTAAATTCTTCGAGGCCAAGTTACACAATGATGCTACTAAGTACAAAAATGAGATTACACTAAGTGCTATAATGATATTTTAGGGAGTTCACAAGTCCTGTCATGCCTGCTTTATTACGAACATTAATTCAAGATTATTTTACCCACTTGGGAAGCTCATTCCCTTTTAACATATGTTTCTGATTCAGCTGTAACGGCACACTGACCAAGCCAATGGACTCTTCATTGATGATTTACAGGGTCCTAAATATCAAGGCCACATTTACCACAAATCAGTATAAATTACTAATTTTATCAGCAAGGATTATTTTATTAAGTGAATAGTAAATACATACTTTGTGTCAGCACTTTTTAAGTCTGGGAGCTATTAGACTTATGAAGAATTAAACATTGGCCTTATTCTTAAAGTTTTAAAGTTATTTTGTTGGTTGGTTTGCTTTTGGAGGCTAGTGGGTAGGAAGCTTGTTTTACAATACAGTCGTTAAGAGCAACAGCAGTGCTTTGCACAAGGATACCATGCGGCATAATATTGGGGTGGCAGGTGCTGCCTCATGGAGAAGTAGGGTTGACTCTCTGTTTTTTTTTTTTTTTTTGACTCTCTGTTTTTATGAGTTTAACTTTTTTAGTAGACTGCGGGATATGAGAAATGGGGAGATGTTGGTCAAAATGTACAAAGTTTCAGTTATGCAGGATGAATAAGTTCTCATATCTAACGTACAGCGGGGTGACTACAGTTAATAATCCTGTATGGTGTACTTGAAATCTGCTAATAGAGTTGATTTTAAATGTTGTCACTACCAAAACAACAATAACAAAGGTTAATGTGAGGTGATGAATATTATAATTAGCTTGATCTCGATAATCACTTAACAATGTGATATCAAAATATCACATTGTACACCTTAAGAATATATATTTTTATTTGTCATTTATAATTTAATAAACTGGAAAAATTAGAATTTTGAAAATGGGTGCAAAATTGTTTTACAAAGTGATTTTCAAAATGTTTATTACACTTTGAAGATCAAAAACAACTGGGAGACAGAAAAATTAAGAAAATACCTCAAGTGTACATAGCTAGTAAAGCACACAGCCAACAGGCTAACCTATTCTGCAAAACACATCTCACATTCATTTCTCTTTGGTCAACAATGCCTTCGGGAAACCAAAGATCCCAATAGTTCTCAGGTCAAATAGGATCGAAGCAGTTAATGAATAGAAGAAAAGCTTCTTGTTTGTATATTCCTCGTCCTGTAATGAATAGAGTGGCTCATCTTCATTACTTAGAAAATGTAGCAAATGTGCTGAGTAGACAAAACAGAAGGATGACAGGGAGAAGCCCAGCTTTTTGTTGGTTTATTTGCTTTTGCATATGCTGCTTTTGTTGTTTTCTGGTGTTTGTTAATCAAGGAAAAGTGAGATTATGATCCACAGAAATATCATGAGTTAAAAAAAATTTTTAATTCTGAGATAGACTCAGATCCTACTTTACTCCTACCCTGTTAAGGCAAACAAAAATTATTCTGAACTGTTCTAAAAGAATTGTGATACCAATATATATTTTTTTCAGTATACCCGACAGGGAAGTCAGACTCATAAAAAACAAAAATGTGGGCTAATACATTTTTACACTAATTTATAAGATTTATTAAATGCTGTGGGTACTAACACCATTAAGAGGAAAAAAAAGTACTGAAATAAAAACCTTTGTTAAGGAGAGAAAAGAATAGCTCTTCAAAGTACAGTTTAGAATTCTTATTTATTAAATCAATAAAACATGGAAAATAAGCAATGTTGTGTCTTCATTAATTCTATGGAACAAGCTATGCATTGAGGTATAAACCTCAATATGAAAAGCTAATTCAAGGATAACACATTGTATTCTTGCAGTCAACCTGATAGGTTTATTTTAAACTATAAAATACTTTTTAATAATATTTTATATCTTTACAGTTGAGAGCTTTGATACTTAAAAAATTTTGATATTGAGTTCATTGAAAACCCACATGAAATTTTATTTAGGTGGCACCATGTACCATGTGTGAGAAATAGTACCCTTTTTTATCCACTCAGGCATGTAGAAAGGCATACATCTTCCTCAAAGCTGTGGCATCCCCTTACTTCTTCCACATCTTGTTGGGTTGGGATATCACAGGGTCAATTTTTAAGGAAATCTTCACTCTTTTTTGTACATAAACCATTGTGTGTTTGAGGATAATATGAACATATCATCAATATATGAGAAAATAATCTGTGTGCTTTTTACTGTTATCATCCAATTAAAAAACTTACTCCCAGGATTAGACCTCATTTAATCCAATACCTTTAGTTTATAGAAGAAGAAAATAATAATAATAATAATAATAATAATAATAATAATAATAATAAATATAGAAGAAGAAACTGAAAACCAGAGGGGACAAATTATTCCAAACTATAAATCGAATGATTGAAAGCATTAGGCTTAGTATTGAAGCGCTGAACTTTTTACTTCAAGATGACTTTCCTGAAATAATTCTCTCTTATTCTTCCTGTTACTTACTTTCAGAATATAAAAATGTGGCATAAAAATAAATCATCTAAATAATATGGCGGGTGGTTCAGTCAGTAAATCATCAGCCTTCAGGTCACAATCCCAAAGTCCTGCACAGCGAGAGGTCTGCTTCTCCCTCTCCCTCTGCCTCTCCCCAACCACTCGTGTTCTCTCTCATTCACTCTTCTCTCTCTCTCAAATAATTAAGTTTAAAAATCCTTAAAAAAACAAATAATATAGTGTACAAAGAAATACCTAATGAATTAAAGCACGTTGGTACACTTTCTCATATTTCTATCACATCTTGTTAACTTGTTGAATGTTATTTCATAAGGGAATACTCTGATACTCTGGAAAACACAAAAGAAATAGGATCATTGGTATTGTCACTAAGTTTACATATTATATAAGATTTGAGAATAGTTTTGAAATGTATCATTGAATGCTAAAATGTATAAACTATACTTCTGTGATTAATGCTAAAAGTTCTCAGGATATGCAAGTGATCAGTTTGGTTTTTCAGGGAAGGTCTCCTCAAACACAGAGGTACTCAAAGTATAGTCCCTGGACTAGCAAGCAACATAGCTGATCTGTGACTTGTCAGAAACATAACTCTCAGGTCCCACCTGAGACCTACTGAATCAGAAACTCTGGGTGGAACCCAGCACTCTGTGTTTGAACAAGCCCCCAGGAGACTCTGATGTCACCTCAAGTCTGAAGATGATAGATGATGTTTGAGTCATACTTTTGAGAAGATCACAAATTAGGGAGCCACTGGCAGATACTTAAGGCAGAAAATAATTTTTTTAGAGAATAAGGAGTAAATTTCCTCATTCACTACTTGGTCTACTTAGGACAATAGCTGGACATATGTATTTAGAATGATCAGTAATAACACTCTTCAGTAAATATCAATAGAAAATGAAGTATTTAGTTTAGGAAAGAATAAAAATAATTTTAAATTTCTTTAATTAAACAAAAATTTAAAATGTTTCTTTTTATGAAAATTTTGCTTTGAAATAATGATTTCAGATTGGAAATATTTTGCATTAAATAGAAATTATATAGGAATGTGAATCTCATTCAAAAATCAATTTACTATCATGCCTTCATTATACTCTAAAATATACTTTTAAGAGAAAGAGGTAGATCACAAAAGAATCTTCAAAACTATACAAAATAATACACTTTTTTTTTTTTACAAAAAAATACACTTAGAGAAATGTTCAGGAAGTATTAAAGATTCATTATATTTTTACGCACATTTTACTTCAATCTTTGTAGAATCAAACAGTAACTTTTTAAACCACTGATATTTCTGAAACCCTAAAAGAAATGAACTCAACTTCTGCATATATCATATTTGTCAAAATTTTTTTATTTCAAGTTACCCAGAAAATTTAATATATTGGAACACCACATTAGGGAGGAAAGGATTTTTATTATGTAAAATATAGCATGCATTATGAATTTTAATACTTTCTAATAGTTTCTCTCTTTATGATCACATGGGTAGCCACACCATGGTACTTTGAACAGTTGGAGTGCATAAAAGGCATTTAGCTCTTACCAGAGTGAGATGAACCATATGCTTGAGTTAATTAGTTCTCTTTGTTCCTGAAATGTTTTTCTTAACTCCTTTGTCATATTTTTGTCACATTCTGCTCTTTCTCCCACTTCTTTACAGCACTTCACACAGCTGAAGAAATATTTTAATGACATCCAGGTTAAAATGTAAAATATTCTCTCTCAAAAAAAAAACACCTACTTGTTTACAAATTTGCTATCATGAAATTTTTGGTTAAAGATAAACATTCAAGAATATTAACGAGTTACAATTTGACTGGGCAACAGTGCATTTTCCAAATTATATGCCTGCACATATATGAATGAAAAAGTTTTAGAAGGTTAAAAATGGAAACATTTATTAAATCAAGCTATTTTCTTTCTGAGAAACAATATTAATTGGTGACTTAGCTTTGATATTTTGATTTAATACACTGCATTTTTTTAAAAAGATTTATTTCTTTGAGGGAGAGTATGAGAGTGGGGGGAAGAAGAGAGAATCTGAAGTAGACTCCCTGCTGAGCGTGGAGCCCATGGGGCTCAATCTCCCAATCCCTGAGATCATGACCTGAGCCGAAACCAAGAGTCCAGGCCTCCACCGACTGAGCCACCCAGGACTCCTCCACTGCATATTTTAAATTCATGGAGACAAATTTGTGAATGAATCTAGGTTTGAAGCATCCTGTGTGAAGGAATGTCAAGAAGGGCCCAGATATCAAATCATCCCACCTCCTCTGCTCCCTCACGCTGAGACTTTGGGGAAGTGACTTAATGAGTTAAACTATAAAATGACAGAGGAGTCATCTGTAAAATGACAGCAGAGTAACCCCCTCATTGTATGGCACTGGTGAATAAATGAGACTATGCCTTTGACACACGTAATAGCTGCCTGGTACAATGTGTTTTTCATAAATGTCAGCTACTACTTTAGTTATCTAATTAATAAGACATTAATTGGTTATAATGTTAACAAAAGATTCTAATGATCTGGAGCATTTGTTATCACAGCTCCACGGAGAGCAGATACTGGTTTCTGGTGGGTAAAGGCCAAGAACGATGCTAAGCTTCCTGCAGCGCATAGACAGCCCCTTGGCAGAGAATGATTTGGCTCCAAATGCCAAAAGCACTGAAAATAACCCTGGAGTGTGACATGGCTCGACACTGAGCTCTACATTGTACATTTTTGAAAGCTCTTCTTATATAACACAGGTCCAATAACTGATAACTTAATTCCACTATGTGTAATTCTGTTGAACAGCTTATAATATATCAGTTATTTTTGATACTTTAAGTAAACTGGGAAGGAAAAAAATCAGTCTAACAAATGGCTCAAAGTGGTTTGATCACCCTCATCATTTAAATTTGATTCTATTGTGAGGGCCAAACTTGAGTTCCAATCTGTGTATTTCTGAGACCAAGTCTTTACTCCCTGCCCTGACCTCTACCCAGAAAGTCAGAATTTTATAGCAGAAAGACATGTTCATTATAAAAACAATTCTACTGATTATGGGCCTTTTCCTAATGTCAATTTAATGGTATAACGGAGGGGAAAGGTCACTAAAAGAGTCCCTGACACCTCTTTTCCTCTCACAGGACATATCCAGTCTGTCGGCAAATTCTGGAAGCTCTATCTCTGGAATCTGACCCTTGTCATAGTCTCTACCATTACCTGTTGGTCGAAGCCACCATCATTTTTTGCCTCCTAACTAGTCATCGACCTCTATGGGTTCCCCCTGTACAATCTCCCACAGAAAGACTCATTTTATATTTTGCTTTTTATGATTATAATGTATAGAAAAATAAATTCCTGCTCTGCTAAATTCATAAATTATATTTAAAAAGAATTTTTAAAGTAATCTCTACTCCCAATGGAGGGCTCAAACTCACAGCCCCAAGATCAAGAGTCACACACTGAGCCACCCAGGTGCCCATTGAATTGTAGCCTGTTTCATACAGAGCAGAGAAGAAAACAGGAAAGTGTCTAACATGACCTAGCAGTTGCTGTTTTTTGAATGCCCCCCAAGTCAGGCATCTAGAACCTTCCACTTGATCTTCCTTTGCCTGTCACGTGCTTCCTCCTGACAGTCAAGTGATTCATTCCCTCCCTTCTTTGAATATATTAATACCTTCTGAGTAAGACCTTCCCAGACCATTTATGAAAATTGTAATTCTAAATGCATGATCCATAGTGCTTTTTCCCACCAGCAACCCCAATCCTGATTCACTGCCTTATTTTTTCCGCAACAATTATCTTCTGACATAGTGTATACTTTGTTAATTTGTTATTTGTTTTTCTTCTTATGTAAGAAGGTAAATTGCTCTAGGACCAGAATTCTTTGCCGCCCCCCTCCCACCTCTGTTTTGTTTGTTGCTTTTTCTCGGGAGCCTAGACAATGCTTGGCACAGAGCAGGATTAAAACAATGAATAAACATAATCACTATAGAGAAATGCAGAGGATAATGTTTGTAATGTACCAATTTAACTGTAAAAAGAACTACATTGTTGAACCCTATTATTCTCCACTCAAGAGCAGCCTCATAAATAGGAATTCAATCTGAGCCAGAGTTTTTAATATTCTAGTAGCATTTTTAAAAAGGTTAAAAAAAGGTGAAACTAATTATAATATAATAACATTTTTTTAACCCAGTATGTCTATAGTAGTATCTTCTATGTCTTTACACCTACAATCTTCTCAGTTCAGACTAGCTACGTTTCAAGCGCTCAACCACACATGTGGTTAGTGGCTCCATGCTGGAATCTAGATGAGATAAACATTATTCAGTGAGCCAAAGCGTATGTCTGCAAATAGAAAAAAAAAAAATACTATTACGGTCTCATGAACTCTGTATGTGGGTTTACAGAAATATGTAAAACTAATTTTTTAAGTTAATGAGATTTATATACTAGTATAATTTTTATTAATTAAAGATGTATGCCAGAATTTACATATTTTAACAGATTTGGGATCGAAGACTTCCTTAAAGTTGTTTGCTCTAGCCCTATCTGAATAATAGAATCTTTATTATATTCATGTTGATATTATTGAACTGTTAATTGAAAAGCACTAGTGATAGACTGACATAAAGCCATATTGCCATGCCAATTGTAGACAGTTCCATAGGGACGCAAATTAGATTAAGCCAAAATCTAATTTCTGTATCTTCACAAATAGATGCCAGTAATTTCCTCTGAAGCCACAGAGGAAAGTCTGGATACTTTTCCATGTGAAAATCAATAGAGATTCTCAGCATTGAATGTGATGATCTAAGATTTTTCTTCTATTTAAATCGACTTAGTCTTTTGAACAAGTCCTTTTATGTTATGTTGTCCTCAAACTTTGCTTTTCTTATCCCTGTCCTCCAGACATGCTTGAGTTTGCTGATGGTCCTTTTAAAATCGTAAGAACCAGAATAAGGCAAATATTCAAGATCTCACTCAAATATATTATGCTTTTCTGGTTTTACTGTCAAATTCTGTCCAGATCCCATCCTCTATCCCAGCAATTCTCATGTCTGCACCCTCAATACTCTTGCCCCTTTGTTCTAACACTCCATCCAATTTAACACCTCTACACCCCTCATTAGATCTGTTGACCCACTTTCTACAGTCAGGCTGCCAAACAGGACATCCCTCAGTGATGCAGATGGGCACTACAGTATCAGAATCTCAAATTTCTGCTGGCTGTCAAGGTTGCCTTATGATCCTCCAGATGTTCTGTAGCTACCCTTTCCACCTCATTCTCTCTGCCAAACTATAAAAGTGTTTTTAAGGCACAGAGCCAAACCCAACACACTACACTACCAGATTATATCGCTTCCTAATTTTTACAGAATGCAAAGCAACCATGCTCACTTTTCTCATCCCTCTACAGTATAGCTTTTGCTCAACTGAAGTGGCATAGTTAAAGGAAAAGTAAGCGTCAGCATTTCTGAAAGCCACATTCCACTGGTGACATGTTGAACATAACTCTGCCTTTCCATAGCGTAATTATTAATTTATACATAATTTTTTCTTTAAAACTCCATTTATCTCTAGGAAATTTTACCCTATTTAGCTTATTATCCACTTCCTTTCTAGTATTTCCCAAGTATTCAATGTTATTACCATTTTTTCTACCTTCTTGCAATCTGATAATGTAATGATCATACCTGGGATGATTTAATTATAAACAATACTGGGTAAAGAAGATAACTGTATAAAAGTTAAAAAGGTCACTAGAACTCTTTTTAGGGACAACCAAGGGGCAGCTTCATGGAATGAACAGTCTTGTGGGAATCAGGTAAACTAGGAAGGTTTCCTCTCTGACCAGCAAGCTCTGTAAACTCGCTCAGCATCAGCTACCATATTATTCATCTTTCCCTCAGTGGCTGGATTCCTGAAGGTAGGGATTGATTCAACAGTCTCCCTGGGCCTGTTCCTCTCAGGTCTCAAATCTAATACTACTTTGAATATTTTGAATCTCTAATTAATATAGAACTTTGAGAATGACTATCGACTGACCCAAGTTTTGCACCTTTTTCCTGTTTATGATTTTTATTAATAAATTTAAGCCTTACAAAAGACATGAAGAGAAATCTCACAGAGGAAGACATGGACATGGCCAACGTGCACATGAGAAAATGCTCTGCATCACTTGCCATCAGGGAAATACAAATCAAAACCACAATGAGATCCCACCTCACACCAGTGAGAATGGGGAAAATTAACAAGGCAGGAAACAACAAATGTTGGAGAGGATGTGGAGAAAAGGGAACCCTCTTACACTGTTGGTGGGAATGTGAAATGGTGCAGCCACTCTGGGAAACTGTGTGGAGGTTCCTCAAAGAGTTAAAAATAGACCTGCCCTACAACCCAGCAATTGCACTGTTGGGGATTTACCCCAAAGATTCAGATGCAATGAAACGTCGGGACACCTGCACCCCGATGTTTCTATCAGCAATGGCCACAATAGCCAAACTGTGGAAGGAGCCTCGGTGTCCATCGAAAAATGAATGGATAAAGAAGATGTGGTTTATGTATACAATGGAATATTACTCAGCAATTAGAAACGACAAATACCCACCATTTGCTTCAACTTGGATGGAACTGGAGGGTATTATGCTGAGTGAAATAAGTCAATCGGAGAAGGACAAACAGTGTATGTTCTCATTCATTTGGGGAATATAAATAATAGTGAAAGGGAATATAAAGGAAGGGAGAAGAAATGTTGGGAAATATCAGGAAGGGAGACAGAACATAAAGACTCCTAACTCGGGAAACGAACTAGGGGTGGTGGAAGGGGAGGAGGGCGGGTGTTGGAGGGGAATGGGTGACGGGCACTGAGGTGGACACTTGATGGGATGAGCACTGGGTGTTTTTCTGTATGTTGGTAAATTGAACACCAATAAAAATTAATTAAAAAAATAATAATAAATTTAAGCCTTAAAATTCGAGGGCTATCTCATGATTTCCATATTATATACAAGTATTTTATTGTTTTTTTAATTTTAATTCCACTTAGTTAACATACAGTGTTATATTAGTTTCGGTTGTACAGTATAGTAATTCAACAATCCTATACATCACCCTGTTCTCACCACAAGTGCACTCCTTAATCCCTATCACCTATTTAACCTATCATCCTACCCACTTCCCCTCTGATAACCATCAGTTTGGTCTCTACTCTCTATAATTAAGAGTATATTTCTTGATTTGTCTCTCTCTTATTTTTTCTTTGCTTGTTTTGTTTCTTAAATTTCACATTCAAGTTGAAATCATATGGTATTTGTCTTTTCTATTATTGACTTATTTTGCTTACCATTCTAATCTAGCTCTACCCATGTCATTGCAAATGGCAAGATTTCACTCGTTTTATGGCTGAATAATATTCCATTATATATATATATATATATATATATATATATATATATATATATATATGTGTGTGTGTGTGTGTGTGTGTGTGTGTGTGAGCTGTTCTTTATTTCTTTATCCATTTATCTATCAGTGGACACTTGGGCTGCTTCCATATTTTGGCTCTTATAAATAATGCTGCGATAGACATAGGGGTGCATGTATCCCTTTGAATCAGTGTTCTTGTATTCCTTAGGTAAATACCCAGGACTGTGATTGCTAGGTTGTGGGGGTAGTTGTATTTCAACTTTTTGAGGAATCTCCATACTGTTTTCCAGAGTGGCTGCACCAGTTTGCATTCCCACCAACAGTGCAAAAAGATTCCTTTTTATCCACGTCCTCACCAATACCTGTTGTTTCTTGTGCTGTTGATTTTAGCTATTTTGACAAGTGTGAGGTGTTAGCTCATTGTGATTTTGATTGGCATTTCTCTGATGATGAGTGATGATGAGCCTCTTTTCAAGTGTCTATTGGCCATCTATATGTCTTCTTGAGTGTTGAGTGATGGTCTATTGGCCATCTATATGTCTTCTTGAGTGTTGAGTCTTGAGTGTTGAGAATACGAGTTATTCGTATATTTTGCTAACCTTTTATTAGACATGCCATTTGCAAACATCTTTTTCCATTCAGTAGGTTGCCTTTTAGTTTTCTTGATTTTTTTTTCTGTGCAGAAGCTTTTTATTTTGATGTAGTTTCAAGGTTCATTTTTTAAATACAGGTATTCTATAATAATAGTTTTATTGTGATTATTTCAACATCGGCATTCTTAATTTATTTTCAATAATGGTGGAATATTGTTCATTACCATGGTCTCATTTGATGCTATAATGACATTTCAAATGAGCATGTTCACGGAGAAGGGTCTTACTTGAATTAGATTGATATTGATTGCACTAGGCAGTCTTTTGTTTATTACTGAAGGAATTGGCTCTTTAGCAGTTCATGAAAGTAGAATGATTGCAGGCTACATGGAACTGAAGAATCCTCTGACCAATAGATTTCTTTAATAAAAAAGTGTTAATGTTATTTTTAAAGAAAGAATTGCATTTTCCAAGTACACTTTCTCTGCAAGGAAAGTAGATTTGTGGTAGTTATATTTATTTTGTTTTATTTTTTGATTCAATGCTCCCAGCTTCAATTTCCCAAAATACTCCAATATAAGAAAACTAAGTAAGAAATTTAAGAATAATTATGTACTATTATTTTATAAAGCAGAGTTACATGTTAATACTAAAACCTATCTATCCAGAAGTGGTTACAACTTTGGATAATAAACATAGGTGCATTTTAGTAAGTAGGATAGAATATTAAATTAATGACTCTTTTAAAATTTAAGTCACTTTCATTGGGTATCTATTACTTTCCAGACACTCTTTTTTTTTTTTTTTTAATTTTATTTATTTATGATAGTCATACAGAGAGAAAGAGAGAGAGGCAGAGACACAGGCAGAGGGAGAAGCAGGCTCCATGCGCCGGGAGCCTGATGTGGGATTCGATCCCGGGTCTCCAGGATCGCGTCCTGGGCCAAAGGCAGGCGCCAAACCGCTGCGCCACCCAGGGATCCCGACACTCTGATGATGAATTAAAAGTTATAAAAAAAGACAGAGTCACTGACCTGTAACCTAAGCTTACGATTTAGTAGAGTAAATAATAATGTAGTACACATAACTTTAATACTAAGCAAATCTAACTTATTATAATTGTCACTTGCACAAAAGACTCTGGACCATTAAAACTATTCAACCAGCCTATAGGAGATTGAGAAGGGTTTGATAGAGAATATGTCATTTTGAGCTGATCTTTAAAGGATTGGAAAGGTCAGAAGCTGAAGTGGAAAAAAAGAGTCTCCTAGTAGAAGGAAGATGCAATTGGAGACAGCCAGTGACAAGGAGAAACATATTCATGGCTAGTAGACAGTGCCTTGTGAATGAAGTAGAGTTTGGAGGGGATACCAATAGATATAAGTGAATTATTATGGAGACGTATAATGTCTAGATAAGTTGATTTTAGGGTTAGCTTAGAAATCCAATTTTATTTAGTAAAATAGTGACAGATAAATTTAGACAGTTTTACTGACTAATATTTCATTTTCTTAAACACCTTGTTATTTGAAAAATTCATGTATGTACACAAGTAAGAAAAAGTATATCATGTTCCCATCACTCAGCTTCAAAAATGACCAGTTTTTTGCAGATATTGTTTTATTTATACCTTGGCCCCATTTCCTCCATCCTCCCATTACAGATTATTCTGAAGGAAATCAAATACATGATATCATTTCCTCTATAATGTAATATAAACACATTTTAGCATGTAATTCAAAAAGGTAAGAATAATGGTGCAACACTGCCATTATCACACTTTAATAAACCAATGATTCCTTAGTATCAAACAGCCAGTTAGTATTTACATGACAGGGATTGTTTACTAATTTTTATTTTCTTACAGTTTGTTTGAATTAGGATCCAAATAAAGTCGTTACATTACAATTTGTTGATGACTGTACCCTCCTATCCCTTCTATACAGTTGGCAATTTAGTTTTTAAGGGAATATGATTATTTACCACAGGTTTTTTTTCAGTCTGAATTCTACTAAATCTGTGTGATTATTTAACATTTTCTTACATTGTCTCTCCCCTCCACCTGTTCTTCGTATTACATAACAATTCCAGAAGTCATCATACAAGCCTTCTGTTACCACGGGATCACACATTGTTGGAGAAAATTATACAGTGACCACCACCAATACCAAACTGGTATTGTACAATGCTCAGCAGTGTCAGTATATTCTTCTAGTAAATATACTTTCCATGATCTGCAGTGCCTTTTCACACTCTTTAGGAGTATCCTTGAGTTTTCTAAAAGTCACATTTTCATTTGATAATCCTCCATGTTTTTCTAAAAGAATAGAAGCCCTTTAATTGGAGATTCCACATCTTCCCAAAACCGATTCCTCAGTACTAGCTCCATTCTTCCTATTGACAGAAGGTGAGTGAGGGTATCCATGTTACCTTCTTTGATAAGAAACGATTTATAAATCTATACATGTCTAGTTTTAGTGCTTGTCACAATTTACAAATGTGCTTCTAGATTTTTTATTTTATGTCAATCTTTCCAACTCTAGGCTAGAAACTGTGGGCAATTTTTTTTCCCAAGAGGTAAAGCATTTTAAGTTCTCCTTTTTTGTCAAATATCTCCCAAATCATTATATTTTTAATATCTGTATCTTTCCAGCCTCCTTCTCTTACTATATATAAGCATGTTAAAAATCTCAGAATCTAAGAAAACAGATGTTTCTTGGACCATAATTCTGTGTCACCCAGTTTCTTCACAGCCAACATCATGCAGGAGCAGTCTGCAGTCTGCTAGAGAGTCTTCTTTGTTTTCACCTGTTTGCTACACCACATTCACTCTGAATGGACAGCAACCTGGCTTCAACTGTACCCTTCCAAAAGCTAAGCACCTGCATTAGCAAAACCCATTAGCCATTCTGGTCCTCATGTTGCCGATCATGCCTTCATTAAAGAGCTTGACTTACTACCAGAGTTGTTATCAAGATTAAAAGACTCAATTAAAGAAGTTCAAAAGTGTTTCTTTTCTTTTTCTTTTTTTTTTTTTTGTAAGTTTCATTCCATATTCATATCTAGTCTAGCAGAGTGCCTCCTCTATTTATATAGTCACTCAATAAATAGTTGTTTAATGAGAGTATAGAAGGATGGGTGATGCGTGAATAACCAGAAGGAGGTCCACAGAGACAAAAATAAAATAAGGGGCACCTGGGTGGCTCTGTCTGTCAAGCATCTGTTTTTGGCTCAGGTCATGATCTCAGAGTCTTGGAATCAAGCCCCACCTCGGGTTCCCTGCTTAGCCGGGAGTCTGCTTCTTCCTCTCCCGCTCTCCCTGCTTGTGCTCTGTCAAATTAATAAAATAAAATAGTATGCATTGCACAGGATAAAGATGAATGTAATCTATTCTCATTTCTTGTGATTTCTTTTAATGTCTTGAGTTGATCCACATGTACAAACCATCTGCCTTAGGGGGAAAAATTCTATTCTTTTCTGACATCTTAAATATTTGGAAATTGTACTTTACAATGCAAAGTAACTAACTGAAAGTAAAGGGAAAAAAAAAGGTTTAATTCGAGACATCATATGCTTTATTCCAAGATTTTAAATGTCAAGAAAGAACAGTATTTACTGATACATTTTATCTAAGTGAAGTATATTTGAAGCTACATCTAGAAGTTTTAGCTGTATCTTTCATTGAAAGAAAAAAACTGGACATAGAAATGTTCAGATCAAAAGCATTTTTTCTAAATTTGCTTACACTGATATTTTCTGCTTTTGAAAATCCACATGGACTTTCATAATTCTAAAATAGAAATAGAAATGATAATTTTGTGAATTTATTGATAGAGAAAGATAATTAGTCATTGGTTGCTAGGAGTGTAATTTATAGACACAAATATTTTAAACTACTATTGTATAACCTGAAATGAATGCCTCCAATTATAAAAAGATGAAAAATTACACATTCCAATGATTTATGTATTTGTATTTATGTATAAATACAATGATGTATGAATGTATACACTTTCAGAGATTTATGAATTTGGTATTTCTTCATTCTAATAATAAGTACCTTTTGACAAATGCATTCATTTGTCTTTACCTAACGAGATTATCATTAGACAAGAGGCCATCACAGTTCCTGGAACATATATACTTACTGAATGAGATAAGTAGGCATTACATCAAGAAGAAAAAAGTGTAATTACTTGGTTTGTGATCAATACTAAGCCACAAGTATAATTTTTATGCTAACATATAAGTGAATTGATTAAGCCCTCAAAGAATATTCTATGATTGACAAAAGGCCTGCAGAGGGAATACTGAAATAATATTTCAAGGGAGTGGATCCAACCACATCATATCTATTGCTTCAAAAATGCTAGTGTGTTGTGGAACAGCAAATGATGTCAACGACTAGTTAGATAACGGTATTCTGGAGGCTATGTCCAGTGTCTTGGCATTTTTTTTTTGTCTTTGCTTAACATGCATATACCTATTAATGCGTGTTCACCTCAAAATCAGCATATAACCCTGGTATTATATAGTGATCTGATTGAATGTGTTAAACTGAACGTTTAGCCCATTACAAATAAAATTTTCAGATTTCTTTTTCATTTTTGAAAAAAAAGCGTATTTTTTTACATTACTTTTTTCATTTCTGTATATACTGATAATTATAAGACTTCTAAGACTTTTAATTTATTCATTTGATGCTATTTTTCTATCATGCAATTACTTCCCTATGAAGGGGAGGATTACATATTATCTCATGAGCAAACTTCAGATACATATTATATTCAATAATTCATACTACCTGTGGGTAAAATAAAAATGCTTAGTAAAATGCTTTTTTTTTAGTGATTATAGTTCTCATATATTTTAATTACAAGTACCTTATTGAGATAACTAACATTTTGACAGTTTCACTGACTTTCCAAATTAGTATAATATATTCAAGAAAAAGGGCAAAAAGTGAAATGAAAACGGAACATGACAAGTTACTAAAGGAAAACAATGTAAAGAAAAAAGGGGGGAAGGGAAATATCACTGGAAATACCAACAAGTCTAGACATTGGGCTGGAAGAAAACAGATCAACTATGGTTTTCACAAGTCAGAGTTTATAAATTCAATGCAATACAAATCCTTTTGAATGTAAAACCCAAGGTGAAACTAACAGGTCTATAAACTGTTACTTAAAATTTAGCTGCCAAAATTTTTACAGATACTATAGGCAATAAAGAAGATAACTCTCAGATGTTGTATGTTAAATAAATATTTCCAAAAAGTGCCATTAGGTATTTTAAAAAGATTTATCTATTTATTGATGAATAAATAAAGACACACAATAAAGGCACAAAGAGAGAGAGGCAGAGACACACAGAGGGAGAAGCAAGCTCCCTGCGGAGAGCCCATTGTGGGACTTGATTCCGGATCCTGGGCTGACGTCCTGAGTCAAAGGCAGATGCTCAACCACTGAGCCACCCAGGCTTTGGTGTCTTATATTCATAATCAGATGATCATTTTTTAATCCACAAGAGATTCTTTTTTATATTTTTAAATTTTAGAAAAGTAAAAACCAAAACATATAAAACAAAAATTCTATTGATGCTTTACCAACATCTTTAGATTTTACATGGAGTAGGAAGTAGATGTTATATAACAATAAGAAAAATAAAGTAGTAGATCATAATGCAGATAAAATACAGAATTAGGAGAACAAATAATCTTCCCCTTATACGTCAGGTTGATAATACAATCCATAGAGCACATGCCATCTGGATATGATTGTGAGTAGGACCCCTCCTCTTCTGTATCCCAACTGTGGGTAAATACCAGCTTTGAGGCTCTTATAAGGAAGGGGGAAAGGCAGACATACACATCATATTAATTTAAAGAAGGCATTGCACTAATTTGTTTATTCTACTTTCTAATTTATCTATAACCATGAATAGAATCTCTTTGACTGGATATAGATGTGTGTTGTTCTTTTTTAAAACATTCAATTATCCAGATTAAAATGTCAAAAATTGTAACATGGTAAGTGGTAACTTAGCTTCAACAATCATTTTGTTACTAGAATCAATACTGCTGTATTTTGCACTTTGTTCATGTGTTCTAAAATAAGTTTATAACATAGATATTTATACCTGCCCCTATGCATTCTAACTTAGAGTTCATTTTTTTAAGTTAAAATTTCTATTCTTTACTTAACATATTAGAAATCTCTGAAAAACAGTGGTTCAGTCTATATAGATATTTAAGAAAATTAGTTTATTGTCAATTTTTTAATCCAAATTCTTTTATTATAAGAAAAGTATTTTTTTAAAAAGAAAAGATTTTATTTATTCACTTGAGAGAGAGGGAGAGAACATGAGCAGAGGGAGAGCCAGAAGAGACTCCCTAATGAGCAGAGAGCCCCACACAAGGCCCAATCCCAGGATCCTGGGGTCGTGACCTGAGAGGAAGGCAGACGCTTAACTGACTGAGCCACCCAGACATCCCAAGAAAAGTATTTTTCTCACAGGGAATAAAAAACTCAGCCATTTGAGATCACATGACTCAATATTACACTTTCCATAGCTGGACTGGCAATTAACAATTATGATTCAGATATAGTGTTGAGAGTTGGAGCTGCTCATGCCTTTCTGAGTATTTTTTTCTTCATTCCATTTCATTGTCATCATGAGAACTCTTTTCTTTTTTTTAAGATTTTATTTATTTATTCATGAGAGACCAGAGAGAGAGAGAGAAGCAGAGACACAGGCAGAGAGAGAAGCAGGCTCCATGCAGGGAGCCTTATGTGGGACTTGATCCAGGGTCTCCAGGATCACGCCCTGGGCCGAAGGGGGTGCTAAACCACTGAGCCACCTGGGCTTCCGGTCATCAGAGAACTCTTAACAATTATAGCATTAAGGCTTATATATCTCCCATTACTCTTCCTAAGCCTGAAGCTAAAGAATTTTCATCCTAACTGATGTGACATGGTTTCTTATTCCTCTTCCATTCAGGTTTAAAATCAAGTATAACATGCAAAATATATGCTTGCATTGGTTCACTAATAAGGGCTCATATAGATTTTGTGATCAATGGAATCACTAAGACTTTCATATAAATAGTGTTGATATAATTATCCACCAGTTAGATAAAAAGAGAACTTTTAGGATAAATATTTACCACCTTTATCTTCCAAAATACATTCTAAAACAATTTTGAAAAAGCAAAGTACGGGGGATCCCTGGGTGGCTCAGTGGTTTAGCGCCTGCCTTTGGCCCAGTGTGTGATCCTGGAGACCCGGGATCGAGTCCCATTTCGGGCTCCCTGCATGGAGCCTGCTTCTCCCTCTGCCTATGTCTCTGCCTCTCTCTCTCTCTCTCATGAATAAATAAATAAAATCTTAAAAAAAAAAAAGAAGACATCCAGATGGCCAACAGACACATGCAAAGATTCCCAACATTACTCATCATCAGGGAAATATAAATAAATAAAATCCATTATAAGATATTATGCATGTCAGATTGGCTAAAATTAAAAGCTCAAGTGTTGGTGAGGATGTGGAGAACAAGAAACCCTCATGCGCTATTGGTGGGAATGTGAACTGGTGCAGCCACTGTGGAAGATAGTATGGAGGTTCCTGAAAAAAATAAAAAATAGAATTACCCTTTCGTCCAGTAATCACACTAGTAGATATTTACCCCCAAAATACAAAAACACTTAATTCAAAAAGGTACATGCACTCCTACAAATATTTACAATAGCCAAATTGTGGAAACAGCTCATGTCCATCAATAGATGAATGGATAAAGAAGATATGGAATAGGGTGTTGTACGCAACTGATGAATTATTGAACACTACCTCGGAAACTAAGTATGCACTATATGTTGGCTAACTGAATTTAAATCAATCAATCAATCAATAAAGATGTGATATATACATACAATGGAATATTATTCAGCCATAAAAAATAATGAAATCTTGCCATTTGTAATGACATGGATGCATCTAGAGAGTATAATGATGAGCAAAATAAGTCAGAGAAAGACAAATACCATATGATTGCTCTCATATTTGGAATTTAAGAAATAAAACAAATGAGTAAAGAAAAAAGAGAGAGGGACAAAACAAGAAACAGACTCAACTACAGAGAACAAACTGATGGTTACTAGAAGAGGGGTAGATAGGGAGAGGAGTGAAATAGGTGGTGAGGATTAACGTGTGCACTTGTTGTGATGAGCATTGGGTGTTGAATCTCTACAGTGTACACCTGAAACTAATATAATGCGATATGTTGACTATACTGAAACCAAATTTTTAAATTTCAGATAAATTAAGATCAAAATGTAAAAAATAAAATGCAAATATAAATATAAAATCATTAAAGTAAAAGAAAATATAGCAGAAACATTGATGATCTTAGAGTAGTGGAAAATTGCTTAAACCTTAAAAAAAAAAGGTGTTTCATAATGGAACAAATTGACAAGTGTTTTAAAATGCCCTTGTGCAGTTTTGATATCAAGGTTTTATCAGCCTCATAAAAGGATTTGAGCAACTTTCCCTAATAGGGATTTTTTTTTTTGTCCTTGAATTCATAAGAATGGCTAGAAACCAGTGTATTTGAGTCTTACTTCTGCCTTCCCCTTATTTTTTTGCAGGGTTCTGGAAAGATGTGAGAAAATTAGGTTATGTTGTTTCTTGTTGGGGTTTTGGTATGTTTTAATTTATATTTTTTCTTGAGCCATGTTTTTTTTTTCAAATGTTCCTACAACATTTCAACTCTCATCTGGTCTAGTATGTATGTGCTCACACAATTTATTGGTATAAATTAAATTATAATCATATCTCATGATTTCTTTTAGTATGTATTTTACGTATACATATGCCTCTCCTTTTTTTCTTTACTGGGTATTTATACAATTTTTTCTTGCTTTTTAATTTTAAAATCAATCTTTCCAGATGCTTGTCTAATGTATTATTCTTTTCCAAATATTTAAAAATTTTGTTAATTCTTTTATTTTTTTCATACATTAATTCGGGATTTTATCTTTACTTCTAATTTCTTTAGGTACATTTTATGAAGTTTTCTAATTCTTAAGTTGAACCATTAGTAATTAATTTTTATCCTTTCTGTTTTCAAAATCAGTTCTCATTGCTTATCATTTCCAAATATTTCTTTCTATTATTATTATTATTATTCCTTTAACCCTGATATCTTTAGGATGATTTTATTCTAGGCACTTATTCAATATTTATTTATTATTTATTTATTGCATATTCCAATTTCTGCCCTTTCCCCACTCCATTTCCCTCATTAGTTTATTTTTAGAGAACATTAATTTTCCAATAAAAACAAAAATAGAGGAACTAGTACAATAGGAACTTATTGAATAATTAATCTAAATTAAGCTAATTAAATTAATCTGATTGTAGAAGCATATAAATTCCTTATTTCTGAGGTATTCACATTTACTTCACTTATTGAATAATGTTGTAAAAGCTTGTGTTTGTTCTCTTATTTGTGTCTTCATATTATAATATACACAATTTGGTAAAAAGTTTTGCAAGAAAAATAATGCAAAATAAATAATATCATCCATTAATTTTTTAATGTTTGTCACTTCTTTATTCTCATTATAGAATGCCCATACTTCTAAGCAAAGCTAGGAAAAGGCAAGAAACCAAGCTATTTCAAAGTTATTTTGCTCCTAATAATTCCACTCAGAGATAAGGGTTGTGTGCTCTTCTGATAACTACTAAAGTAAAGCAATTTCCCCTGACACTTCATATAAGAGAGCTATTCAGTTAGGGTGACATGCTTCCTATTTCAGATTATTTTATTTTAGTGATGTTACTATTTATCTGAAACAGGGATGAATGCAAATAACTTTCAATATTTTAAACTAGCAATATTTTCAGTAGCAGTTACCACTATATTTTGAGTTAAAAAATAATGCACATTTATGTTGCAAGAATATAGATTAATAATTTTACAAACTATTTTACAGGCAAACATTTTAATTTAAAAAAAAAAGCTTATGGTGTTTTTGCTTTTAAGGTATTTGTAGTAAGTACTTATAATATTCATTATATAATTTAGTGCTCTGTTTTCAACATAGACAAATTGTAAGAATAGTCTACAGTTAACTTTTGTATATAATATAACATAGAAGCATACAATTCTGACTTTTTTTCCATATAATAAAAATGTAAAGCTATAGTGGTTAATAGGCAATATTGACATTTACAATATAATGTTTCTTTCCATAAATGTTTCACACCATAAAATACAGTAAATTATAGTAACCTATATAGTAAATTATATTAATTTATATGAGTATTTCTGACTAATGCTTTAGAAAACAGTGTATGATATATTATCTACTATATTATCTTTATCATGTACTCTATAAAATCTGATTCAGAAATAAAACATTTAAGTACATTTAATTTAAAATGTTTATTGAGACACCTGGGTGCCTCAGTGGTTGAGCGTCTGTCTTTGGCTCAGGGCATGATCCCGGAGTCGAGGGATGAGTCCCACATCAGGCTCCCTGCACAGAGCCTGCTTCTCCCTCTGCCTGTGTCTCTGCCTCTCTCTCTCTCTCTCTCTCTCTCTCTCTCTCTCTGTGTGTGTCTCTCATGAATAAATAAATAAAATCTTAAATATATATATATGTTTATTCTCTTCATACAACTTCCTACAGGTTATGCAGCACCTTTACACAGAACATTTATTCCAAACTACAGGCTATTTTTGAGGCTTAAAAGTAACATTGACTGCCATGAAATATTCGTTTTAAATAACATATACTTGAATCTATGAGACGTTGTTAAATTGTTAATTTTCCGTTGGTTTATTTGAGGCATAGCACTTCAATTCCAAATCCTCATTAAAAAAAAATCATAAAAAAAAAATAAAAATAAAAAAAATAAATAAAAAAAATAAAATAAAAAAAAATCACTTATTGGGAAGAAAAAGTAGTATACCTATTGAAAATCAGCATTTGAATATGATCATGAAGGTCTAAACACTTAAGAGAGCTTTCCAAATCCAGAATAAGAGAAGCCTAGAATTTGTTAATTTTGTTTGTTAAAGACTGATCATTCCATCCATCTGAAGGTGACCTAGACAATTCCATTTTTAGTTACTCTTTCAACTTTAATACTATAACTGCATTTTAATGGGTGCCTACAACGAGGCAAATATCTTTAAGGGAAAGGGCCACTTAGTGGATTTATGAAGCTTCACGGCACCAGAGAAGTAGTAATTACTATTTATCATCTGAGTTCAAAGAACCCTATTTGTTTATATTTTTAAGTAATTTTACAAATATTTATATTCTTAGGCATATTCGCTGTATAGTTGAAAATGTCTTTTCCACTTTAAATGAAATTTAATAATTATTTTGCCAGGGCGTCTGGGCGGCTCAGTCAGTTTTGCATTTGACTGTTGGTTTCAGCTCAGGTCATGATCTCAGGGTCCTGAAACTGAGCCTGGTGTTGGGCTCTGGGCTCAGTTGGGAGTCGGCTTGAGATTCTCACTCTCTCCCTCTCCCTCCACCCTTCCCCTACACATGCACACTCTCTCTAAAATAAACAAATAACTTTAAAAAAATTATTTTGCCAATTTTATACTATAAACTCCTTGAAGGTAGGATTATTTACTTTATTCAAGTACTGATGCATTCCAAGTGTCCAGCAAATCCTTATCACTCAATAATCATCTGTTTAATTTATGCATATATAAGAATCCTCATTTTGGGTAGATGTATTATTTAAGTAGATGTATTTAGGTAGATAAAGTACAGTTTCTGAAAGAATTTTAAATAACTGATTTATATCTTAAGCTTTATAAGAAATTAGGTATCGTTCTCTTTTTAACATTTTGACAAAATTAGCTACAAATAGAAGCATTATATATATATTCAAAGTTTGGTTAATAAAATCACTGGGTGAACATATACTCTCAGATATAACCTTGGTGTTATGTATTATTCTTCATATATTTAAAAACATCACTAAAAAAAGACACAGCATTTTTACAGGTATTTTTGTCTTGTCATGTAGGTCAAAGTAACCTAAAAAAATTTTTTGAGGTGTCTTGAAACTTCCGAAATAGCTTGTATAGATAGAAACACATGTCTTTAGTATGTAAATTTTAAGACTATGTTTTTTTTTCCTTTTATTCTTAAAGTATATAACATCATGGACATATTTTTTGTGAAATTTCACTACATGTCCAGCAATTATATTTAACTTCTACCTTTCTGTTAATAAGAAAATCCATGAATGTTAATAGCCAACACATGCATCTGTTATTTGGCATTTATAAAGTTCATCAGAAGCACTTATACTTTATGTGTCAATTGGGATGGTACCACATTAGCCCTGATTTACAAGTATCATCTATCAAAGATAACACCTGCAGCAACAAAAATATCACACAAGGTTACGTTTGCTCTTAATATCTCTGCTACAAATTTATTTGCTTTATGAAATTTTTTACTGGTATTTTATTATTTTTATCATCAATACTTAATCAGTAAGATATGAGTCCACATCTTTATTATGCTTAAAGGTATATAATATATATTATACATATGAATAATATATAAAATATGTAAAATACATATTACATATGCATATTTGTTTTTCCTAATTTTGGTTATGTATACTTAGTTGGCTATTTCATACATTCTATAAGTTTTATAGTACAGCAATTTGAATGCAGGTTCTGAGATTGGCTAACATCAACCGATTTGTGGGGTTAAGCTATAATGAATAATTACTAAATACTATTATATGGGTGGGAATACTTTGAGTTTATTTATTTATTTATTTATTTATTTTTAATTTATTTTTTAAAGATTTATTTATTTATTCACTAGAGACACTTAGAGAGAGGCAGAGACACAGGCAGAAGGAGAAGCAGGCTCCATGCAGGGAGCCTGACGTGGGACTCGGTCCCAGGACCCAGGATCACGCCCTGGGCCAAAGGCAGCCGCTCAACCACCGAGCCACCCAGGGATCCCTGAGTTTTTTTATAGTAGGATTTGTACTCATGTGTTAACATTAGATAGCATGCTAAAATTTTACTTTATAGAAATAATATTGTGGATGTTTAAAGTCTTTAGGGTAAAATGTTTTAATGACTTAAAGAATCAGTGAAGAATGACTTTAATAAACTTTTCATGATTGATGGAAGGTAAGAATATCTCTCCCTGAGAAATGATGCTTTAGTGTAGCTCAGGAGCTTGGTATGATATATTTTAGGAACCCAACATTGGAGAAGTAACTACCTTTCCAGGGGACCCGCTCTGTAGCATTTGCTGTCCCTAAATTGTCCCTAAATGTATTGACTGTCAGGAACTGTAAAGATCTAAGATCTACTCCACTTGCAAGTTAAGAAGTTAAGATTTTTACCTTTTATGGATGTTGGTGGAAATATGAGCTTGTGGGTCACAATAAAAGGAGTTTATTATTCGCAGCATAGCAGGAAGTAAATGCTTCATTTTCATGACAATTCTCGCTGTCCCTCTAGTCCCAAGGATAATGTGGAGTAGCTCAGATGGATGTTGCACATGTAGCAGGAATCATGCACTTAAAGAACTCAAATCTTCTATGGTGGGCAATGAACTTGCCTGAACTTTGCCCCAGAGGGACCAAGACTCCCAAGGCTGGTTGCTGTTCATGCATCTTTTTTAACACAGTCAGTGCCTCTTATTTTAAAATAGGGCAAAAGTGTCAGAAAAACATGGAGAATTATCTCTCAACAGCGAGTCCCTTAAAATTTTTCTTTCCCTTGGGACTCTTGCCCTTGTTGGTATGTAACCTTCAGGCTATTATCAGGAAAAGTTTTTTTCGTAAAAAAAGGACAGTGACTGTCAGGGATAAAAACACATGGTCACACTTGTAAGGGTTATCTTTTTCAGGACCACAAAGGATCTCTTTATTAAAGGAATAAAAAAATATATTTATCATCTATGAATACTGACATATTTTCTAATTTGCAGGAAAAAAATAAAGATGTTTTAAAAAGGTGAAACCTCAACTGGGATGACCTCACTGATATTGCAGATGTTCTCTGACTAACAAGTGTCTTACTATGTCTCATTCTTTATAAATCTGAGTCCACCACTGATCCTGCCACTAGGGAGTTCAAAGTAAGGCCTGGAGGCAGTGAGGGAAATTACCAAATTACTCTATAATATGACAATGATTTAATGAATGGTTAGTATTTTCAAAATACCATGAAAAATAAGATGTGGCTTCTTAATATTTTATAACATAATTCAGAAGATAAGATTTTTAAGTGTGAAAAGCTGAATGAAATTATTAAATTACAGGATTGAAATTATAATATTATATATAAATAATAATAATGTGAATAATTGCTAGAAAGTTTATGTTAGCAAACCAGCCTGATGCAATGAATTCACGTAGGAGATTAGTGGTTGCTTGAGCGTTAGTGTCATATTAAAAAAAATTACCAGAATCCATGTCAAAGACTTTTGTGGGGTTGTCTCTGCCCCCTTGTTTGACCGGGGGGCAGAAGAGAGGAGGTGGAGTGCTACAGGCTGCTCTCTATTTTCCAGACTCTGTGATTAGGAGGGACCAAGAGCTACCTCCTGTCTTGGCTGTGAATTTATCCTCCTGCCTGTGCTGAGCATAAGAAGGCTCCATGCCCAGTACTGGTCTTGCCCTAGGGGCAATCCGCCTGCCTGCCTCTCAGCTAGAATGCCACTGGGCTGCACACAGCTTCCAAGAATGGTCTCTGTGGTGAGGGGGGTGCTTCAGGTTCACTCCCATGTCTAGGACTCTCAGCTGTTTTCTTGAAGAGTTGTTAGTGGCTCTTCTTGTGGGGAGGAGCAAAGTTGGAAAAGACTTCTTTGCCCTCTTGATGATATTTACACAGTATTTCTCAGTAGAACTGTTAGATATTACCTAAAATTACATTTTCATCTTCACAGCATTTCAACATTTATAATTTCTAACACAAAATAAATATCTTTAATAATCAAAAGAATGAGATGACTACTTTATAAAAGTTGTCTAGCCAGTAGGCTGTTATTACCACTTCTTCTCTACTTCATTGTTTTAATTTACAGTTTCTTGTTAACATATGAAATTTAGCATTCATCTCAAATGCCTATTACAAATTGTTACTGCTTTCTGTGAATTACTTGTTTGCATCTTTTTCCTTAATATGCTTTGCAAATATTTTGCTACACTGAATAGTTTTACTTCTCACTTTCTATAATGTGTATTTTATTAAAATTTTTTAAATATTTAGATAGTTAAATGCATTAATCTTTTCAGTTGTAAAAAATCCACAGACTATCTAATCTAGCAAAATCTCTACCTTACACTGAGAATATTTATTCACATTTTATATTTGAGTCATATCTAAAAATGTAAACATTATAAATATTAAACTAGCCTTTAAATTTTATTTTAATATGTAAATATCAAGAATGTTGATTTCACGTATGATGTAAGGTTTTCATTAATTTTTCTCTAAGTTGATGGTCAATTATACAAACATAGATTAATGTTTTATAGTCATTCGATAGTCAATTATACAAATAATATAGATTTAATTATATACAATTCTTACTGCATATATGAAAACAACCATTGTATTCTGAATATATATGTATGAGAATAATTCTTTCTGCCTTAATGATTTCTTTGTCTAGTTTCATAAAATATCACACTACTCAATTGTGTAATTTTATGTATTGTGATAGTGAGGTAGAATAAGTTCCTCTTCATTATTTCCTTTTTAAAAATATCACTGGCTATTCTTATAAATTACTTTTCTGCATGAACTTTAGACTACCTTGAGATTTACATGTGTATACATGTGTGTATATACACACACACATGCACATACATAAATACACATCATTAAAATATTGTATGGAACTATATGGGTTTTATAGTTTAATATAAGAACAACTAATCCTTTCTTTTACATTGAGTCTTGTTCATTTTAAAACATGATCTATCTCTCCAGTCACTTCTTTTGACCTTCAATAAAGTATTTAACATCTCTTACTATGACTATTTGTAAGTATTTTGTCATTTTAGATGCTATCTTCATTGGGATTTTTCCAGTGCATTTTCTAGTTGTTGATTGTTGCTGTTATCAACAGGAAAAATACTGATTTTTGCATATTATTTTCCTACTTTACACATCACTGAATTATTATATTAGTCATAACAATTCTTTGATTTCCATGAATTTTCTAGAAATACTGGCATTTCTTTTGTAATTCAAGAGTTTAGTCTTCTTGAATTGAGTTATTTTTTAAACACAATTTGTTGTATTTGTATTAACTGGGGCTTCCAGAATTAGGCTGAGTATAGAGGAAGAAGGTATATGGGAGAAGTTTTCAACTATTGTGACAAACCTACATCTTTCAGATATGGCTATGATGCAGCACCTATTTGTAATTGGCTTAGTGAATGAGCTAGATTCAGCAAAGTGCAATGTAGAAAGCAAGCTACTAATTTCTATTACTCATTCAGTTTATGGCAGCAAAATCCTTCAGGTAAAATTTTTATCTCTGTTCCTTTTTTGTTGTTTTAATTTTTAAACACTTTTTTTTTTACCATTAAAAAAATCAAGCCAATCATGACAATATCTATTTTCATATGCCCTGTATATAATGCAAAATCCCCCAAAATACTGTCATTGTAAAAACACTCTATTCAATAAATTTAGAGAAGTAGTTAAGATATCTTCACAACAATAAAACACTATTATATAGGAAGTAATCTTGTTTTCTCATTGAAGCATAAAAGATCAATTCTGATTTCATTTTAAATTCAGGTGTGACTAACCAACTAAGGAAAGGAATCATAACATTCCAATAAACAAAAACATATTCTTCTCTGTAAAATCTTATATTCATAGCAAGTAATTTAACATTTTTATTGTAGTAGAAACCACATTTATTATTTATTCTGATCCCAAACTTTAGAGAAGGATTACTAGAGCAGGTATAATGAATTGTATGTCTCTAGAACTATTTTACCGTTCAGATGACTATATAAACTACTATAACTCTTTTATATTTCATTCTGTATTTTAACATTAAAACATAAGCAAAAATACTCATAATAATTCAAAACTATAGCTATCATTTTCCATAATAATTTTACAAAAACTGTCATTATTGCCAAAATTAGCTTTTTTAGAATTTTTTCAAATTTTACTAATTTTCTTCATTATTTCTTTTAAAATTTCTGAACATGTATAAATAGAATAATTGTTTAAATCTGTTTGGAGACACCTGAGTGGCTAAGTGTTAAGCATCTGCCCTTGGCTGAGGTCATGATCTCAGGGTCCTGGGATCAAGTCCAACTTCAGGCTCCCTAAAGGGAGCCTGCTTCTCCCTCTGCCTATGTCTCTGCCTCTCTCTGTGTGTCTCTCATGAATAAATAAAAAAAATCTTTTAAAAAATCTGTATTTGTCCAATATGATAGATAGTATTTCCAGTGGCTATTTAATTTTGGGGGGAGGGGGTAGGGCAGAGGGAGAGGGAGGGTTAGAATCCTCAAGTAGACTCCGTGCAGAGCACAGAGCTGAATGCGAGTGGAGGAAGGGGTTGCTTGATCTCAAGACCCTGAGATCATGACCTGAGCCAAAATCAAGAGTCAGACCCCTAACTGACTGAGTCCCCCAGGTGCCCCTTCAGTGGCTATTTAAATTTGAATTTAAGTTCTCAGTTCTTTAGTCTCACCAACCATATTTCTCCATGCTCAATAACCACTTGTGTCTAGTGTTTACTGTGTGGGATAGCACAAATATAGAACATTTCCAACTGAAGAATATTCTATTGGATAGCACTGGTTTAGAGTATGGCAAAACTAGCATGTGTTTGTTACTTATTATACATTTAAAAATAATTTAATATTTCATTATAAGTTTTATAGGAACTAGTGAGATTTAGTATGATAGTAGAAAAAATAACTATTTTCAATTTTAGTCCCCTTTAAAACTAGCACCAGAACTCTCTGTGTAGAAGTTGCTGAAGAACCTCAAAATCAGAAACTTCAGGATCCAAAAGAAAAAGCGGGGCGGAGCCTATCAGGAAAATCATAAGGAGAGGCCATTTAAAAATTCTCTCACATCATGATATTGGTTCTTTTTTTAAAAAGTTTTTATTTTAATTCCAGTTTGTTAAGACATGTCCAGACATTATATTATCTTCAGGTGTTCAATATAGTGATTCGACACTTGACACAACTCCCAGTGCTCATCACAAGTGCCTTCCTTATCCCCATTACCTATTTCCCCCATCTCCTCACTCTTGCCCCCCTGGTAACTATCAGTCTGTTCTTTACAGTTAGGAGTCTGTTTCTTGGTTTGTCTTTCTCTCTGACTCTTCTCCTTTACTATTTTTTTCCCTTAAATTCCATATGGGTGAAATCATGTGGTATTTGTCTTTCTCTCACTAGCTTATCTTGCTTAGCATTATACTCTCTAGCTCCAACCATGTCATTGCAAATGGCAAGATTTCATTCTTTTTTTATGGATAAACAATATTCTGATTATATTGGTTCTTAAACTGCTTGGATTCCTCATTCATCTATTCATTAATTCCAAAACTATTTATTGAGCCCCTATAAGTGTCAGTATTATTATAAATGCTAAGGATAAACAAAAATAATATGTATAGGATGTTATATGGTAGTAAATGCTAAAGCAAAAAAATAAAGAATGTAGGGAAGCAAATGGGTATTTGGAACTGAGGAAGGATTCTTATCTTAAATGAGTGATAAGGGAAGGCTCTAGTCAGGTGATATTTGAGCAGGGACCTGAAGAAGAACCTACTATATTTCTGGCATTGACTCAATACTAGATTCTGTATTAGACTCAAGAGATTTTTATTTTTGGCATTAATATAGACTTTGGAGTTCGAGGGAAGAAAAGGCTTTTACCTTATCCTCAGCAAGATCTAGTGAAGCACAGGGAAGAAGTGAAAGAGAAGATAACCCATTACTCTATTAAGTAAGCCTATTAACAGTATGAAATAATAAACCATTTCCTTATTTGACATCAATTTTAACAGAAAATAACAAGTATTATTTTCTAATAACATGTTAATAAATGCTAAATTATTAGCTAAAGTTGGCCTATTCTGGATAATATAAACACTTGTAAGTACTTTTCATTTTTTTAAATTAAACCATCTTCCCTTCCAGGGGAATAAGGCAAAATTTGATAAAGCTAATGAACATAGAATCTAAAATATAATATAAAAATTTATGTGTCATCTTTTTTTTTGGTCAAGTATATCCTAATAAATAAAGGTGATAAAACATAGAAACTTTTTAGAGTAAATCTTTTCCTACTGACAGGATTTATTATTTTTACAATTGTTTCAGAAAAAAACTGTAAATTAATTGAAATTTTCCTGTTATTATTCTATAATTATTTTTGAGTGACTCCAAAAGTAAAGTATGATATCCAGAAATTTGTATTTTTGAGTTTTCATTTTCTAAACTGAATGTTAACAATCTTAAAGCACATATAATTTTTCATGTACTTCATGATGGATGCCTTAGAAAGACTTACATGGAGAGAGATAAACACATCTATTAGTTATCTCCAATTAACCATGAAATATATAAAAGGCAGATATATGATTGATTACTAAAAAGCTGTGAGTAATTGAGTAATAAGGCAAAAGTAATGTTATATGTTCATAGAGTATAATCTAAGAACATGATTTTGTTTTTATAAATTGATTACAAAGCAGTTGAAATTAATATGACTTTTAGGTAAGGACACAATGGAAGGAGTTTTAAAGATAGCAAACATTTGAAAATAAAGCAATCTTATCATTTTTTATGGGACTATAAAAGGACGTCTTACTGTACTATATTTAAAGACCGTTACTTGTTTTGGATGAGACATAAACAAAAAAAATGATATTTATTTAAAGCCTGTGCTTTAATTAAGTAAAGCTTTCAATGTAAATTAATTCAGCCTAGATTTTAGTCATGTGTAACATCATATAATTTTACTGTTATTTCTACAGTCCATTAGTTTTAAATTGATTCAATTTATGCTAACAGCTCAGTGATTAAATAATTTCCAAGGAAATTTTAATTATCACTGTGGCTGTTTTCTAGATATAAATTTAAAGGTCCTACACACACACACACACACACACACACACACACACACAAGTTAAATTAAGAAAAACAATTTTTTAGAAAATTCAGAATCTGAAGTGGGAACAAAAGATAGTTCTGTTCTATTTACCATGTTTATGTTTCGTTTTCCTTACTTTTAAGTCTTATTTCACTGTAGGAGCAAAAAAGATGACTTGAGGATTCATTTATTTTATACCCATTATTTTGAGGATGGCCTTCTACAAGGCTTTTCACATACTGTCTGCTTAGCCTATAGTACTCTTTCCCTCATTATTAGTGTGCTTTGTTCCCTCACTTGATTCATGTTCTTGCTAAAATGTCACCTTTTAAGAGACGATTTTTCTGACGACCTCTAGTCATCTATATTTTTATTTTCCTGTTTTATTTTTTCCTATAGCATTTATTAACAATGAAAATTTCTTCACTTATTTCTGTTATATTCTGTCTTCCTTTAACTTTACCATGGGGGTAGGGTGTCTATTTTGTTTAAAATATACATCCAGGGCCTACATGAGGGGCAGGTAATATAAAAGATGTTTGTCAGATATCTATGAAAAGATATGTGATTAAATAATTATCTGTATATTTAACTACCTAATACAGTCAGATGTTTCTCTATAGGCTCAACTGATTGTATTGAATTTAGTTTCAAAACAAATGAAAATAACACCCCAAAGCAACTTACTAGTAAACTCAATTCTTCCTGTGGTTTCAGGAAATAAAATATTGGATTTAGTTGTATTTCCTCATGTCAATATGTTAAGATTGTTCAAAATCAGGTATTCTTCATGATACCAGATATCTAAATTATCAAAGAGTATCTTTTGGTTTTCTCTCTTAATTTTCTTTATCCAAGTTTTCATTTATTTCTAAGCCTTTCAAATATAATCCAATATTAGTAGTTCCTAAATTTGGTTATAAGTTTAGGATTTTGTTTCCCAAAGCCATATTTTCCCTCACAAGCTATTCTCAAATTTAAATGTGTAGATGATTTTGAGTTTAAAGAACCCCTCTCCATGAATTAATCAAATATTTACTTGCTAAAAGATAAGCATATTTTATTTTGGTTTTGGCAATGATGTGCTCCATGTTCAATTTCTTGATATAGGAAAATGCCTTGTTTAGAGTCTTGAGTACTTCATGGCCAAAATGTTGGTGGTATGGTAGAATGAAAAAGAATTTATTATTTAATTAAAACAATGTGAGCTAAAATTTCAGCTCTCCCACTTTAAAGATTTTGAGATGGTCTACATTTATATGGAGTGTGAGAAGGAATACTGACCACATACCAGGCTGTTATGAGACATATACAACACACACACACACACACACACACAAAGTCAATATAAAATTTTCTCAAAATAGTTCCTATTACTCCTCTCATTCTCTATAAGTGCCTCAAGTAGCATTTTCTTGCTGTGGCCTTAAGTCTCTTAATTCAGCATCATCTTAAATTAGCTTTGACAGAAAACTTTTAACATTTATTGCCTTTAATCTAGATCTTAGTCTTAGAATAAAGCTGTTATATTACTTTAATTTGCTTATCAAAAGCATTTGTTTCCTAACATTAAAATGATATACTTGAAATGGCTATAAAACTTAATACAAGGCATAGTACCATTTAGAAATGAACCAAAACCATGCAAAATGGGATTGAAGAAAGGAGACGTTGAGGAGAGACCAAAAATTAAATGGAAAGATATTGTAAAACATAATATACCATATACATTTTAAAAATTGTAAGAGAAAAATAGAATAAATACACGGATAGCTCTATGTGTGCCGAATGAACAGCCAATTAAGCCAATACAATTTTGTAGAGTGATATAATGTTTCACAGAGAAACTAAAATTGGAGTGGTATAGAGAAAAAGTAGGTTTCAAAAAGATGGAAAGGAGACAGAAGGTCATTTCAGAGTTGAATAAAGTGAAGAGATAAGAATCCCAAAAGTACCTGGAATGGTCTTTTTTTTTTTTTTCTATTTTGAGGCATTTCCTATAAACTAAAGTGATTCCCCAAACTAATGTAATATGCCAAGTGTGCTCTAGCCTTAATGGATCAACTCTCATGTCAGGTGAACTCCCAGAGATGGATAAAGTAGGGAATACTTAATTGCTTTGACTTGTACAAATTAATCCCTTGATTATGTCCTTTAAAAAAAAAGATTTTATTTATTTGAGAGAAGGAGAGAGCATGAGTGAGGGAATGGCAGAAGGAGAATCAGACTCCCCACTGAGAAGGGAGCCCTCCAAAGCCAAGACTCCAGGATCCTGACTTGAGATGAAGGCAAACCCTTAACCAGCTGAGCCATCCATGTACCCCTTGATTTTGTCCTTTAAAAAGACATTGACATTAAATGTAACTGGCAAAAGAAATAATTTGTTTTTAGGAAATATGCAAATTCCCCCAATATTAAGTTACCATTTTACTTAAGTTACCATTAAACTAGGGTTAAATAGATATGCATAAATGTGGAAAGTGACTTCTGCCAGCAAAATGCTGATAGGTTTTTTTATCTGTCAATTAAAAGGTACTGTAACTGAGAAACAGCTCTATCCTTATTAGCCCACAAATTGGTCATTTCAGAAGAGAACATCAATCACGTGAGGTCAAACATTCAGAGATGCCTCTGCTTCGTGCTCCTGTTCCACCGCAATCTGGAGCTCTGGCCTCAGCATATACTGCTGCTCCTTCCCCAGCCTATAGGTTTATTGTTTTCTTCCCCCTTGGGCATGGGTTTTCTTTAGTGCCATACCAGCAGAATTGTTATTGCTCTTACCCTCAAATTAAGGCTTTTATTCCATAGAGAAACCAGTCTTTGGTTGGTTTGAGTATCAGAGTAAATCTTGTCCCTTCTATTTTCTGGAATATTTTGCAAATAATTAGTATAACTTCTTCTGTAAATGTTTAAGAGAATTCACCAAGGAAGTATGAAGGCCTGATGTTGTCTTTGCAAGCAAGTTTGAAAATGCAAATATAGTTGCCTTAATAATTGCATGGACTGTTCAACCTATCTATTTTTTTCTGATTGAGCTTTGATAGTTTCTGATTTTCAGGGGTTCTGTCGATTTCACTTACGTTGTTGCATTTATTGCCATATATTTTTCATAATATCTTACTACTTCCTAAATATCTGTAGAATATTTATTAATGTCACCTCTCAAATGCCCTTTTGATGTCTTTTTGACCCACAAATGATTTTAAAACTTTTTACCTAGGTTCCAGATATTTGGGGATCTTCTAGGTAGTCTCTTGAATACCTTTTGCTCTAAAACAATAAAACAGTTCCCACACACTTATAAGTACAATCTTTTCCAAGTCATTTATTTATTTATTTAAGGAATTGGGTTAATCATTCTATAGTGCGTTCCATAATCTATATTTGACTTGTTACTCTCTCTTATTGACACTATTCAACATATTTTTTTCTTTCCTTTATATTTCTTGGGATTAGATCTAGAAGTTTGCAGATTCAGACTCAAATGTGGTAAGAATAATTTGTTTGTGGCTTGTTATCTATCTTTACTATTACTTCATGGACACATATGGCCTGGTTTATCTAAGATAGATCAGTGTTTTCAGTTGTTGTTAACCAATCCATCCATTATTAAGTTCACTAGCAACATTTCATGTGATTTTTATAGCATCTGGTAAGAACCGTTATTTAGATCCATTATTTAATTTGGGCTGGTAAAATAATGTTTTTATAGTTTTTTTCTTTATTAGTTAGATTTCTATAAAAGAAATTAACCTTAGCAAATATTTGGCTATTCTAAAATAGTTTGTATTATAAAGTAGTATAATTTCTTTTCTTTGCCAATTTGCAGAATAATGAGTTATGATACGTACACTATACAAGGAGAGTAACGATAGAATTTAGCCTCTATACTGAAATACTTATGAGTGAAGTGAGGTGGTATTATGACTAATACAATAGTCATTGAGAATTTTCCAGGCAAATCTAGCCAAAGGTGATCCAGGAATATTTTTAAAAATTCATCGATTCCTATGTATTTTATGTTTTACTTCATTGCAGTCCTTATTCTTTTTGATGTCCCAAATCGTTTTATCTTTGACCATGGAGAGCCATTTCAACTTGATTCCTACATCCTTTGTTTTTTTTTTTTTTAAATTCTTATTTATTTATGATAGTCATCACAGAGAGACAGAGAGAAGCAGAGACATAGGCAGAGGGAGAAGCAGGCTCCATGCACCGGGAGCCCGATGTAGGATTTGATCCCGGGTCTCCAGGATCGCGCCCTGGGCCAAAGGCAGGCACCAAACCGCTGCGTGACCCAGGGATCCCTGATTCCTACATCCTTTTAAGATGATCCCAGTAGTCTTGGATAGACTCCTTGCTTTCTTAGACAAGATACTTCATGTTCATGTTCACTATATATATATATATATATATATATATATATATATACACACACATATATATGTATTTATATATACACACACACATATATAGGTATATATGTATATATACGTATATATGTATATGTATGTATGTATATTCCTTCCTCCAGATCTGAAAGCAGTAATTTTTTAAAGTATCCTTGATTTTTTTTACTGAGTAAATGTGATTGTTCCATAAAAGAGCCATAGAATGTGATTGCTTCTGTATTGTCATTGCTTCCATGACTTCTCAAGGGACAGAGATTGGAAGGATGCACTTTTTTTTTAAAAAAAGAGAAGATTAATAAGTGTGTGCTGACATTTTTAAATCAAAAGAAATATGAGATTTTACTTAACATCTTTAATATTTCCTTTTTCTTTTATTCTAAAAATAATGATTCTATTGTTGCATTGTATACTACCTATATTGCTAACTATAATATATACTCACTGAATACCAGTATTTTTACTGACAATTACCATTATTCAGTTTTGAATTTCTCTTCCTTTTGTGTATTTTTAATCCTTAATATATCCCAGTAATAATGTCAGTTAAAATATTGTGCTTTTAATCATGTTAAATCACTCTTTTCTGAGTAGTTATGTAACCAAACTGACATGGGACTTAGGGGTATTTTTTAAAATTTTATTTTTTAATTTATGTAAGATATTTAAAGTCCGAAATTCAAAGCTATAACACAAGAGACATTAAAAGAGTTGTAGTTTCTTTATCACTTAGCATGTTTCTATTTTTGCTAATCTCCCAAAATATAACATTACTAAAAACAAAGTAATGCTGCAATATTGAAACTAGTATTATTATATTTGTTGACAGATCAACACATAAAAGGACAACCCTAGTATGGAATAACTATCTTAAACGTCTCTGCCTTCTAGTCATAGGCAATCTTTTTCCTTGTCTCTATTACATATTTACCGATGCTATGCTAGTTTACATAAACTGGTCATTTTCAGGTGTTTGCTTTGGTACATTAGTTTTAGGAAAATCTTTATAGTTTTTCAGATATCAGTCTTTGACTTTAGATTATTTCATCACAGCTCTTTGTACAGCGGCTGAGTTCACCAAGCGCATTTTTATTTTTGCTCTGTCCTATTCTGACCCTTTTGCTGTTGTACAGATTTGTAGAAAGCAGAAACTACTAGATGTATGATTCTCCTTTGAGAATAGGTGAATGCTAGAGATGCTGGAAATGCCATTTTTAGAGCTGTTTCATGCAGAGGGTCACATACTATAAAAATAATGTCTCCCAAGGAAACTTCATCCTGAAAAATTCTGCTGCATAATTCAAAGTGGTTACAATTGCCTGCAACAAAACTCTGGAAGCATGGGAAATGATCTGTCCCAATGGTATAGCTTACCTTAGTTGTTGATACTTCACTTTGTAATATGATTTTTCCAGTTAATTTTAGATGACAGGCAGAGATAATAATATATCCCTAAAAGAGGTAATATTGTGTTCATTCATATACTGAAATAAAACCTGAAAAAGATAGTAAATTTTAGTTTAGGAAATGCCATAGTAAATAAAATTATTAAATTTTATTTAACTGATAAACATTCAAACTTAGTTGATCACAGAAATGTCTGCTCTTCTAGATCATATTTTAATATGGGGAAGAATCCGTGTTTCTCAGAACACATACATTTTGTAAAGGCTATGTTAAATGGAGTTCATCAAGTACATTTATGATAAGCCTTAGCAGGGCTTTCTAATTGCTATTGTGAAATCAAGAATCCTTAAGTTGGAGAATAGTATATAGACCATATTCTAAACTCCTTTATGTAAGAATAACTTTTCTACACAATACAGACTCTGAAATCTTTTTTAGATGGTATAATCATTCTTAATTTTTACAGATTATCTCCCTCTTTCTTAGAGAAGTTCATAGAATTTCCACATCATGAAATGTAGAGAAATATTTTATATTTACCCTACTTATTATTAATACATTTTGCTTTTTAATTGAGGCTCATACAGAATTCTGCATCTTTCATAAATGTAAAGTTCAGTGAATTTTAACAAACTGAGCCCACCTGTGTGAACAAGCATCTAGCTCAAGAAACAAAACATTATACCTACCTACTAAAAGAAGGAAAAAATACACGTTTTCTTAGAATCTCCAAGGCCTCCTCATTTTCTTTAGAAGAATATTAAGCAGTGAGGTCAGGAGAAAACTATAGAAACACTATTCAAACAAGTTGAACTAGATGAGCTTATCCTAGGTTGCAGAAATTGGAGCAGAGTTTTTGCTTATCAGCTGAACTGAGAGCCGCACTGCAGATCCAAACTTCTTCCCAAAGCTGTATAGCTAAGAAATTGGCCCACTAAAAGGTAGAGTGAGTACTTTAAGTGAAATCCATTCTACCTGTCTTTCAGCAAATGTTCCAAGCACTACGGCTATTTCCTTCTGTTTCCTGATGTTTTGTACATTGACAGTGGGATTGGAGATATAGTGAAAAATGCAAATAGATTTGTTCATAGAAGTGCTAATGCTTGGGGAAAGAGGAAAAATGACTGGCAGTTACAGACAGTATTCATGGACGATGATGGAAGTGACAATTAATATTAATTAATTAATATTGCTCTTTGGAGCGATGTCTGCATCACTCGTGAAATGGCCATTTTTGTGCATGTGCTTCCTCTAATTGTCTTTTCTGCCTGTTTTCATGGTCATTTAAACTTGATTTGGGAAAAGTGAATCAGGTTCTCCCAATTATCATACTTTAACTCACCACTTATAATAGCTATAAAAATTGATATCTATTATGTTCTCACCATTATGCTTAGGTATCAAACTATGCCATCTCTAAATCTCACTTAAACACTGTGAAGTAGATATTATTAGTCTCAGCTTATTAATGAATAAAACCAACAGAGAGATGAAGCACCTCTTGCCTTAAATTGTACTGATACTACAAGTTTTAACTCTAAGTACATCTGGCTCAAAAATCAAGCTCTTTGCACTTCCACTTCCACACGCAGACTATAAAATCCTTTAGGCCCTTTGTTCGTGAGAGTCACACTGTGAGATGGGGATTGTTTCCATTTCACAGAAGTGCAATGACACAGCTAGGGTTTGAACTCAGGTGAGATTACTATGGGTGCATTACTCTTTCACTACCCAATAGCATATTTCTGTATATATTTTTTAGTTTAAAATTCAACTTTATAAAACCTTTTGCTACTGAGTAGTTAAAAGGCTTACTATATCAAACTGAAGGAAACATGCTTCTAACTTTCAATAGAAAATTAAAACTCATGGTTTGAAATGGGAAGAGGGCTCTAACATTCTTAGGTGAAGCCTAAGAAATGGCTTCTTGGATAAGGAGACAAAAGATTAAAGCTGGATTTACATCTTTCATCATTTTTCTATGACTGCAACATTAATATTTCTATGCTGCAGTTAAGGGTGATATTCCTTTTTTTTTCTTCAGATTTTAGTATCTATTGAGGTTAAGATACAATGTAAGTACATGAAAATAAGTACCTGAAAATCATTAAACAAAATTACATCACTTAGCATTCTATACCCAAAGGTGTGTATATATATATATATATATATAATTTAAAACACTTATTAGTGTGATGAGAGAGGAACATTATAAATTATACCACTTTCGGTTTAACCATTTTACCTTTAATTTTCTGACTTCTCTGGGGAATTGGTCTTATATTTTCTTAATTGATTTCATACTTAATAAAGTTAACATGCTATAAAATGAGCAAAAAAGCCAAAAGTGTTACTGATTTTGGACATTAGAAAGTAAAGAAAAAATGGTTTTTCTGTAAGACAACTGTCAAATGGTTACTAATAGACTCTTTAAAAAGGAAAGTTAAAATATGGCAACTGTTCTGATGACAGGATTGTTTTATGTTTTGTTTATCAAAAAAATTAACTTAGAAGTTTCACAGTTTTATCAGCCTTAGACAAGTATATTTCCATATAAGAAATTTTACCCACTTAATGTGTATAATTTCACTAAATGTGACATGGTATACACTGTAAAACCACTGTTTAAATCAAGCTACACATTTGCACCCTCCCTGAATGATTCCTTGAGCCCCTTTAGAATCCATCCCTCTCTCTGGACCTTGCCCCAGGGAATAACAGATGCTTTCAGTTACTATAGATCAATCAGTTCACATTTTCCAGATATTTATAAATGGAATTGAATGGTATAAACTCATTTTCATAACAGGCTTCTCACAGCACAATGACTTACAGATTCATACATATTATTGTGTACAACAGCAGCTCATCCACTTTTATTGTTGCACACTATTCAATTATAAGGATAAATCACATTTTATCTATCCATGCATCCATTGGTGGACTTGGGAAATATTTGAAGTTTTTAGTTATTTTGATTAAAACTGCTATGAATATTGGCATGTAAGTCCTTTGTGTGGATATATATCATCAATCCCCTCAAGTAAGAAACTAGAGTAAAATAGCTAAGTTATTTGGTACTTATATATTGTTTTTGTTTCTGCTTTTAAGAAACTTTCAGTTTTCCAATGTAATTGCACCATTTCACATTCCCACCAGCAGTGCATGAGAGTTAGAATTGCTACACATCCTCACAAAACACATGAAAATTTCAGCCTTTACTGTTAGCTCTTCTAATTGACACACAGTAGTAACTTTTTACATTATAATTTCTCTCATATTTAATGATGCTGACATATTTTCATACATTCATTTGCCATATTTGTTTCTTGTGTGAGGTGTATGTTTAATTATTTTAAATAGTTTTTAATTAGATTTAATTTTAGGTTGTGCAGTTTTTATTCATCTTCTGTTATTGAGTTTTGGAATTCTTATATGTTCTGCATATAAATCCTTTGTCAGACACAAGTAGTGTGAGTATTTTCTCCCCATCTGCAACTTACCTTTTCATTTTTTAAATACGATCAACAAAAGAAGGAATTTTGATGAAATCCAATTGATTATTTTTATTTGTTTCTGTTTCTTATATTCTACCTAAATCCTTGCCTACCTCAAGTTCATGCAAATAATCTACTGTTTTGTTTAGTAGTTTATGACTTTTATTTTTGCATATAGGACTGTGTTCCACATCAAGTTAACTTTGGTATAGAGCATGAGGTAAGGATTGAGGTTCCTTTTTATTCCATAGATATATCTAATTGTTCTAGCACTATTTTTTAAGGAGGACTTTATTCTCTAATAAATGGCCTTGAAGAACTTTGTCAAAAATCGTGTGATCGTTTGCAGTTTGGTCAATTTCTATACTCCTCATTTTGTTTAATTGACTGTATCTTGATTACTAGAGCTTTGTAGAGCTTTGTAGTGGGTCTTTAAATCATGAAGTATGAATTCTCCAACTTCGTTCTTTTTTAAAAAAAGATAGCTGTGGCTATTCTAGGTCATTTGTATTTCCATATAAATTTTCAAATTAGCTTGTCAGCTTTTAAAATGCCTGTAGGATTTGATTGGTATTGTTATGAGAAAAAGTATATAATATTAAAAACTTTAACAATATTGCAACTTACAATCCATGAAAATGATATATATCTTCATTTACTTAGTGTTATTTTAATTCTCTCATTCAAGTTTAATAGCAGCCAATGTAGAGTCCTGGCAAGTACTTTATTAATTTGTTATACAAAAACATATTTAGGTAACAACTTAATGTAGTGTCTTGATATTATTGTAAATTGAATTTTAAAAATCATGTTTTAATTATTGATGGCTAGTATATAAAATCCAATTGATTTGTATATATTAATCTAGCATACTCTACCCTTCTAAATTTGTTTAATTCTAATTGTCCTTTTGTATATTTCTTAGGATTTTCTACAAAAACAATTGTGCCATCAGAAAAAAGACAACTTTATTTCTATTTTCCCAATCTCTCTGCCTTTTATTTCTTTTTCATGCTTTATTTTGATTGTTATACCCTCTACTGTAATCTTAAATGAGCATGGTAGAAGTAGGCATCTATGCCTTCTTTCTGATCTTATGGGGAAAACATTAAATATTTTACTAGGAAATATGATGTTAGCTGTAGTTTTTACAGGTGCTTTCAACCATACTAGGAATGTCTCTTTTTATTACTACTTTACTGAGTGTTTTTATTGTGAATAGATGTTGAATTTTGTCAAATGCTAAAACCTTAAAAAAAAATGAGAACTCCTTTTCAAAAGGGAGTATCAAAATTGTAATAGTATTGCATTCTCAGTGGCAAGACTTAGTCCGCCATCTGCATATTCACCTTCCCTCTTGTGTTAAGACTTGAAGTTGTTGACTCCAAGCATACTGTGATACTTATGATAAAAAAGGTTATTAATGACCTTTTAAAACTCTGTATGGCCTGTATGGCCAACCTCCACTGGCCTGTTTACCAATGGCCAAGCTGGGTTTTCTCAAGCCCCCTTCTCACGTGCAGAAGTATGTATGACCTTAACTAGCTCTCCTAGGATAATTATATGCAAGAGTCTGGAAGAGCAGAGTATTGTATTTTGTCTTTTATCTTGAAGGATATTGCCATTACAAAAGAAACTCTGGGTTGCTAGTTGTTGTTGTTTTTCCATTATTTCCATTATGTTATTCCACTGCTTTCTGCCTTCATAGTTGCTTTTCTGATGAAAAGACTACAATCATTTGAATCATAATGTGCCGTATTTTATTGGCTTCTTTTAATATTTTCTTTATAGCCTTGGATTTCTGCAGTTTGGATATGATGTACTTAGAATTTGTTCATTGCAGTTGGTCTGTTTTGATTTTGCTGCATACCTTGCATATTTAATATATTTCATCAAATTTTAAAATATTTGGCCTTTGTTTCTTCAAACATTTTTACTACAACATTGTCTACTTCTGGGACTCCAATCGCACCCATCTGATATTATCTAATTATTTTAAGGCTCTGATTATTTTTTCTAGTAGATTTTTCTCTCTGGGCTTCATCTTGAATGATTTCCATTGATCAATTTTAAAGTCCTCTTGCTCTTCTTTCTCTCAGTTTCATTCTACTATTGATCTTATCCAGGTTATTTTTTTTTAATTTCAAATATTTGTTTCTAATTTCTATAGTTTCCATTTTCTATTTAGTACTTCTATTTAGCATTTTCTATTTCTATCTACTATCTCCTATTTTTCTGCTGAAATTTCTATTTTTTCCTTGGTCTCATATATTTTCCTTTGCTTCATTAATTATTATAAGAGCTTTCTTAAAATCTTTGTCTGACAACCTAACTTTAGGAATCTCTTCAAATTTATCTCTATTATATTTTCATTTCAGAAGAATGAATCACATTTATTGATTCTTCATATTTAAGTAATTTTGGATTATATTTCTACCTTTACCATTCATTGCAAGCTGCTTTATGTGTTCCCTGTACTTGCATGGTTCAGCTTCATGGTTCAGAAGAGATTCCTTCTGTGACTGTCTCCCTTCCAGTATTCCCTTGTCACCCTCTGGGAGTATGATTGCCCTAATTCTAACTTTTGGTTCTTTAAGCCAGAAAGAATGTAGGTTTCTATTGAGTTTTAACTTTTCTGGGTCACACTGGGACAGTGGCCTGCCTTCAAACTAATGCTATAAAAGTGAAAACATCCCCTGATACAACCATGTTCCAAGTCCAACAACTTCTCAAAAAAAAAAAAAAAAAAAGACAAGTTTCTCTCACAGGTTTCAAAAAAGTTCATCCAGATTTTATGGTTGTTATCTTTGAGATGATTTATTTTCTAGGAGCTTTTTAAAAAATATACTTGAGGAATTCCTTAGGATAGAACAACTTAATTCCTTTCTCAGAAGGCAGTAATATCTCTCTTGGATAGATTCCAAAACATATGTTACTGTGTAAAAAGATTATCTGAGAGATTAGACACTTATCAAAAACAAGATTTAAAAAAAGTGGGCATCCCAAAATAAAAGAATTACATCAATGAGTCAAAAGAACAGTTAGACAAAATCTTAAGCCTAAAGTAGCATTAATTTCCTTTCAAACTGGTTATATAGCTTATAATTTTATGAACTGGATTTTGTTTTGGTTTTTGCCTGTACCCTTTCCAGATGGCATAATATAAATTGTATTATGACATAGAAACAGGAAAAGAGAGAGGCAGACTGTCTAACCACATGGCTCTCAAGAATCTAATTTCTCATCACTGATAACATGTGCAGACAGAATTTCCTTTTCAGTTAAAGTTTTGCCCATGGATCCCATGGTTAAAACCAATAATTTCACTTTTTTATCAGATACATATCCAGCCCTAAGAACTGTATCAACAAGATGGTCTCTTTTTAATTATAAATTATATTCTATGGCTGTGAATATTTATTCTTGCAAACTAAAAATCCTAAGACCTAAGTTCAGAATTTTGATCCAGAAGCTGAAATTAATTTTTTCATTTATTTTGAAAATTAAGTATGGATAAGTTACAAAGCAAGCAAACTCCTTAATGCTTTCTATTGACTTTTTTCTTCTATCAGTTTTAAAACTAAACAATGTCTTTAATAATTTATATTTTTATCAGTAAATTTATATGTCTTTGGTAATACTGATAGTTGGGTGTTTTAGGCAATTCATCTTGAATTAGATTTGGTGAGAATGCCAAAAGAGATGTTATCTGAAGTTGCATAGAACAGTAGCTGATCAAGAATTCCATAGTTGAGCAGCATGCACTGCAATACAATAGGTTTCCGTTTGAAATATTATAACTGTGAAATGTTACCTTGTATGTCTATCCCTTAATTTACCTTATTACTAAAATAAGTATATCTTTACCTCAAGATTACTTTTTTTGAGGTTAGTGCTTGGATTAAAATCTAACTTCAAAAAAATAAAAAAAAAAATCTAACTTCAGATAGTCATGAGTCATTTGGATGATAAATCTAGATTTCTACTCAATCTTCATTTAATGAAAGAAAGGCCATTTTAGACAATTAAGGTAATAAAATATACTTCAATGACTAGCCTTCAAAACTATAAAAATTATCTGTAACATTTTATGTATTCTTTGGAAAAATCAGGTAGTATTAAATGTTTAGTTTATGTACATAAAATATAGTAGTCATTAAATTTACTGTATTTTCATTAATCTGTATTTATGAAACATGGCATTATACTGTAACTTTTCAAAGCATATAGTTATTGTTTTCCAATTCATATTTATATTGTATAGTAATGAAAGAAATATAGTTGTATGTTGGACTTACAGTCCATTTCATTTGTGACAGTAGTTTGAAACTCAATTTATTTACGGTATTTAGAATAAAAATAAAAAACATTTTTCTATTATTATATCCAAAAATAATCTGTAAAAAAAGGTTTCCAATACCTAGAAATGGTTTTTAGATTTATAATGGATTTTGATCATCACAGCTTATCAGAGCAACGACAGCCAGAAAAATAGAGGGACTTACATATTGTGAGATAAACACAGAATTTATTTTAATTAAGCAACTTAACATTTCAAGCTTACTAAGCTCATATGCTGCAGGCAACGTTTCAATAGTTATCTATCTCTGTATAAATCAAAATGATTTCCTCATAATTTTTCACTCATTATTTATTTTTATGAACCTTCAATTTGAAGGTTTTTATTTTCATGTATATCCTTTGCATTGTAGCCTAGGTTGTGTGTTTTGAAGTATATAGCACATACTTACCTTCAAACCATATCTTTAAAAAGGTGAAGTAGAAGGTGTGTATTTCTTTATGCTAGAATAGCATTCACCTGAGTGATACCTTTGCAGCTGAGCTTGCTGTTGGGTTTGTCGTGCTCAGTGCTCACTGGTCTAATCAGAAATGCAGAGTCTACGCCAGAGAGGAACAGCTGGCCACAGGCCAGCCCTGCAGAAGGCAAGGCAAGTACACTCCTCTGAGACTGGGAATATGCTTAGAAATTCCCCCAAATGAGCTGAATGGTAAAATATTTCAGGTGTGTTGGAGGAAAACAATAAACCATCAAGATAAACAAGACATCGTTAGAGTGCTTGATGGGCATTTCTTGAGTAAGATTTTGAGCTGTGTACTGTGTGTCTACCTTTGCCCGTAAGACATAAGTGAAGTCTAATTTAACAAAGTAGAAGAGTATTGCTTTACTCTCCAGCTGGTTTCCTGGGGGAAAAATAATACTAATTCAAAGGGGAAATATTTTGTTAAACATATTTCTTTACCAGCAACCCAGCATAGTTTTCAACATTTAACTCACATATTGCTATTTTATTCTAATATCTTGAGGCTAGTGCTTGGGAAAAGGCGTTAATAAAAACAGGCTTTCCCTTACATTCTCCTGAATAATAAACTGTCAGTTGGAACACTTTTCTCCATAAGCTTACTGTGCTATAACAAGCAAATATTTGGAGACCCATTAAAATTGACCACTCTAACTTAATTCCCTGAATATATTCTGGTTTTGTTTCCCAGTGAACTAATAATGACTATACGCTGAAAATAGTGAATAAAGGTTTTTTTAAATATATTTTTTAAACAAACAATATCTGTTACCATGCTACCAAAAAAGAAAGTAAAGAAAGAAAAAGACATATTGCACAATTAAGTATTGCCACAGAATAGATCATATTAGTATCCTGGGGACATGAAACACCTGTGAGGAATTATAGTGCAAATCCACTTGAGGGGATGGTGTGGAACCAGTTCTTGTCTTGAAAGTTTTAAAATATCATTTGAAAGGTAACAGAAAAAAAGATAGGCTATAAAGAAATCTTTCTAAAGTTTATAGAATTTCAGAGTTAAAAAAGGAATGGATCATAGAGTTCTGTACGCATTTGTGTTATCAACCTCTCGTGTTTCACATTTACACATATATATAAACATATATATATAGAAAAATACAGCAGAGAAATAAAGGGGTAACACAAAAATATAAGTGCAAGAACAATGATAATAATCCCAAATTTTGTTTTTCTCTACACCACAATTTATAATGAGGGAAAGTTAGATTTTTTTCTTCCCTTTTTAGAGATTAACAAATTTTGTATAGAAATTTTAAATAAGGAAAACCTATAAAATTGGCAAAACATATGAAAATTGGACAGAGTGTTCTTTCATTCATTCCCTTCTTAAGGCAAGTATTTAAGTAAGATTGAAGCCAATATATAGGGATCCCTGGACGGCTCAGTTGTTGAGGGTCTGTCTTTGGCCCAGGTCGTGACCCCAGAGCCCCAGGATCCAGTCCTACATAGGGCTTCCTGCATGGAGTCTGCTTCTCCCTCTGCCTGTGTCTCTTCCTCTCTCTGTGTGTCTCTCATGAATAAATAAATAAAATCTTTAAAAAAAAGAAACCAATACATGATAACATATATTGAGATACATTTGGAAGGCTTTGACTGCGCATTAATTACAGTGATTACATTGATGGACTGGCATTTCTCTTGATGAGTAATATAAACACAAAAAATAAAACATATTTCCACTGTTCTCAGTTTTACATACCTTTAATTTTTTCAATATATCATGTAACAGAAATCTTGTCTCAAATATAATTTTGCTAGTATGATTTTTCATAGAAATAAGTATCTTAATCAAAATAATGGCATGTTCTACGTTCATATCATACAGCATACATCATAAAGAAAAACAGCAGTAATCCTGCACCCTTGCCACCACTTCATCCTTCGTCCATTTCTCATTTTACATTATTTATATTCATTTCTCTAATTTCTTGCTTTATGAAATATAAAAGTTACCTATTAACATCCTCCCACTGAAACCAAGAACTTTATCATTTAAGTTATGTTCCACTTGGGGCACCTGGGTGGCTCAGTGGTTGAGCATCTGCCTTTGGCTCAGGGGGTGACCTCGGGGTCCTTGGATCGAGTCCCACATCAGGCTCCCTGCATGAAGCCTGTTTTTCCCTCTGCCTGTCTGCCTCTCTCTGTGTCTCTCATGAATAAATAAACAAAATCTTTAAAAAAGAAAAGTTATGTTCCATCTCTCATTATCCTCCTTTTGCAATATTTTGGTAATTATTTAAATGATGTTATTCCTTAGCTGCATAACTTTATATGATTTATTTACCTATTTATTTCATATTCCATCAGTTATAATCAAGATCTCATCTAGATCAGATAAAGATACCTTTTTCGTATTTTTTTTTTTTTTTTACTTTTTTTCTTATGATACCTTTTATCTCTCTTCTCAACCCTTTAGTTTGGAAGGATCACAAATAATATATATTATATTCTGTTGTATGCTCTCAAAATGGAATACTAAAACATTTTATTTGTGTTGTTATGATTTTGTAAAGTTATTAGCTGCAATCCGAGTTATATTTATTTTATTTATGTTATTTTAAGTTATTTATTTATTTATTTATTAATGAGAGAGAGAAAGAATGTTAGAGATACAGCACAAAGACGAGCAGGGGGCAGAGGGAGAGTGAGAAGCAGACCCCTCGCTAAACAGAAACACTAATGTGGGGCTCAGTCCCAGGACTCCAGGATGATGACCTGAGCTGAAGGCAAACACATAACAAACTGAGCCTCCCACATGTTCCCCGAGTTCTATTTTAAAATAATGTTTGTCTAGAGTTTGCATGTGGTTTCCTTCTCTCTCAGTTCATTCCTCGTGTGCATTTCCTTTTCATGGACAGCTTTCCTATTCTTCTCTACCTCTTTTTTTCCTCTCATCTTATTTTGCCTACATGTGTCCCTAATGTCCTTCAAATCATCCCTTATGTAAACCAAGAAAGAAACAAAATTTAAATTACAGAACTTTGAAGTATTGAGTATTCAGACAGCAAAATAAAAATGTTTGACTGTTCTCTATATCTAGTATAAAAAGTTATGCCATTTTAAAAAAAATTATTTCATTGACAAACATCTCTCACCCATCCCACAGTCATGCCCTGCATTGATAAAAAAGGGTCTATGTGGATTAAAACTTTCCATCATCAACATATTTTGATTAGGTTTTCTATCCATTCCTTTATATAGTTCTTTTCTCTCAACTTTGCTTACATTTTATCACATTAGTTATTTAAACCCTGCACACAAGAACCCCAGAGAAGTATACTGGAAGGTTCCTGTCTTCTCACAAGCAGGTGAGTTACATAAGTTAGATAGGAAGATTATTTCGGAAGTGCTGTGTTGAACATATTGTATGAGGGAGACTCCAGGTCACAATCAGATATGGGGATAGTGTGAACAGCAATCCGAAGGGAGCTGCTCGCTTTGGGCATGGAATTGGAGCCTGGAGCATTTCCAGCTTCCTTAGAATGACTTCTCTGCTCACTCTCTTGGGTCTGCAATGCTTCTTTGTCTTGCTGTGAAATTGTCCCCAATTTCAAGGCCTAGTTTTAATTATTCCTCTTCCTTGACATTTTTCCTACTTCCCTCTGAGAAATTTTACCAGAAAATTGGGTGATTCTCCATCTTCCTAGAATCCTCACAGAAAAGAACAGGGTTCAGATCTGATAAAATGAGGTGGGACATGGCAGGAGCAGTGGTTCCTATGAAAATGCATTTTGCAGTGAGTCTTACATCAGCTAAAAAGCCTATGTATTATTTTTTTCTTCAATGTTTCTTCTTATTGGTTTCTTATTTTACTAGATATAATGCGACAGGAATTCTTGATGTTACGTTGTAGTTCATGCCACCTACACTGGTCTAAGTTTCTGGTTCAGTACCTTTATTTTCACCATTTTCAAGACATTTCAAAATGCTTTAAAGTTAGTATTTGATGCACTGGCTGATTGAGTCAATGCATGATTTTTTTTTCTCACATTAACTTGAATGTACTTTGTATCTCTCATTAAAGTAAATTATGCACATAATTTAGTTTACTACATGAAAAAATACTACCAAGGAAATCTATATTAGTTTTATTGTAGGAAAAAGATCGTTTTAATTTTTATTGTTAAAAATCACCAGTTAAAAGTTTTGATCTATTATCTTAAGAAATATATGAGGCAAAATATTCTCAGATTAAGAACATAAACAAAAGAATTTGTTTTGCAATTTGCAAGTTAATATCTTTATATTAATATCTGTATATCTGCATTTATTAAAGATAGCTATGAGGCCTTGTAGTGGATTAAGTAGTGGCCTTCCAAAGGATATGTCCATTCAGAACCTCAGAATGTGACCTTATTTGAATTATTTGGGGTTTTTTGTTTTTTGATTTTTTGCAGATTTAATTAAGGTAAGGATTTTTAGATGAGATAGTCCTGGATCGGGGTGGGCCCTAAATCCAATAATAGGTGTCCTTAGAAAAGGAGAAGACACATAAGAATGCAGAAGGGAAGGGATCCCTGGGTGGCGCAGCGGTTTGGCGCCTGCCTTTGGCCCAGGGCGCGATCCTGGAGACCCGGAATCGAATCCCACATCGGGCTCCCGGTGCATGGAGCCTGCTTTTCCTTTCGCCTGTGTCTCTGCCTCTCTCTCTTTCTCTGTGACTATCATAAATAAATAAAAAAAAAAAAAAAAAAAGAAGGGAAGGCCACATGAAGAAGTTAGAGGATGTAGTAATGCACCTACAAGCCAAGAAATGCCAGAGATTGCTGACAATCCTCAGCACTTAGAGACAGTCATTGAAGGCATTCTCCCTCGAGCCTCCAGAAGGAGGCAATAACCTTGACTATCGACTTCTGTCCTCCAGAACTGTGAGAAAATAAATTTCGGTTGTTTTAAGCCACCACATTTGTGGTAATTTTTTATGGCAGTCCTAGGAAACTAATAAATGCCTACTGATTATTTATCACATTACATTAATAGTAGCATTTTAAAATTTAAAACAAGTAAATTAAAAAAATTTTAAACAGTAATATTTATTCTTTTTAGAGTGAATTTTGGCTAAAGCATATATTTGCTTTAATCACCTCCATATACAAGACACAAAATAGTTCCGCGACTCCTCATTCCAACACAAAACGCAACAAAACACCCTTATGCCACTCTTTTGAATTCAAATCCTCTCCTTACCCATAACACTTGTCAGTTATAGATCTATTCCCTTCCCTTAAAATTTTGCCTTTTCCAGAATGTCATGTAAATAGGATCATGTAGTATGTAGCATTTTGAGTTTGGCCTTTTTTCACTAAGAATTATAATGCATTTGGGATTCATTTATGCTGGTGAGTATTTCAGCAACTTGTCCTTTTTTAAATTGCTGAGTAATACAAATGTGCCACAGTTGTTTATTCATTACTTAACTGATAGACATTTCAGTGATATGCAGGTTTTGGTGATTATGAATAAAACTTCTATAAATATCCATGTTTTTGTATAAATATAATTTTTTATTTCACTCATATAAGTATCTAGGTCATATGGTAGGTCTTTCATTAGGTTTATTCCTAAGAATCTTATGGTTTTTGGTGCAGTTGTGCATGGGATTGATTCCCTGATTTCTCATTCTGCTGCTTCCCTATCGGTATATATAAATACAACAGATTTCTGTACATTGATATTTTGTCCTGTGACTTTATTGAATTAATACATCAGTTCTAGGAATTCTTTGGTGGAGTCTTTTGAATTTTCTTCATAGAATATTATGTCTTCTGCAAATAGTGAAAGTTTAACTTCTTCCTTGCCAATCTGGATGCCTTTTATTTCTTTTTGTTGTCTGATTGCTGAGGTTAGTTAGGACTTCCAGTACTATGTTAAATAACAATGGTGAAGTGGACATGCATCCCTGTCTTGTTCCTGACCACAGAGGAAAAGCTCTCAGTTGTTCCCCATTGAGGATGATGTTAGTTAGCTGTGGGCATGATGTTGAGGTATTTTCCTCAATCCTTACTTTGTTGAGGGTTTTTATCAAGAATGGATTCTGTACTTTGTCAATTGCTTTTTCTGCATATATGGTTCTTATCCTTTCTTCTATTTATGTCATGTATCACACTGACTGATTTATGAATACTGAACTACCTTTGTAAGTCCACCTTTGTAAGTCCAGGAATAAATCCCACTTGATGGTGGTGAATGATCCTCTTCATGAACTGTTAAATTCAATTTGCTTTATCTGATTGAGAATTTTTGCATCCCTGTTCATCAGAGATATTGGCTATAGTTCTTGCTTTCTTATTCAACTACTTCTTAATTGAGTGGTTTCGTGAATATCCTCAGGGCCTTCACTTTACTATTTCTCCTGGAAATCACCTAAACCTTGTTTCATTATATGTTTTAAGTACACATATTATGACAAAATCCCAGGCTTGAAAAAAAATCTATCTTCCCTTTGTATTATTTTTTATCTATCACTCTACATGAAAGAAAAAAAGTCATACATGGAGAAAATGAACTCTATAGTGATTATTGATCTAAACTAGGCTCTCAGTATCATATTTCTCAATATTTTAAACTATAATTTACCTTTCCTTTTTCTAAAGGACATTCCACATTAACTTATTCTCTAAAAATGATAGGTAAATATTTTAAAACCATACCAACTAAAGTGTAGAATTTAAAAATGCAGGGGAGAGCTCTCAGGTCAATTTTTATTTGAAGGTTTTTAACTGATGAAAGAGCAATATTGGAGCACCCAAAACTTTTAGTGCATCAGACAATTTATAAAACTCAAGTTTTAAGTTCATCTGCTATACTGGAGGAAGTAAAAACTCAGGTGCTGACCAATGTGGAGGTCTGAAAGAGAGCTGTCCCCACATTAAAATTGGACACAAAGGGTTATAACCTCAGGAAAAGACCAAACTAGACCTAGACGTGACTAGTACCCTAGCGCCAGAAGACCATAGGAAAGTCTGTTTGGGCTGAGCAGTGCTGAAGAGGTAAAAGGAAAGGAAAAATATTTTGGAGACATTATGGCCATAGAACAATGGTTTAAGGGGTTTTCCCCCCCAGCTATATACTCTTGAGATATTCAAGGAACTTCAAACTATGAACTTTGTTTACTGTCCTCTCCAATGCTGAGTTCCCCTCAGGCACCAGGCAGAAGCAAATGTAATTCCTTTCTGGGAAAAGATGCACTTAATTTTGGTCTCAAGTTACCTCCAACTGTCTTGGTCACCTACTACAATCAGTCAAAGATGATGATGTAATTAAAGAAAGAAGGATGCATGAGAAAAAAAAAACAAAAAATCAAAAGGAAGCAACATGAGACTCATACATCTCAGATAATGAAATTATCAGATGTAGATTTTAAAATAACCATGGTCGCTTGTCTAAATAAACAAAACACATTGTAAGTTGCTCTAAAAGCCTTAAATTAAAAGGACAGGCTCAAGACAGTCAACCTCATATTATATTGTGAAAACCAAAAGGCCTTTATTACTAACAGCTGGGGAACAGATTGAGTAGGAAATTGTAAGTCCAAAAAATCTTCAAAATTTTATCACAGCTGTGACTCCTCCTCTTATGTTAAAGCCATGGCCCTAGTAGGGGCGACATGGGACCCTGATAACTGGAATGAGAATATTGGAGCAGATATGCCTGGGAAACTTGAACCCCCATATCCCTCTGAATGCTCCAGGCCAACTGGAATAACCCACTTCTCCTCCTTCCTGGAGGGCGGTAGCACCCCATTTTCTGCCCTGAGTTGTACTTAATTTTGCTGAGAGTATGTAGAATAAATAAAAGATAAATAGGAGTATATGTTAAAGAAGACATTACATATGTTGGCAGGAAAAATGTAAATACTATAGCAAATCATACCTTATATTCCAGAAACCCAGGGATAAGTCTATGTCACATGAGCCAGAGAGCTTGACAGAAACCAAGCTGCTGCTCTTACCTTTCTTTAAATTTTTCCCCTTTTTTACCTTTGTATCTCCACCAAACTGGAAATATTAAAAGGGTCTAAATCCTTAGGAATTGAGTCATTTACATCCAAATTTATCTCATCTGGAATCCAACAGATTGGAGGCCTTCCGATCCTTTCAGGACTCTAATGTCTGGTTATGTCTAGAAAAGAACAAAGAGTTCATTTTGTTTTCAGATATTTTTTGAACAAGAAAAAAGAAATAGAAGGGCTAAATATTATATTGCATGATCATAGTATATAGAGGACCATTAAAGAAAGGAGGAAATGATGATGTTTATACTTTTTTAAAATTCATGGCAATTTTGTCTAAAACTAACTTTAAATGAAATATAATTATATATAGGAGAAAAGTCATAATAGTTCAAATCAATCTCTTCAAACAAACTGATCATCCAAATCAAAAATTCTACTCTCTTCTCAATAGAGGTTGATTGCATTCTAGTGTTAGAATTATTGACACAACCAAAATAACTACAAGAACTATGTGCAATTTCTAGTTAAAACAAATAGAAATAGCTCTTTGACCTTGTAGAAGTTATTCAAGGTCTTTAGAACTCAATTTGCCCACTATAAATGAATATTTTGACAAAAGAATTTATAAAATTCTTTTTGGCTTGAATATTTCATGTATTTTGATGCTCTGACTCAAATGTATTTTATTATCAAATTCAAAAGAAAAAAGTAAACCATTAACGTTATTGTTAAAAATAACTTAGAAACCATTTTGGTCTTTTTATGATCTATGCTATAAGGTTCACACTCACTTGAAGCTCCCATATGGTGTGGATCTGAGACATCACTGCCTCCTCTAAGCCTCATATACATCCTATACTGTTTCTTCCTTTGACATTCCTCTATTTTATTTTCTCTCTCTCTGGATGGCTTCAAAACCATACTCATGTGAATGTTAAATATTTCATTATTGGGCAGCCTGGGTGGCTCAGTGGTTTAGCGCTGCCTTCGGCCCAGGGCGTGACCCTGGAGACCCAGGATCGAGTCCCACGTCGGACTCCCTGCGTGGAGCCTGCTTCTCCCTCTGCCTGTGTCTCTGCCTCTCTCTCTGTGTGTCTCTCATGAATAAATAAAATATTTTAAAAATAAAAATTAAAAAATTTATTTATTAAAAACTTAAGTCAAATGTCAACGCCTTTATTAAACCTTGCTTGTCACCCAGCAGAAATGATGTTTCTTTATTTAATGCTCACTATTATAATTCTTAATCTAAAATATAACTCATCATGTTGTCCTGTGGTTTTGCTCTACGTGTTTGTGTTTTGCCTTGTCTAAGAGAAAGTTCCTTTATAGGATCTTGGGCATGCAATAGCCAACCTGATGTCAGCCCCATCATTCCCCAATGCCTAGGAATTAAAGGACATTATCATATTTCACAGATAATGATCCTTCGGAAGGAAAGAAAAGCTCAGAAAGATTGTTATAGTTTAATTCAATGCATGCTCATGGTCTAAATTCCAAGATCAGATACAGGATTGATCAATTAAATGATGAATCATTGGAAGGCTCATCAGTAGCCATATTCCTGATCTAGAACTGAGGCTATGTTCTCCTGGATGTCTTGACAAATTTACCTATTAAGAACAACAGGTAAATTAGTGTGAAATGCACTTTACCAATCTAAGCATAACAAAAAAGACAAATAAGATGCTTAAAATAGAATTTGTAAAAAAGGAAATCTGAGTTCCACTAAAGACAAAAGAGAATTCTAGGACTTGAACACTCCAAAGGCTTTTAAACTGTAAGAGATATACAATTATTTATAACTTTGTATAGTTGTTCTTATTATCTCTTAATACTTGGAATTGATATTTAAAGTAGAACATCAAACACAAAGTATCATAAAGTTACTTTGCATATATAATTACTATGAAACTAGCAAGAATAATTATATATTTTTTTGCTTTATAATATTTGACTGCATAACTATTTGAGACAAAAAAATGTTAAGAACTATTACAATGAAGAATCCTTTTCTGAGAAAGAAGTACATTAATTTTTGCTATTTCCTTCTGATATTAAAAATGAGGGTGAATTTTGGTTTTTATCCATAAAAGTCCTTTGTTTCAAATAGTAATTACATAATTTACTTTTGACTAATACAAATTGTTAAGGCATTATGGTTAATAATATGTTAATTAATAAGCATTAGTTATAAGGCTTAATTTCTACTAAACATCCTTAGCTACTTATGTAGATATATTTCTCTGTAGATTGATTATGGTTATTACTTTCCTATTAAATCTTACAAAATATCCAAACACCATTTTATCCTACAACATTATTTTAAATATGAGGTAGTGAAAGATAATGCTATATATAATCATATAATTAGGTTCTTGCTCATTTAAATGCATTGACATTTACACTAAGTTAAAGTTTTTTTTCTCCTAGAAAACAGCAGGGAGTTTGTTTAAACAAATTTTGACTATCATTTGTAGAATTTTGTACAATTCTACTGTACAAATAGAGTTATAAATTAAAAATAAATATAATTTATTTTTATGCACAGCTAAAAGACCTATTTTTAGAAATTATCTGATCCCAACAGTGTGCAAGGATCTTTTAGATGTTAGGATATAAGCTAATAAAAGGCTTGCCATCTAACGGGAAATACGGGCTATAAATTTAAAGAAAACATAAATAATATGAAATACATTTTTAAATACTATTAATAAAATTATCTGTATTATTATTTATGTAATAGGAACTATAAAAAAAGGTTGGATCTTTAACCTCCTTCAGAATGGATTAGATTTGTGTAAACCAGTGAGTAGGGGGCATTTCAGCAAGTAAACCACACATTGGAATGCATACTATGGTTCAAAGGATGGCAAAAAAAACCAATATAGGTGATTAGTGAGAATTATATTTTGAGAGGGAGAATGTAATACTTTTAAATTTAATTAATGCTATCATTCAATCATTTTTTGAAAGCTTTGTGAGTAGAAAAATAACATGGTCATGCTCAACAGAGCCTCTCAAACTTTAATGAGCATTCCAATCACTTGGGGATCCTGCTAAAACACACATTCTGATTCAGAAGTTCTCAAGTACAGCCTGAGATTTCACCTTTCTAAAGAGTTTCCAGATGATGCCAATGCTGTTAATTTCCAGGCCACTCATTGAATAATAATGTTGAACAGACAGCTTCTGAGACTGGAAAGAAGCTAATTTGAAGTCTAACACTGGAATCCTGAAGCAAAGCAGATTAATGACAGTAAGAAAAGAGATTACAGAATGTCGGAAATGTGACAATGGAAGAAGTCATAGTTATATGTCAATTATACTTCAATTAAAATTTCTTAAAAATCAAAAAAATAAAAAAGAACTTAAAAAGAATTCATAGTGTAGGAGATTTTCCTGCATTTGGGAGGATCACTGAAAAAGATGAATCCATTGTTTTCCTGTTTGTAGGATTGAAGGCATAATACTAATTTGAAAATAAATTCTGAAATGTGATGTGGTTTGGAGGGAACAAGTAACCTTTTAGCCTTTACACTTGTATTAATGGTGAAATACCCAGAACACCCAGTGGACATAAGCCCAGGCCATACCAAGTGAGGATGTGAAGCCCTGAAGAAACCTGTACAATTCTCTTTTGAGAGACAGCCTGGGTGGTTCAGGGGTTTAGCACTGCCTTCAGCCCCGGGTGTGATCCTGGGGTCCCGGGATCGAGTCCCATGTTGGGCTCCCTGCAAGGAGCCTGCTTCTCCCTCTGCCTGTGTCTCTGCCTCTGTGTGTGTGTGTGTGTCTCTCATGAATAGATAAATAAAATCTTTGGAAAAATATTCTCTTTTGAGACGAAGTTTCAGTCATGCAAGCAGTTGAAATCATCCAGGAAAAATAAGCCACAAAAACAGAAGAATCAACACATAAAGCTATATAAACTCAAAGAAGGAGAAACTGTCTGAGACGTGGGTAAGAAGTCATGGAAGTTATGAGGCCTTGGTACTTTGGACGTCAAAGCCAGAATGTCATCAATGAACTGAGATGTGCAGGGCAAATATCTTCTTTTGGTAATGAGGAGTCTACAGATAACTGTGAAATGTCCTGTGTTTTAACTTTAAAGACTAGTGTAGGATTAAACCTGGAATAGCACAGCGGCCAGTAAACAAAACTGTGCCCTATTCCAAAAGCAGTAAGGAAATTAAATTATAATTTGTATGTATATGTTTTTCTTTTTTCTACTTTTTTTTCTTGTTTCTTTCCTATTACTTAACATTTATACTTAATTATTTTCCCTTTTTAAAAATTTTCTGATGATAATATCTACCCAGTAATGCTTAAACATTTTGGTACTGGAAGCACTTAGGACAAAAGACATGCATATTACTTTAAAAATTATTCATAAGCTTGTGTAACAAATCTCAGTATGATAGTACCTTAAAAAGTACCAGTTCTAGGGGCACTTCAGTTAAGTGTCCACCTTTGGCTCAGGTCATGATCTCAGGGTTCTGGGATCAAGCCCCGCCTCTGACACCCTGCTCAGCGGGTAGTCTTCCCCTTATCTTCTGTGATCTTCCTCACTCTTGCTCTCTCTCAAATAAATAAGTCAATTTTTTTTTTTAAGTACCAATTCTATATTACCTCATTAGGTACTGATGAGGTGAATTAAAGGCTTTGGTGATTGATCCTTCCATATCTTTTCCTTCTGAGTCATGTCTTGATGCCTCATGAGTTTAAACTAGGTTAGTATTTTTGGGGATGAAACCTGAAAATGAAGCACAGGTGGCCCATGTTCATGATGTAGTTAATTTAATAATATCATAAAGGCAACATACAGAAGTAAAGGGTCAAAAAGAAAAGAATCTAAGAAAAGGAACTGAAGAAAGATAAAAATCAGGTAGCTGGCTATGGAACTGAAGCCAGGGTAACACAGAACAAGTAGAATTGCAATAGGTTGAAAGCAGAAATAAGCGATTTCTAAGACCTTGGCACATATAATCTCGAGGCTATCATACAGGACAGCAGCAGTGTTGATTAAGAGTATTGGAGATATTAAGGGTGCTGGGTTGGTTCAAACCTGATACTGTTTTTTTTTCTCAAATAAAAGAACAGGTTTAATGTAAAATTTTGGTTGGTGTCATTTGACAAAATTATTACAAAATCAATTTAAAAATAAATTATTGTTATGAAAATTGAAATTGAATAAATAGTGAAACTGTATATTGTGAGGGCTGATAGGTCTGGAATAGATTTCTGGTTCTGCCATTAGTTAATTTCCAGCAATGACATCAAATTCTGAGGTACAATGAATGAAATTTTGTTTTTGATGTATTTAGAGGATCAGATTTGGAAGGCAAAAAAAAAAAAAAAAAAAAGAAAAACTAAAAGAAAAATCTGGAAGGCATCTTATCTTCATTTCCTCCAACTCCTCATTTTACAGTAAAGAAACCAAAATTGATAGTACTAGATTTCTCCCAAGTCACACTGCTGGTTAGTGACAGAAATCAGAGTTCATTACCCATGTTCCAGGGTCTATACAACTACTACTAAAAAAATGAGTTTGATAAGACATGTCAATATTATACATCAATATTTCCTTAGCATGCACAAAACTTTTAAACTCATTAATACTTTAATAAGGTTCCTGAAGTTTTACCTCACTAAGATATGAACAGAATAAACATTTCTTTCCTTTCCCTATGGTAAAAGAAAAATTAGATAATAATAAAAATATTGCAAATGTAATCTCATGATATTATCCACTTCAGTTTTCTAGCATGGTATTTTATAGTTCATGTTGATGTTCAAATCAAGAGAACCATCTAAAAATCTTTTCCATTTAATTTAATGCTAATTATTTAACAGCAGAAGCCTTGTCATGTGTTTTAATTACTATATTTCTAGTTCTGGGGATAGCCTGGGACCAAATAAGTCATCAATAAATATTGTTTAAATAGATGGATGAATTAATAGCCATAAATTCAATTCCATGAGAGACATGGAAATGTGTAAAATCCATTCTTAGAGATGTAAAAATAGCAATTTTATATTTTTAAAAGCAGTTAAAAGCTATTTCCATCAATGTTTAAACATAGTTATTTTAAACAAATCCTTAATAAAGATCTAGAAAGAGGGACTTCTCTAGGCAAAGTAATATGACAGATAATTTTAATCCATTTAAGTTATTTTGGAGAAGCAGTAGGGTGTGCAGGAAAAGTGACTCCAAGAGACAATATTATATTTCATGAAATTCTAAGAACTTGGAATGTAATAGTAATGAGCCTTATTGCAACTAGAACTTGAGAATATTTCTATATCCAAGGAAAGTTCAAAGTCTTTGCAACAGGAATTTGTGACACTTTTTTTTTTTTTTGACTGCTCCACTCCAAATGTCTTTTTTTTTTTGTCCCTATGATCAGATGGCTGACTGTAATCTGTATTATCTATTATCTCATAATTTTGGCATGCACTTCTGTCCTCCATGTCATTCCTTATTAGAACCTTATAGTTACTAAACTAACAGCTAATTTAATCAGCCATTTAATATTCCTTGGTTCGAATTTCATTGAGAATCTTTGTTCTAGCTCCAAATGAAATGCTATTGGTTGGATTAGAATTGGCTACTTACTTTTAGGTAGTTTGCTCAAACATAGTTTATATAGCTGTGGCCAGAATGAAGGTAATAGACTCCCATGACACTCCTACTTGATCAGATAGGGATTTTGCCAAGGTAGTTTCCATTTGGTAGAGCTGTAGGGAGGGAAGGCACAGTGATCCTTGTAGGAAAATAATTTCCCAATTTTACACATCAGAGAGCTGAGTCTGAGAAAAGTGCAATATCTGGCCTTGGTCTTACATGTTGTAGATTTTTGAGGACTTAGAGAATTGTCATTTCCATATCACATTGTCTTTTAGTCCCCACACCAATTCTATTCTTGGACAGGTTCTCTTCTCTTTCTTTAGATTTCTTATAACTAAAATCTGTTTTGGGATCATTGCAAAATGTATTTTTATAAAGTGAATTGAAAGATAAAAGAGAGAGAGAGGTAGGTAATGGAAGAGTAAGAAAGGCAAAAAGAAGTGTATCTGCAACTGTGATAAAAAGTTACTCTTTATGTGAGTCAGCAATTCTAGTTAGAGTTAACCTCCTTTTAAGTGCATATAGCTTATAATTCTTCCTATAATCTATTCTAATTGTCTACTGCTGCAGATCTGCTATTTAATATTTGGTTGACATCCTCAAAATAGTCAGTATTCCTAAATTTACCAAGCAAAGTTAACCACTTATATATACCATTGCACTTATAATTTTAGAACTCCATGAACTCAAAAATTATATATTACAAAAGGAACATGGTGATGGGCCTTTATCTAGAGATATCATCCAAATAGAAATTTACTTGTAGGGATCCCTGGGTGGCTCAGCGATTTAGCGCCTGCCTTTGGCCCAGGGAGCGATCCTGGAGTCCCGGGACCGAGTCCCATGTCAGGCTCCCGGCATGGAGCCCGCTTCTCCCTCTGCCTGTGTCTCTGCCTCTCTCTCCTCTCTCTATGACTATCATGAATAAAAAAAAAAAAAAAAGAAAAAGAAAAAAATTTACTTGTAAATACACAGAACAAGTTTGCTGACAATTTGCTGTGCAAGGAACAGACACACACAAGAGAATAAAGGACAGAAGGTCTATTACAACTGATAAGTAAGCAATATTAGCTGAAATATCAGCTGGGACACTTGACACCTTGTCAAGTTCAGAGATTTTAATCTTGAATTTATTTCTTAACATTTTAGAGGAGTCGAATGGCTGGCAAAAATACTACTTACAAATTACATTAGATAATTTTTTTCTGATTCATTATTCAATATTTGCTCTTCAAGCATGTAGTAATAAAATGTGCTTTAGATGCAAAGCTCTAGTGTCTTATAATTTTATTAAATGTTTTTAGTAAATATTTCTTCTTACTTTTACTTATTTCTGGCTGAGAAATCAAGAAAAAGAAACAGGAAAATTTCCCATCCAACTCATAAAGGATCAACAACGAGTACACAGAGAAATGAATAAAAGGAAATAAAAATTTATCTTTGAAGTCATTTGAGTATGTACTATTACCAGCATGAAATTGGAGAAGAAGAAATGAAGTACAGAAGTGGATGAGCTTGGCACTCAATTTAGTTAATTTCTAAATCTTACTTGACAGTATCTTCACTTTTGTGAATTAATTTAGCTAACTTACAATTAAATCTAAGTGTGCTGGTTTATTGTGAGGGTGGTAAACTTACAAACTGAGCAGTCTGGTTATGTCTTTTATAGAAACTTAACTCCAATAAAGTTCATGTAAAAATAAATCTATTCTACAAGATCTGCACTTTATATAGTATAGCCTTTTGGAAGAAAACAGTACACAATGTATAAAATCATATCCAGCTTAATTTTGTTTTAGTAAGAAAATATGTTTTGGATAAAGAAAGTTATTTTTATGCTTTTTCAGTGATTAAATGTCAAATTAAAAACAGAATACTCCATCTATCCAAAACAATAAGTAATATCTGCTAAACATTCTTCTATGACCTCCAAATAACAATGACATTGGACTCATTTTCATTTCTTAAGCTCACAACCAGAGAGAAATAGGAAAGAAAATTCATTTTCATAAAACAACCTAATCATTGAAAATATAGTGTAGTACAATTGCCTAACCTATGAAAATACTCTATGAATCAAAGAAATTGTGACTATTTAAATGAAGAAGTGTTATTGACAATAAAGATGTTATGTCTTATGGGTTTTAATCCCTGATAGAGAGTTTAAATTTGACTAATGACCCTTTATATAAAATCTCATTTGACTGATGTCCTCTCTATGTCCTCTACTATGCTTTTAAATGTTTTTATAACTTGATCATTGTAATAAGTCCTGGGATTTTAAAGACTTGGGAAAAGTCAATGACATTTTAAGCATCATCTGTTTTTTTTTTTTTTCTTATTTCATGTTGCTAGTGCCTCTTCAAGCATGTTTTATTATTTCAGAGTTCTGTAACAAACTACCAAATAAAATCCATAGAATTCAATAACCAATGTACCAAATATTTTAACAAAAGTTAATCAAGGCAAAAGTGGCATTAACTCAAAATAATTTTTCTGCAGTGAGGGATAAATTATTTAAATTGCATTTTAATCTTTAACAGAAAGTTGGCATACTAGCTGTGCATAAACTAGGTAAAACAGAGCCATGGAAAATGAATGCGATACTATCAATAGTTCATGGCAATTGACATCTCACTTATGCTCCCAGTTAATCTAGATGTTATTCATAATGGATTGATACATAAAACAGAATACCTGTCATTTTAACCACAGAAACACTTCAAGATGTGGCTAAGTGTTAAGTGTTCCCTGCAAGGTTGTTTACCTCTCAGTCCTTATGCACAACCAGCAAAGTGAGTGCACTTATGGATTTAATGTATTTTTGAATGGTGAAAAGTAAAAATGAACAATCTTGTTCAGTACAAGTCAAGATCTCCGTGGGAAAGACCAGAGGAATAGTAGATTCAACATTTTAGGGAAATAAAGGTAGCAGAGTTCAAAGAGAATAAGAATCTATAAAAATATAGATGAATGCAAGTTCCAGAAGAGGTAGGAAAACAAAGGGAATATTATGTAGAGAATGATGAAAAATGGAAGAAAAATAAAGAGAAGTACCAAAAAAGGTTTATCAAAGAAGGAAGTTAAAGGATATTTTGAAAGGTTATTTTTTACCTCATTCATTCATTCAGTCATATATATTGATGTCAACCATGTGCCGATCATTCTTCCAAACACTAGAGGTAAATCAAGTAACAAACAAAAAACCCTTGCTCTTATCAACTATCAAGCTAATGGGGGAGACAAAATAAATATGTAATATGTTACTTCCAAAAGAGATAAATAGGATAATTTAGGCTAATTCTAGATTCTTAAAAAGACAGAGAGGTGTTATTTTTTTTAGGAAGATTAGTCAATAGGGCCTCTCTGATATTACTTGAGCAGACTCTTAGATTCAGAGATGTTGGGATCAGTCAAAGGAATGGGTGAGGCAAAAGGAATGTTCCACAGTTCTAATACTGCTGGAGAAGAGCAAGAGCTAGAGAAAAGAAGGCAATTAACCAAGAGAAGTAATACCACTGACATCACATTGGTCCTAACAGTCCACATGGATCTAATTCTTTGTAAGATGAGAAGTCACTGGAAGGCATTGATCAGAGGAGTAACTTGATCTGACTTGCAAATAAAAATTACTTTGGGTTGCTGTGTGGATTATGGACTATCAAGCTAAGGGACAAGTATGAGACTTTTATAATAATAGAGGGAAAACACCTTCATTTGTACTTATTAAAGAAGAACATTAATATAATTAGTGTAAGAAAAAAACCTTAGAAATGAAGGCTTATTGGTTCAGAGGGAAAAAAGAAAACCTGGTTAAATTTTAGTACTAAAATAGGTAATTGGAAAGTGGGAGATTTATTTTACATTGGCTAATTGGCTGGAAGCGTAAAAAACATGGTGAGATTTAATTTTTTTTAATATAAAAATTACGATGTAAATATTTTAAAGGAATGCAATGTCTATTTTAGAAGGTGAGTGATCATTACCCTTCACCAAGAGGAGAAAATATAAATATCAGGAATATAAAATGATTCATCAGAATGAATGTGGAAAAGAAAGTTTTAGGAAACACTCATTTTCCCTTGCTATTAATCCTCTCTTTACCTCTTCTCATTCAGCTGGCTGAGGGCTCATGGTAAGCCCTGTGGATGCTGCTTTCACAGCTATCCTTGGTCCCCCATCACTCTGGCCAGGCAGGCATTATCTCCTTTACCTCTAACCCCACTCTCTCCAGAAGCCTTGTAAACCTATCTACCTTTTAAAAAAATATTTTATTTATTTACTTGTGAGACAAAGAGCACATGAGTGAGAGAGAGAGAGCAGGAATAGGGACACAGGGAGAGGGAGAAGCCGACTCTCTGCGGAACTGGGAGCCCGACACAGGGCTCCATCTCAGGGCCCCAAGATCATGACCTGAGCCAATTGCAGATGTTTAACCAACTGAGCCACTCAGGCACCCCAAGTTCATCTACTTTTACTATATCTTCCCATTTCAATCCAGCCTGTTTATAAATCTTTTTTTTTTTTTTAAGATTTTATTTATTTATTCATGAGAGACACAGAGAGAGAGGCAGAGACACAGGCAGAGGGAGAAGCAGGACAGGGAGCCCGACCTGGGACTCAATCCCCGGACTCCAGGATCACACCCTGGGCGGAAGGCAGGCGCCAAAATGCTGAGCCACCCAGGGATTCCTTGTTTATAAGTCTCCTGATCCCATCTCTTCTCATCACCCATCCTCTTACTCATTTTTTTTTTTTCTCCTCCTGAGTCATTAAAGGTACTCAAATGATTCCCATAAAACTAACCAGGACAACTCTACTTTGATCCTGTGCATTCTCTAATTTCCACCAACTCTCTTCTCTTTTCTCATGCAAACTCAAGTTGTCTCATTTACCTGTCTCCTCTTTCAACTTACCCTCTAATATAGCTCATAGAACTGGAAACTGATTCCATCTTCAACATTCTCCTGAGTTATCAATAACATCCATCCTCTTTGACATTGTTGTAGTCTGTTATTACAAATTCTACTGATTTAACACTGTTGACATTACTCAAAACTCTTAATACTTGTCTTATGTGACATTGTGCTCCCCGTTTTTCTCTCATCTCACTACACATTCTTTCTCCTCTTTGTTGATTATTGCATTCTCTTGCTTTACTCATCTCTTACAAGTTGTTGTGTCTCATAACATCTGTTCTCCACTCTTCTCATTCTAAAATCTTCCATCATTTATCTCAACCTTCATCATGCTTTTAACTAATATCAATTTACTTATGGTTCCCATATCTACACTTATATTAGATATTAATTCCAACACCTAGTACTTGTATACAACTTCCTCTGGGACATCTCTATCTGTATGCTGCAGCTGTCTTCCTCCTTGTTCCCATAATATTCTGTGAATATTGCTATTAATTCACTTCTATATCTTTACTAATATGAATATGTTGATGTGTATATCCCATGCAAAAATTGTGAACCATTTGACATTACAGGATGTCTCATCATCTTTTTTTTGTTATATGTAAGAGAGCATTTGTAATACAGTAGTTACTATTTAAACATGAATTCACGATGAAATAATGAAATAGTGATAATTTTCTATATGACTTTTCAAACCAGATATAGCATAGATTTTTTAAAATTTTCTTACAATATATTAAATAGATTAGAATCTAACAATTCTAGCACAACCTAATTGGGAGATGACTTCAAGCGAGGGAGTTTCCAATGCCTTTTATCTTCAGAGGATTCCTCTTGTCCTAGAACTCTGATGAGCAGCATGAAAATCTTTGTTATATAGACATTTGTTCCACTTATTCCTATTAGTTTTGGTGCTCTTCAAAGAATCTGTTTAATGCAAAAATATTTATGTGTTTTCACTAGAGACATAAAAAACACATTTGAATGATCAAAGTGAGAACTTTAGGGTAATTTTAATGATGATTAATGCACTTACGGTAGGTTGTACTATTCAAAGCATTTCATATTTCTTATGCTATTTAATACCCACAAAATTTATTACAAAATTGTGTTTTACGTGTCTGAATATTTTAAACTATTTCCTACCAAAAGACTGAGACACTGGTAAAAAAGAAAACATTAAAATTATCACATACTGGTATGGGGTGTCTGACTGGCTTAGTGGTGGAACAAGCAACTTGATCTTGAGGTTGTAGGTTTGAGAACCACGTTATGTACAGAGATTATTTTAAGTAAATAAAATCTTTTAAAAAATCATTACGTACTGGTTTCTAACCAACACAACAGAGTAAAAACTTACATTTTAAAATATATTTTTCCCCTTTTCCATAATACATAGCATACTTAGCACATTTATTTATTCTGTTCTCCTTTAGTGTTTGGTACAATATATTATTATTTTTTATCTGTGTTTGCTCTGATCCCTATAATGATGTATGAATTACAATATCTCTTTTGTTCCATAGAAAAACTGTCTTTAATTTTGAAAATTCATATTTTTTTCTGATGACAAAAAAATGTATATTATAGAAAAAGAAAAAACAAGGAAATAATCACAAAAACCTCACATGGAGGTAATCTTTATTATTATTCTGAAATGTGTTTATGTCCACTCATTTTTATGCACAAAGAATATAAACTTTATTTAATCTTTATAAATATAGTTTATTTTTAAAAGTGGAATGATGATGTGTCTCTTATTTTATTTTATTTTTTTTGTCTTTTTTTGTCTCTTATTTTATAATCTACTTTTAAATTTATCAGTATACTGAGAACACAATGTTAGTAAATATTTTTATAGAGCATAATAACAATGAATGGCTCCAAAAATATTGTTTAATGATAGTCAACTATGCTTTATAAATGTTCTAATGTATATATCTTTGTCTGCATCTCATTTTTTTATCTTCAGATTCATTACTAGATGATGCATTATTGAGCCAATTGTGAGAAGCATTTTTAAGCTATTAACACTTTGCCAGTCAGGGACCCACCAGGAAAATAGAAACCGAAGAATAAAAGGAGTTAAGATTATGCTTTCCAGTGAGTATACATATGACATTTTGTGCATTTGCTATTGAAAGTACAGTAGTCCCCTCTTGGCAATATGTTCTAAGACCTCCAGTGGATCCTTGAAACCACAGACAGTACGGAACCCTACATGTATACTATGCTTTCTCCTACACACTCATACCTTTTAATGTATAAATTAGGCACGGAAGGGGATTAACAATAACTAGTAATAAAACACAACACTTATACCAATGTACTGTAGTAAAAGTTCTATAAATGTGATCTCCCTCTTTCTCAAAATATCTTATCCTGTACTCATTGATCATCTGATGATAATATGCGATGATAAAATGCCTACATGATGAGGTAAAGTGAGGTAAATGACAAAGGAATTATGACTTCGTATTAGGTGACATCGGCCTTCTGATGGCGTATCAGTAGGAGCGCTATCTGCTATTGGACTGCATTTGACTCCAGGTACCTGAAACCACAGAAAGCAAAACTGGAGCTAAGGAAGACTCCTGTACATGTCTCCAGATGTGTGAAATTCTAAGTTCTTGAATCCCACTTTTAGAATAGTCTTTATCATGGTGTGTTACTTTAGCCTTCAGTAGTGTGAGCCCCTTGAAGGAAGAGATTGTGTTTTTATTTTGAAAACCATTTAGTAACACATAGCTTGGCATTATATAGTCCATATGGGGAAAATGCCTGGACCAATAGATGTAATAGAAACCAAATACTAAAATGACTAGTAACAACAGTAATAGTAAAGTGTTGCCTTCCATATATTTCTGTTACATAGACACTTCTGAACCTCCATGAAAAATTATAACTAGTATATATTAAGTGGTTCCAATCCCCCAAATATATATATATATATATATATATATATATATATACATATATATGTATATGTACATATATATGTATATATATATATATATTTCTTTGGTGTCTTAGTATCTCATCTGGAATTTAATTAGAAACATTTCCTTTCTTAGAGTTGATATTTTTCCATGTATAGTCTATGTTCAACATTTTATTTTAAAAGTGGAATAAAATCACTTACATTTTTATTAGTCATCTAATGCCTTATTTTTGCAAATATTTCAGATGGGAAATTATATGTTCCAAAACAATAAGTGCCTTCCTCTTGGAAAAATGCCACTACTCTCTGAGTCATTCTGTTTCAGGTTTCACCTCATTTGCGATCAATGTGGAACATCAAGTCCTTTCTCTCAATGGAAAAATTATTATTGGCTAATTCTCATTATAGAGCTAACATGATTTTGCTTAAAAACTGTTTTTTTGGTATTGCATCAAAGAAAAAGGAATAAAGCTTTTGTATTTCCTATCTCTTTTTCTATCTTTCAAAGTCCAATTCAAATTCTAAATTCTCCAAAAAAATCATATTTATCTCCCTAAATCTTATTTATATCTCTCTTATTTATGCACCTTTGGTAGCAATAATTCGTTCACTGATTGGGAGTTTAACATATGTTGTTATGGATTACTATTTGTATCATGGATAAACCTCTCAGGGTCTATGATTTAATTTAACCTCCTATGCAGAAATGAATCAGCATAACAGACTAGAGGCAGCTATTATTAGAAGAACTTGCTTGCAAGTTGGCCTTTGGCGGGCATCTGGGAATTTGGCACTTGCTTCATACCCTTACTTTTAAGAATGGCTCACTATGCCTAGATGGTTTATACAAACATTATGATTTGTGGTGCATATCTGCTTTCTTTCCAAAGGTCTGGAATTTAAGTACATGGCAGGCAGAAGATGACTACATGACTAGCTCCCAACGGAAAACCTAAGTGCTAAGTCAGTACTGAGCTTCCTTGAGCCGAACCATTGCATATGCTGTTGCATTTTTATTGCCAGATACAGGAACATGAGCAAATAAGGATGAGAGAAGGTGTAGGAAGCACGGGCATGAATTTCTCTGGACTCTGTGTCCGTTTCCTTTGGTAATCCTGTCCTGTGTCCTTTCACTGTGATAAGCCTTAGCCATGCATACAACTATATACTGAACATTCTGAGTCATTCTAACAAATTTCCAAATATGAAAGCGGTCTTAGGAACCCCCAACACATTTCATTACTACTAAGTCAGTCTGTTACTTATGACTGCTGTCAGAAGGCGTAAGAGTCCTGGGTCAGAGAGAAAGAATACTTTACTAATGGCACAGAGGACAGCATGAGTGTCAAGCTTACATTAGTTCTTGGTCTGCAATTTCTACAGGGGGTAACGTAGAGGGTCATGGGTGAGTGTTGCACACAGTGCATTGGCCTAGCAGCTGAGAAATGCTGATTTTGCAAAATCTACCTCTTGTATAGACTTCCTGCCTTTTCTTGTGCAGGGAAAAATTATCTCATCTTTTGAGGTTGTTCAATGCAAACATACTAAGAAAAATAGCCTGGGTAAAAAGTGGTTAGGACATTGGATTTTTAGAATATCCAACAAGAACAAGATAGATGCTCAGGGCTCATAAAAGATTACTTTGACCAATAATATCCCTGCACATCCCACAAAATTATAACATCTCAAAAGCAATAAACATGTTCCCCAATTTCTTTTATGCCACCAACAACAATTACACAGATTTTAATACTGAATAAAAACCAATGACTCTCCTTTTAGTTCCCTGTGGCTGCCATAGCAAATTACTGTGAATTTGGTAACTTACCGCATATACATTCTCTCATACTTTTGGAGACAGGAAGCTAAATATCGCTATCAATGTGCCAAAACGGGGGTGTTGACAGCAGCAAGCTCCCTCTGAAAGCTCTAGAGGACAATTCATTCGTCACCTCTTCCAGCTTCTGGTGGCTGCCAGTGTCCTTTGCAGTTACTATCCCATCATCCAATCCCTGCCTGTGGTGACATTGCCTTTTTCCCTTGCATCTGTAGAGGAAAAATGCTCTGCTCCCCTTTTGCAAGAATACATTGGGGGTATTCTTTTTGTCATGTAAGGGTAACAATCACAGGTTCCAAAGATTTGGACATGAATATCTTTTGGGTGCTATAAGATATTTTAAAAGTTATATTATAAAGATAATTATAATGGGATCATTAAAAAATATCTGTGCAATTATATAGAGGTAAATAGGAAGTAAATTCTTTTACTACTTCATTAATATGCTGTCAGAAGCACATTTAAACCAAATATAAATTTTGGATAAAGGAGGCAAATATAAAATCTGAAATATAAGGCACAAGTACTTTGTAAACTTCTAATAAAATTAGCAATGCACTTTTACAGACTTGAAAATAAAATTTCTTGAAACATAAAATATTTGTTTTTGTGAACTCACATAGAATTTGGAATGCTCATTAAGATAGTCGTCAACATTATTCATTTTTTCTTATCATTAGTCATAAAACAATAAGCAAGACAGTTTTCTAATATGTAGTTTTGAAGGGGATCCCTGGGTGGCGCAGTGGTTTGGCGCTTGCCTTTGGCCCAGGGTGCGATCCTGGAGACCTGGGATCGAATCCCACATCAGGCTCCCGGTGCATGGAGCCTGCTTCTCCCTCTGCCTATGTCTCTGCCTCTCTCTCTCTCTCTCTGTGACTATCATAAATAAATAAAAATTAAAAAAAAAATTAATATGTAGTTTTGAAGAAGACTGCTATGATGGATAGGAATATAGTAGAAGGGAAAATAGGGTGCTTTATAGACTTCTGGTTATTTAAAACCTGTGGATTAGGGAATTCAACAAATACTAGTCTTTTCAATACCTGTGTCTAGGAAGTAGTAAGCTTTTACCTCTACACTGTAGAAAAAAGGGAGGAAATGGGCACCAAAATATCTCTAACTTATGAGAATGTCTGCTTCCTTCCTTTTCTAGGGACACATGTCATAACACATATAAGTATTTTTAAATCAAACACAAATTAGAATTGGCAATTTAGTGAACCCTCATAGCTAAGTTTTAAATCTTCTATATGGTTTTTCATACATTGATTTCAAACAACTCTCTTAAGCTATTTCTGGCTCACATTTTCTAATTGCTAAAAAATAAACCCTTTTCTTCATTACTTACTTTGCTTAAGAAATCAGGAGTTAATCTTTTACTACAAATGAAAATTTAACTAAATCAGGTGTGGCTAGATCTCTGTAATTTAAGTGATAAATGTCAGCTTCTATGACTTCTTCCTTGGACAAATATTTCCACAGGGTTGATGTGGAGCAAACAAAACTCACTGTGTCAATATTCAAGATGTCAGTAAACTAACTCCAGGGCCATATGTAGCTCATCATCTGGTTTTTGGTGTTTTTGTTTTGTTTTGTTTGCTTGTTTTTTAAGATTTTATTTATTTTTTTTGGCAGAGAAAGCATGCGTTCACAAGCAGGGGGAGTGGCAGACAGAGGGGGAGGAAGAAGCAGGCTCCCCACAGAGCACAGTACCAACTTGGTACTGGATCCCAGAACCCTGGGATCATGAACTGAGCTGAAGATAGATGCTTAATTTACTGAGCCACCTAGACATCCCCCATCTGTTTTTGTAAATAAGATAGGAGAATAATCCAGACATGCTCATACATTTGCATATAGTCTCAACATGCTTTTTGCTCTACAACAGCAGATATGAGAGGTTGCAACAGATGCTGTATGACCCACAGAACCAAAAACTATTTATGACCTCTCTCTTTTAGAGCAAGTTACTTAATCTCTGGCCTAGAAGAATGAGAAGATACACATATATTAAATATAAAACAGACAAAAAATGCAGAACTGGCTTCAACATAAAATCAGATTGAAAAGCTATTAAAAGGTTAGAATACTAGATTAAAAATAAGATTAAATGTAAAATATTTAACTAAAAAGTCATGAATTAAAAAATCACAAATTGAACTGCACAAATAAAAGTTTGTTTGGTCTTTAACCTCATATAGGTAACATGAGTCAATATGATGTAGCAAACAAAACATACAGGACAATTTTATTAATTAATAAATATTTGTAGGGGGAGGGGAAAAAAGTAAATATTTGTAGATCAAATGAAGGAAATGTTTCTAGATGAATAAAACTATTAATAAAAATAACTAATAATTATTGGGTATGTAGTATGTCATACACTTTTAAGGACTACTTAAGATACATGTATTTGTGCATGTGTATATATGTGACTTAAATTAATTCCTTGATGACTTATTTAGGTAGATATTAAACCCCCCCTTATATATAAGAAAAATTAAATGCATAGTATCTTGCCCTATATAATATAATTAAGGAGATCCAGAGACAGAGACAGAATTCTTATGTAGGATATCTACCACCGGAACCCATGCTCTTCACCCTTGGCCTAGTGCATTAGTCAGTTTGGGCTTCTATGACAAAAATGTCAGATAAGTAGTTTACACAACAATTATTTCTCACAGTTCTGGAGGCTGGGAAGTCCAAGATTCAGGTGCTTGCAAATCCAGTGTTTGGAATGGACTTCTTCCTGGCTTGTAGATAACCACCCTCTTACTATATCTGCACACAGCCAGAGATCAGGTTCTAGTTTTTTTTCTTCTTCTTATAAAGACACTAATCCCATCATGGGGGCTCTGTTCTCATCATCTCTTCTAACCCTAATTACCTCCCAAATGTTCCACCTCCTAACTGGGGTTAGAGTTTCAACATGAGAATTTTGGGGGTTGGGTGCGGGACACAAACATGTAGTCCATAACACCCAAAGAACAAAACAGTCATAATAACTATATCCAAATATCTGAAAAGCTTTAACATGCAAGAGAACTCACATTTATTGTTTCAGAAATTAAATAAAATAACAATGAAAACAAAGATAATAAAAGACAATAGAGTTGACTTTTGTCAAAATATAAAGAAAAGTTTTTTTGTTAACAATTGGAAGAACTGTCATAAATGGAATAAGTTACATTTGATTTCTAAACTCATGAGTGAATTTCTCTTAGAATTGCTAAACGATAGTTTGTTGTTTTTTTTAGGGGGGATATTCTAGTGGAGATTTTTGTATGAGGCAAAAGAATCCCAGATGTGTTCTAACTAAACCTATGCATTTGATATGAGAGAAGAAGAAATCAGGGAAATGTGGATCTGCTCTGACATCTTATTTTGGTATCAGGTTGCCATGAAGGAAGATGACTTGCCTGGAGCAGAATGGAGTCCAAGATTAGTTTAAGAACATACTGAAAACACACTTCACATTCACAGAGAGTTTTAGCTAGTACCCTAGAGCAAAGTTAATGAATTATTTTTTGATCCCTATGCAATTTTTTCAATTAGGCTTAAACATGAGAGCTATAGAAAGTTGAAATATTTTACTCTATAAAGTTCAAAGTGGCAAGGATGCATTAGCCATGCAAGTCTCCCCATGATATTCTATCAATGTTACTCAACTTTCTTTGAGGGAATAAAGGATAATTCTAATTCTGTGACCAATCTTAAGTTTTACTCTAAGATTTTCTGTGCTCCAGCACAAAGATAGATATTTTAAAAAGATATTCCAACATTTGGCTATTCAACACATTGAATACTAGAACAGAACATGAAATAGGAAGATATAGAAATGCTCATTATACACTTAACTAAACAAAGTGCAAAGCTCTGGATTAAGATGATTAGTCTTGACCCCTAAATAGTATGCAGTCATAGAGATGCACATTTAAAACATAGCAACAAGAATATGAATGCGACAAATGTTTATGTATAGGCACAAAAGATGTAGTGTAATATTAGTAATCTTGGTAGTTTATTTCAATGACTAATTCATTTTTTAAAGAACAACTTTTCAGTTTTATTTTTTATTTTTTAAAGATTTATTTATTTATTTATTTATTTATTTATTTATGATAGACTGAGAGAGAGAGAGAGAGAGAGAGAGAGAGAAAGAGAGAGGCAGAGACACAGGAGGAAGGAGAAGCAGGCTCCATGCCAGGAGCCCGATGTGGGACTCGATCCCGGGACTCCAGGATCGTGCCCTGGGACAAAGGCAGGCACCAAACTGCTGAGCCACCCAGGGATCCCCTACATTTTCAGTTTTAATTACTTATTTCAATAAAAGTCGTATGTACTTAGGAACTATACCTCCCCAATTATTTTTAATTATACATAAAGCCGTTTTAAGGGTCTTTGGCCTCTTGGAAAATTAGCCTGTATTTCTAGCATTTCAGTGATAAGCTATAATTCCAAAATCCTATTGTTGAAGTAAGCATATTCATACATGAGGTAAATATCTACACCAGAGATCTTTAAATTCCCTGAAGGAAGAATATGAGTCTGAATATGAGAAGATTTTGATAATACATGAAGAAAGGTAAGACTAAACTGTAAATCTTTAGTCCAGGTAGAAACAAAACAAGTAAACATTATAATATCAACCTTATGAGAAAGAAGACTTCATTCACCTATTTCCCCATTGCATTCATGATGCCTATGAGAGCAGAGGACACATAATAAGCACTCAGTAACAGCTGAGGTAAATTAAAAAATGAATGAACAAAAGTTATAAAAAGTATCCTATTATTTCCTTTATGGAATTGTTTATCCGGTGAATGAAGCAGAACTCAGAAATAACACTGAGTGTCATTTTATAGGAGATAAAATTATAATAACATAGGATATAATAAGACATTTTCTCAAAAGAAACCATAAAAAATTCCAGCCAAATTGAAATGCCTTGATTTATTGGCCCCAAAACAGATCAAGTAAATTGATTTGATATTAGAAACATATCTGTAAGACATTTGTGTCAGATTTTAGGAAAGAATTTTAGAGACTTTCCAATGCTGGAATTCCCAAATTCACTTGTGGCAAAACAAAACAAATAATAATAAAAATGACTTTCTCCTTCTCCTTAGAACACTAAACTTTTGCCTTGTTACCTTTTCTCCTAAAGCCAGCAATGTCAAATTGTAATTTATTATAGAAATGGTGGGTGTAACATTAACATAAATGATATTGGTAAGTTTCGAAGCTTTGGAGCCTTTAGAAAGGAGGTAAAATTTTTGAAGTAGCACAGAATGGAATGATAAAAATCAGAGTGAACACCAAGCTGAGCATGATGCCGTGTTCAAAACAGAGAAAAGCATACTAATGAAATGTTTGTTTATTTGAGTTGAGTTTTGGGTTGTGGTTATAAGGGAAACAGATTTAAACTAAAGGCTGGGAGTACTTCCATTCCAGGTATGAAAGTGTATTGCTTTTCAAGGAATCAAAATGCAGCTGAAGTAAAGAATCACAAGGTAGATCATAAAGTGGATTGCCTAATAACAAAAAAGGAGGAAAGAATCCAAATGGTTTGCTCTAATGCTGGGACTAGTTCTCTAATAGGCAAAGAAAATGGAAATAACTAGTAATAAAATTTTTGCACTTCAAATAAATGGAAGAAATATAAGTATGTAAGACTTCAAAAGTCTAGACTGTCCACCAGAGTCTGAGTGTACTCTAGTCAAGACAATGTGAAGGTTGTGCTCTGTTCATTCATTAACTCATTTAGCACGTGTTCTTCTCTTTCTTTTGAAATGGATTGAATTTCACAAGAAGTTGTAAAATAGTATGGAGAGCTTCCACAAAGATAATATTCATTTTTAAAAATGATGTTTGCATAACAGTACTCTACTATCAACATTAGTTGATAACATTAGTAAAATATTAACTAAAATTCAGATATTACTCTGATTTCACCAGGTTTACAAGAACTCCTGTTGTTTTTGTTTGTTTGTTTTTGTATTGGGGGTGGGGTTTGGTGTTCTACTAAAGTTTGTCACACTTACAGATTAAACATCACCACAATCAGGGCATGAGACTGTTTCCACACACTAAGAAACTACCTCCTACCTCATTATCCTTGATAATGATACCTTTCCCCAAGCCTAAGCCCCAGTAACCACTTATTTGTCCTTGATTCCTGTAATTTTGTCACTTCAAGAATGTTATATAAAAGCAATTTTATAGTATGTGTGTTTTTGTTTGGTTTGGAATTGTTTTGTCCTGTGTGTGTTGTTATATTTTTCTTTTTCAATCAGCACAATGCCCTTGAAAGCCATTCAAGTTGCTGCATGTATCAAAAGTTCATGTCTTTTTGCTGCTGAGTAGTATTATACCCTATGGATATATCATAGTTCATCTATTCACCCAGTTGAATGACATTTGGGTTATTTCCAGATTTTAGCTATGACGAATAAAGCAGCTATGAACATTCATTTATTGTACTTATTCATTGTTAGCTCGATAAGAAACTGCCTACCAGCAATGTATGAAGACTAGCAGCTGTCTGCATCCCCACTTGTCAATATATATTTCCAGAGAACTACCTACCTGTACAACAAAACACTAGTATCCAAAATTATGAGCAAATAGGACATGTCTTCTACTTTATTGCTTAGTAAAGGAGTCAGACTTTATCAAATCGAACAGCTTGTTAAATGAGGAATGTAGAGATGTCCTTCATTCCTGCGGTTATAAATAACATTACACTTCCAACATGTAATACAATCTATAGCAAATTATTTGAGTGTAAACTTAAAACTAAATAAATAATGATTAGAAAGCACCAATTACGGGCATTTTACAGATGACAAAATTGTGGATTGAGGAATTGGTGCCTTCTTCGTGGTCATAAAACTAGACATGATAGAACTTCATATTAGAACCCAGGCCTCCTGCTATTATTCTTATGTTTTCTCACTATATTACACTCTTATCCTTTATATGAATAATACTCTTGTTATTATATGAAATATATTATCCTTAAAATAGTTCCATGCTTTAAGAAAATCTGGTATTATACAAACATGTCACTTTCCATTGCCAAGAAAGGGCTAGAATAGGTTAAAATAAAAATAACATCTACCACAATGAACTCAATTAAGAAAATAATATGGCAATTTGAACATTTCCTTTAAAATAAAAACATTATTAAAATATCAAGTGTGACTAGCAATTAAAAAAAATCAAAGTATACACTTAGCACAAGCTTTTCTTTTCCTAGTTGTGACAAAGTAGAAACAGGAATTAAATATGCTCCATTAGTTAGCACATCATGAAAATGGTTTCATGAAGACTGTGGTCCCTCAATGCACATCTATCTTTTATAGCTTCCAAATTCCAGTTTTAAATTAGGTATTTTATCTTTTTATTCATACTTGGTTTTAATATTTTAACGATTACTTTGTAAGTGTAAGAACTGCCTCCAACTGAAATCAGCTCATGTTCTTGACAATTAATGTAAGCAGAAATGAGACAGATATATTTCTCAGAAAAAAGTAATTGGTTATTATAACTGGATCATTATTGGAAAACACTCATTGTATTATTGGACTCTGACAATGGGAACAGTATCATGTTTTTTTTTGTTTCCCTCCGAAAGCCAGACAAGTTGATACCACATATTTTATGGAAAAAATGTAGGTGGGAAGGATGACTGAACCTAGAATAAATTATACCCTAAAAATCTTTATAATCAGACTAATGTTGTGCTAATGCATGAAGAGACAAAAAGATCAGTAGAATATAATAGAAAATATAGAAATAGAGCCAAGTACATGAAGACATTTATTACCCTAAAATATTCATATCAAAATACCTGAGGCAAAAAGGACCTATTTAAATGACTGAGTACAATTTTTTTGCCACTTAGGAAAATATAAGATGAATTATTTTCCTGATACCATATACCAAGAATTAACTCTAAAAGGATCAGAAATCTAAATATAAAACATGAGCCTAAGTAGCAGGAGTAAACATGCATGAATTTTTTAATATGTAAAGGAAGGCTTTACAAGTAGAACTCAAAATCCAATGCAATAAAAACTGATAAATTGGTCCACATAGAAATAATTTTAAGACACTTTTGCATAGCAAACTAATAACCAAACCAAACAATAACAAAAGACTATAAGCCGCATCTAAAAAGGATAACAAACTGGAAGAAAATATTTACAACATACATTTCCTGTAAAGATTAATATCCCAATTATATGAAGAAGTTTTTAGATGAAGGAATTTCTAATAATTATTTTAAAAATAGGCAAAAATTAGAGAATAAGTTACGTAAAAGAAATCTGTCTTAAATATGAAAATATATTTGACTTTATATACAAAAAAGAGTTATATAAATCAAAACTACATTTATATACCATTGCTCACATACTAACTTAGCAAAAATTTAGAAACTTGACCATACACTCTATTGATGAAGCTATGGACATACTGTTGTTATATATTGTAGGAAAATGCAGGATGGTATAACCACTATGGAAAGGAATTTGGCAATCTTTAATAGAATGACTTATGCTTTTGTTCTTTGACACAGAATGTCTTATGTCTATGAATTTACCATAAAGGTACAGTTTTAATGATATAAAAATATATGCACAATTGCAGAATATTGAAAACTATGTAAATACCCAAATGTAAAAAAATTAATTGGTAAACTATCACATACACAGAATGGAATACTATGCAGCTTTGTAAAAGAATACAGGAGTCCAAAGAATACAAAAATAGTAATTCAAAGGGACACATGCACCCCATTGTTGATAGCAGCATTATTTACAATAGCCAGATTATGGAAATAGCCCAAGTGTCCATTTACTGATGAATAGATAAAGATATAGTGTATATATATATATATATATATATATAGTCATATGTAAGTGTTTAATCATTGTATTGTACACCTGAACCTAATGTTACACTGTATGTTAACTAACTGGAGTTTAAATAAAAGCTTTAAAACAAGAACACTGGAGTCCATAAGGTGATATGGAGTGATTTTCAAACTATATTGCAAAACTTAAAAAACAAAGAAAGCAAACAGTAAAAGGAGTCCTAACTACATATATTATTGTGCTAAAATGGCACAGGAATCAGCTTGGAGGGTGTTCCCTCTGGCCAAATCTGGAACAATCTAACCTCTAATTAAATTAAGATAGTAATGAATTATAATTTATTGAATAAAAGAAAAATCCATGAATGCATATTATAAAATATGTAAACAGATAAATTAAGAAGAGTAGAAAAATCCTTCCTCACAGTAAAACTACTACTTATAATAAATACAGAAGGATAATACATTTAGAAAGTTATCTTTCTGCACTATCACTGTAAAAATTGATGAGGGCAAGAATCGAATAGTTGCTAAATTTAAAGTAGAAAAAATTGATGAAGGACAAGATACTTACATAACCTCAAATCATCTCCCTCAAAACTACATATTAATCGCAAAAAGGAGAATACTGACTTTATATATAGTAAATAACCCAGTCAAACCTCAACCAACTGATCAAAATTATCATTATCACCAAGACTCAAGAAAACATCAGGTGTATCTAGATATGACAACCTGGGAACAGATTATTTATGTAGTTTTCCAGCTGGGGAAAAAAAAAATAACCTGAATCTAAAAACGAGAAAATACCAGCAAAATCAATCTGAGGAAAACTCAAATAAAATACCAGACCTATTTTATTAAAAACAAAAAAATCAATATCCTGGGAGATAAGAAAAAGATTAAGAACTGTTGTGGATTTAATCTCTCATCATTAAAGGAAATTTAAGAAATACATCAAATAAATGTATATATAATCTGAATATGATCCCATAGTGGTAAAAACTGCTGTAAAGGATATTATTGGGACAACCATAGAAAATGGAATGTAAAATATACATGAAAATATAACACCAAGGTTAAATTTCATGAATTTGAGCATTTTATATAATTACATATGAGAATCTCCCTATTCTTACAGAATTCATATTAAAATCTTAAGTGGTATTTGGGGCATGATGTATGCAACCTTATTTCAAATTGTTCAGAAAAAAAATCATTTCTTTTTTTTTTAAGATTTTATTTATTCATGACACAGAGAGAGAGAGAGAGAGGAAGAAACACAGGCAGTGGCAGAAGCAGGCTCCACACAAAGAGCCCGATGTGGGACTCCATCCTGGGACTCCAGGATCACGCCCTAGGCCGAAGGCAGATGCTCAACCCCTGAGCCACTCAGGCATCCCAGAAAAAAATTCTTTGTAGAAAAATGATGAAGCAAATAAAATGTTAAAAGTTGGTGAATCTGGGTAATGTGTATTTGACATGCCTGGTTATTTTTTTACGTAATGCTAAAGATCTGGGGTAAAAAATTAAAATGACTCTTGAAATTGTTATTTTTCTTTAAAAAGAGGGTTAGATTTTCTTTTATAGCAAATAATGTTATCAACAGACTGTGTCTTCTCTTTCCAATGTTGGTTCTTTGAGTGCTGATTTAAAGCTCTGTAGGACTATTCTCCATTAGTTTTATTGTCACTTTTCGGTTGTAGTCTTTATTCCTAGAGTATGTTCCTTATACCCAAAGTGTGGCTTTACTTCTAGTGCGTGACTTTACTTCTAGTGCGTGGCCATTCTGGGGTCAACAGAAGACTTGAAGTGTTTGAGAAGATGCTTCCAGCTTCCAGGGCATGACCTTCAACTTCTGTCTCCCCAAATGTATGTGGCTGATGAAATTTCTGCTTAGTTCTTTTGCTTCCAATTACTAGTTATGGCTGTGCTTTTAGTTTTACTTGTTTTTTCTTTCTTTTCTTTGGAGTCTCATCTTTCACATGCCAGGATTAAGAATCAACCAACAGCTTTAAGGAGAGTTGTCTGCAGATTATTTTTATCCACTGTTGTAGTCCCCTCATTTCAAGATTTTTGCTTCTCAAGTCCCATTTGATTTGGCAGCTTTAAACTCCTGCCATTGTCTTTCCACCCAGTGAGGCTACTATTCTTCGTTTGGATTCTGCTCTGCTGTGCAGTGAATTGGCGAAAGTCTTCAAGGAGCATGCTGGGTGAATGTGGAACTCATTGTATGTGCTTCCATTTTCTCAAAAGTTATAGATGCTCAAATCCTGAGTTGGTTCCTCTCCAGTGCTTTCAAATTGTTTTATATGTTTTGTCTAGCTTTTATTTATTTGTTTATTTTTTTGGTGATAGGATTTGTCTGAAACAAGTTACTTCCTGGTAGGCAGAACCAAAATTTTGAAAATTGTTATTTGAGTTCATGTTGATTATTCTTTTTTAGAGACTCACTCATAGAACAGAGATAGTAATAGCAGAAGTATAATTTAAATTCAGATCTTTGAATAACAAGTCCATTTATCTTTCACTTATATCTCAAGGGTTATAAGTATTTATCATAAAAGTCCTTTCAGTATATACAATCTGCTGTGCAAAATCTAATAACCTACGTTTTTTTATGTTAGGCTTGTTAATCTTCACATATATCCCATATAGGTGTGTGTGTTCATATGTGTGTATATATATTTTTCTCTTTCAAGTATAGTATAGCTCAGCACATATAAAATTTATTTCCAAGCATCCCATCTTAACATGCTATTATTTTTGTAAGTATGCATTTATTAGACTTGACTGATGCTCTCACTCAGGAGAGGATGTAGGGTAGCAAAGACCTTAAATACTTAACTCAATAGCAAAATTGCTAGGATGAGTCATTAACTCTAACAAAGAACATTTTTTTCTTTGCTTTTTATAATTTATCCATTCATGTAATAAATAATAGTCATAATAAAACTATAAAAATGATAATGATGATTTAGGTGCTTGTATAATTTCACACTTCCAGAAGAGCTAAAGCATATCCTACCCATGATCAGTTGTTTAAATTATATGTCTAAAAATGGCACTTGGTGTTTTAAAAAAGAAAATGTATTTTTGAAGAACTTAATCCTAAAAATAAATCTGCCTCAATTAGAAAGCTTGAGTCCTCATTCTCCTGCTCATTTAGCTTAATGAATGCCATTAGCATGGGCTGTTGATCATAATGGATAAGATGTGAGTTGCTTTCTCTCTCCCTTATGTTTTCTACTCCAGGAAAAAAATCTTCCATGCAAGTTGAGTTTTTATAAAGTTAGTCCTCCCTCATCACAGGGTAAGGATGATGAGACAAAAATTCATTTGAAGTTATCTTTGATAAGATCAAGGCTGTATTTAAATCCTTGCTTCCAAATTATCCACTATAGAAATCCAAGTATATTGAAAAATGTGTATGATAATGCTTCAGAAAAGTCTGGAAGATTAAAGATATTTAAATAATATATTAAATAACATTTATAATATGACCATAACAATATAATATAGATTATCATTTACTCTGCCAAACTGATAAAGATATACACACATAAATGCATGTATATGTATATGTATGTGTGTGTATGAGAGTGTGTATTTATTTACGTATGTATGCACATATAGCTACCAAGATATTGTAACTTCAAAGCTTAATTCCTTTTATTCTTAAAAAGGATAAATTCCCTTTAGGAAATAAAATAGTCTTCAGAGAATGTTAAGAAAAATTGATAGTTGATCCATGGCAATATGCCAATGGAAGAGGGCTGCAGGACACTGGCTAGATGGTCAAAGTTAATATATATACCTTTTTTTTTTTTTTACATAGGCTCCATACCCAACATGGAGCCCAACATGGGCCCCAGGTCTCCACCCTAAGATCAACAACTGAGCCTAGATCAAGAGTTGTATATCAACTGACTAAGCCACACAGCCACCTCAGCATATGCACTTTTAAGTGGCTTTCTTTTATTATCATTTTATTTATATAGTCAATTTTAAAGGAAAACTTATTGGTAAAAATTTCAGGCCTAGAAGCTGGTCCTATGGTAACAAAGAAATTGTACATTATGTCTTGAAAAGGACTTCAAATCAAAGTGTATCTTTAAGATAAAATATGGCTCACAATTTTTGATATTCCTTTTTTTTTTTTTTTTTGCTGCAGAAAAAATACTTTAAAAGATGATTCAGAAGTACTTTAGAGACAGAACTGGGGAAATTGTCAACTTGTTAGCAATGCCAAAAAAACAGGAGGGGTTTATAAACAATCTCTATCATGCAGAACCAGAAAAACAGAAATGGAAGCAAACAAGAAAATCATAAAAACAGCTACAAGAAGACTTAAATATTAATCTTAACAGTAAAAGTGATGTCTGAATGTGGATGAGGGAATGAACTGAACAGACTACAGGAAGATGAAACAAAAACAGTAAAATATAATACAAAACACAGTTTACAAAGAACAGGAGAAATTGATCTATAAAGAAATAAAAGGAGAAAAAAGCAAAATGTCACATAAATGCAAACTTAGAGAAAAAAGAAATCAGGCATACCTTGTATTTAGGCCCAACAATGGTTTTATGAAGTTAGCAATAGCTAGATGCTGAAATATTTGCTGTCCCCCCAAATAATATGTACAACCAGAACAGCTATTTTTCTCAAGTTATGAAACAAATATTCCAGCTGGACGGACCATTTGAGGCTTTCTGACTGTCATTTTGAGTTTACTTGATCCTTTTGTAAACCTAGTTGGGATATTGTGTCTAAATCAAAAAGATAGCCATTCCTTGGGAACTGCTGTTACAGTCTATCCCTGTGGCCCCCTGGAGCCAATTTTGGAGGATATTATGGGTAATAGCATAAAGTTCTAGAACTATGGTGTCTAGGATCAAATACTGACCTTGCCTCTTACTCTGTGTCATCTTTGATAAACGCTATAGGCTTTTTTTGTGTGTTCCCATAAAATTGATTTGTGAAAACTTCCTCCTCAATGTCACTGGATTAGGTGGTGGGGCCTTTGAGAAGTGATTAGGTACTGAGGGTGGGCCCTCATAAATGAGATTGATTTCCTTATTAAAGAGACCCCAGAGGGCTCCTTTGTTCCTTCTGCCACAGGATAACACAGCAAGAAGTGGGCCATCTAAGAATCAGGAAATGGACCCTCTCCAGACACCAAATCCCCTGTGACTTGATCTTCAATTCTCCAGCCTCCAGAAACCTGAGAGATACATTTTTATTGTTTATGAGTACCCAGTCTGTTAAAGAATACCCAAATGACTGAGACAATAGGTAACAGTAACTCTTGTGCCTTAATGTCCTCATCTACAAGAAAGGAGCAATAATGCTGTCTTGTAAGGTTGTTATGAGGATTAAACGTGTTCAGTCATGTGAAGTGCTGAGGGTGGTTCATATCGTATGCTAGGCACTATAGGCTTGCTAAAGGGAATAAATATTACATGTGCCGAAGAGAAATATTCTCTCATTCATTTGGTATGTACTTATTGAGGATCTGCTATTCACCAGGCACTGTTCTGGGTACTTTAGATTCTTTGTTAACAAAATAGACAAAAATCCTTATATTCTTGAAAATGACATTTTAGGACATGCATTCTAGCACAAATACTCAAGGTAAAATGATGATGATAATATCTTGTTAGGCTCTATTCCAACCTCTTGGGATATATTATCAACCCTGACAAGTACATCCTATCTCTAACCCTTTTCACAGATAAAGAAGCTGATTTACAGGAATATTACCTAAGATATCTAATACCTATATGTTTCTAAATACCTAATACCTATATGCTTCTTATTTATTTATTCACCTATTCATTCATTCATTCATTCAACATATAGTTATTATTATTTTCTGGCAGATCCTGAGTTCAAAGCCAGAGATTCTGGCTCCAGAATCCCTACTCTTTTTTTTTTATTGTATTTTTTTGTATGTTTTTTTATTGGAGTTCGATTTGCCAACACCCAGTTAGCATCCCGTTGCTATAGTATAACACCCAGTGTCAAGTGCCCCCCTCAGTGCCTGTCACCCAGTCACCCCAACCCCCCTGCCCACCTCCCTTCCACTACCCCTTGTTCATTTCCCAGAGTTAGGAGTCTTTCATGTTCTGTCACTAATATTTCCCACTCATTTTCTCTCCTTTCCCCTTTATTCCCTTTCATTATTTTTTATATTCCCCAAATGAATGAGACCATATAATGTTTGTCCTTCTCCAATTGACTTACTTCACTCAGCATAATACCCTCCAAGTCCATCCACGTTGAAGCAAATGGTGGGTATTGGCTGAGTAATATCCTATTGTATACATAGACCACAGCTTCTCTCTCCATTCATCTTTCGTGGACACCAAGGTCCTTCCACAGTTTGGCTATTGTGGACATTGCTGCTATAAACATCGGGTGCAAGTGTCCCAGCTTTTCACTGCATCTGTATCTTTGGGGTAAATCCCCAGCAGTGCAATTTCTGGGTCGGAGGGCAGCTCTATTTTTAACTCTCTGAGGAACCTCCACATAGTTTTCCAGAGTGTCTGCACCAGTTCACATTCCCACCAACAGTGCAAGAGGGTTCCCCTTTCTCCACATTCTCTCCAACATTTCTTGTTTCCTGCCTTGTTAATTTTCCCCATTCTCACTGGGGTGAGGTGGTATCTCATTGTGGTTTTGATTTGTATTTCCCCGATGGCAAGTGATGCGGAGCATTTTCTCATGTGCTTGTTGGCCATGTCTATGTCTTCCATGGTGAAATTTCTGTTCATGTCTTTTACCCATTTCATGATTGAATTGTTTGTTTCTTTGCTGTTGAGTTTAATAAGTTCTTTATAGATCTTGGATACTAGCCCTTTATCTGATGGGTCATTTGCAACTATCTTCTCCCATTCTGTAGGGTGTCTTTTAGTTTTGTTGACTGTTTCTTTTGCTGTGCAAAAGCTTCTTATCTTGATGAAGTCCCAATAATTCATTTTTGCTTCTTTTTCCCTTGCCTTCATGGATGTATCTTGCAAGAATGGCTGTGGCCAAGTTCAAACAGGGTGCTGCCCGTGTTCTCCTCTAAGACTTTGGTAGACAGAATCCCTGTTCCTACTGAATTTGTTTTGCTGCCTCAATTCACACTTTGGTAAAACTGGAAACAATTTCATCTGTGTTGAGGTTATTATAAACTTTTAATTCCCATTCAATTTCCAATTCAAGATTTTGAAATAGTTGAATAAATTGATATTATCTAAGTAATTTTCTCTATTCCCTAACATAACACATCCAAATAGTCACAATACCATGTCAACTTTACTTTCTAAATATTTCTTGAACACATTGTTTCTTCCTAATTTCCAACCCTATTGCCTTAATTCATGTTCTTATTACTCTGAGGTCAAGAGAAGTATGGTTAGATTATATTAATTTCTAAACCAGTTTCATTCTTTCCATATTTCCTTCATTATATTCCTCAAAAGTATATATCTTATTTTGTTTATCTTATACTTACAACTCTTTATGAACTCCTCAGCATGTATTAAATCCCAAACTCATTACATGGAGTACACAAACACTTTCATTATTTGGCCCTCACCTAGTCCTCTAACAAGGCTTTTGGCTTGGAATGATATTGGTCCTTTAATATATTACCTGGATGTTTCCTTTATTACTTAGGGTTCTCAGGAGGAAAAAATACATATTCATATTTATAATTAATATGCTATACATAATTATGTAATTAGTACATGATTTATTAAATATCTTACATACATTACTATATCCTATTCTGTTTCTAATATTTGTACGTATCTAAGTACCTATCTTTCCTCCATTTATCTAATTTTATTTATTATTTATTTCTTCACCTATTTATTTGTTCTACATACAATGAGGTTCATGATATCTTGGAGGCTAACAAGTCCCACGATTGGCTGTTTACAAATTGGGAGACCCAGAAAAGCTGGTGGTGTACTTTGAAGATTTGAGAACAGGAAAATTAATGATGTAGATTCCAGTCAGAGTCCAAAGTCCTGAGAATCAGGAGCATTGAGGGCTGGAGATGATCAACATTCCAGCTCAACAGTCAGAGGGCAAAGCTCTGCTTCTTCCACTTGTTTTCCTATTCAGGCTTTCAATGGATTGAATGATACCCATCCATACTGAAGAGGACAATCTGCTTTATTCAGTTTACCAATTTAAATGCTAATCTTTTCCGGGATCACTTTACACCCAGAAATAATATTTAACCAGATATCTGGGCATCCTGTGAACTACTCACATTGACATATAAATTAACTATCACATTACCTCTTCAGAAAACCTTTCCTAAAAAAAAAAAAAAAAAAAAAAAAAAAAGAAAACCTTTCCTGGTTAACCCCTTATACATTCCTCACCGAAAGTTTGTACTTCTTTCTCTGGTCAATATTGGCAACTTGCATTTTTCTTAATTACTAAGTATTTAATATTTATTTGTTTATACATATGTCTCCCATATGAAGCTAAAGTCTTATAGGGCAAGTTTTGTGCCTTACTCATTATTCTGTCCTTAGGCTGAGCACAACACTTGCCACCGACTAGTTGTTCAATAAATATTTGTTAAATTAAATTAAATAATGTCAAGTCAAGCATTAAGAGAAATTGACATTCTATTATCCAATTGTTCCATTAGCCATTTGCTCCTTTTACTTATTTGATCATCACTCATAATAAAAAATAAGTTGGTGTCAAAAAACAAAAAAAAAGCACTACTTTTCCTGTGAAGGGATTTAATTGCTTTGTTTTCTCAGATTGACAATATAACAAATGGGTATTTGGTAGATCTTCCCATCTGGCAGTTTTCAGACAAATAAATTAGAGGAGCAACTGTATAAACTGAAGTCTCATCATCTTTGCCCATCTCCCATTTATTTGAAAACTTTAATAACCAGAGCCAGTTTATGGAACAAATAACTTTCAGGAAAGTATGTGTGATACTAAATATTGTTATCGCTAGGACTTCACATCCTGTAAAGAGCCCAATCAGGATACCACCTGATGTTATAATCAGAGGGTATTTAATGTAAGGACCTGGTTACACAGGTAATGAAAGAACTGAAACACAAAACAGGAAATCTGTAGGGGTGACTCAGAGATTAAAAACCAGAAAACTATTACCACATAGACCTAGGTCACAAATGCAAGAGGTGGTTCAAGGATCAGAATCAGCTGGGGGAAGTTGGAACCATGGAGGGCCTTTCTGGAGGCACCTGGAGGCTTGGAGGAAGAGGAGTTGTCATTGAAGACACCACATGAGACAGACAGAGATGGAGGTACATACCCTGGATTTTCCCTTTCATTCATGGTTTACTTTCTTGCCAGTGTCTGCCATTGACCAAGCCCAGATGGGAGGAAACCAGGTGATGTGGAGTGTGAGAAATGCAGCCTGCAGTTATTACCCCGTTGTGATACGTAGCAGGGCACAGAAATTGTGAGTAACAAATCTCAGGGCAAAGCTGTCCAGGAACATGATTGTGTATGGGCTATGATTCCATTTGAATCTTATACTTCAAAACTCAAATGACAGGCTATTTCTTTTGGGGCTACTATTTATTTTTAGAGCACGTTAGTAAACAGAATATATAGCTTGAAAATTCTGTGATTTAAAACTTATCACAATCCTTTATGATGGAGTCATGCATGGATCTGACCAAAAAGATAACTCTTTTTTAAGGAAACAGTGGTCACTTGAGAAAAAAAGTAACCTTATTCATTTATCTGACCAATTAATCGATGCTTTAGGACCTAATTCTATATGATAGAGGTAATTTCATTAGGGAAATTTTAATAATCTAGGCGGAGGGGGAAAAGTCTAAGTGATAAGGAAGAGGAGGGAGGGAGGAAGGAAGCCAAGGGAGAGGAGGACAAAAAGGGAAACGAGGACAACTGGAAAACACCTCATGTACTACAAAATGTGGTCCAGAGCAGTTCCTAGGCGATTCTCAGACATGCTTTCTGTCTGGGCTTGGTGGCAACATCAGGTATTCTCTTTAGGAAGGAAAATCTAACAACAAAGCGTTGAGGGGAAACTGGAGTGCTTGTATGTAAACTGTATTTGCATAACAAAATATAAATTCTGTTTATTTTAGTTTGGAGCAGAGAATATTGGTGGAAACTGAACAAGGTCAAGAATCTTCTCCAAGTAAACTCTGGGCCCTGCTTCAATCTCTGTTTTTTATGTCTGCATATATAATGCGAAGTCTACATTGGTATATTTTTCCTCATTTGAACCAGCTAGACTTCTTCTTAAATCCATCTCTTATATTATCTTGTATATGTTACTTTTTTTCTAAAATAAAAAAAATTCAATGTTGTCAAACATCATTAATTTTTAAGGCCCTGATGCAATGCAGTGTAGAAAGGATGGCTTTTTTTTAAAAAATAATAAAAATGATTTTAAAACATTTCTTACCTAAGCTTTTATGGTCTTTCTTTGATTTATACTCTCATCTGGGTAAATTTAATTTAAAGGTTAGGCATGACGAAAATGGAAAAAAATAGATATTTATTAATATGTAGCATCTTGATCATGAAGATGAAATTTAATAGAGTACATGTTCATTTTGTATAATGGAAGTACATGGAAATGTATTAATCAAATCAACAAGTTCTGGAAGACAATATAAATACCATATTGCTTTGGTTGAAAATAGTATTGCAAAGAGGATTTCTTGTTCAGTTTGTTGCTGTTATTGAGGATATGAGAGGCTGGGATCTGGATAGGTAATACTGGTGGGGAATTATTTAAGATTTCAAAATGTCTTCTAAATACTCCTCCAATTGTAAACATACTGAAACTAACAAGATTCCCTTCTAAAATGTAAACAACATATGGGACTATGAAGTCATTCTGCTATTTACATATCATGTAATGATTTTCTTCATGTAAGGTCTTTGGGTTGAAGATTGGAACTTTATTTAGCAGACTCAAGTAATATGAGATTTATGATAAGCATATCCACAAAGAGATCCATAGAAAGTGAACAATTGGGACACAGGAAGAGTAGTAAAGAGGATCCTAGTACAGGCAAGTGGACATCTATTTTTTTGTGCTTTCCATTATTACTTACAATCAGTCTACTTTCTGTTTTTCTGTATATCTCGTAGATTTATCTAGCAGGATTGCTGCTTCCTAATCTTATTCATATTCTGTTTCCTAATACATTTGGGCCTAGTCACCATGATCCTTTTCACAATCTTTTAGCTTTAACAATTTCTTTTTTTCTTTCTTTAGATTTTATTTACGCATTTGAGAGAGAGAGAGAGAGCGTCTTGTGTGAGTGCCAGTGTGAGGTGGGTGAGGGGGTGTGGGGCAGAAGGAGAAGGAGAGGAAGAGGGAGAAGCAGCCTCCTTGCTGAGCAGGGAGCCCAAGTCGGGGATACATCCCAAGACTCTGCAATCATATCCTGAGCTGAAGGCAGATGCTTAACCAACTGAGCCACTCAGGCACCCTAGCTTCAAGAATTTCTAATTGTGCCAGTCTCTTGTCATATTCTTAGACAAAAATCAATCCACATAGTTTCTGTTTTTTCTTTGGGCCATCAGGGCCACTGCCACAGATATGGATTGACTGTTCTTGGGTTAGATATCTATCCATGATCCAATCAGTTGTGATCAGAAACAAATGTTCCAGAGTGAGAGAGAATTGTCCATACAAACTAAGTTTTATAGCAGCTTTGGTGGCGGCTAGAGGAGTGGGGTAGTTGTGCGTTAAATAACAGTGTGGTTCCCTAGCAAAGGCAGGATTTTCCCTGAGGCCCATCTCACTATAAATTTAGTCACAGAAGAAAAAGAAATGGCTTTCTGCCTCTAAAATTTCGTATCATATATTTTAATCAAGAGGAATATCTCTAATTTGGCACGTGAGAAATGTGAGGCCTAGCAAGGTTAAAGTGGCATGTGCCCTATTATATAATTAGTTACTGGCACAGCTGCAACTAATACCTAGAAGTTCTGTTTCTTATAGCCCGCTAAGCTATTTTTGATTCTTTAGTCATTTGAGACTGAATATGAACAGAAAAACAACAACAATGACACTTTTTTTGACTGTGAATGAGCAGTCCCCACACTCAGCCTATTGCACATGATTCTGCAGATTGGGACTGACCAGAGTGTTGGGAAGGTATTCATGGGTAGGCTTGAAGCTTCTGAACAGCTTGTAACCATTTTGGCTCTCAGGGTGCTGACACCCACGAAACAGATTTCTTGCTGAAGGCTTTGTTTTCTTTCTAGATACAGAATATGAAAACAAAGATAGAAAATTTGGCAGGAGCCAAAACTAGCCACTTTCTTTACCTAAGATATTCTTCATAACCTAGATTCTATTTTTGAGTTATAGTCATACCAAAGACAACACTACTTAGAAAGTAACTCGCATATTTCAAGGAGTAAAACTTACATAGAGATGGTAACTTTGGGATCCCTGGGTGGCGCAGCGGTTTGGCGCCTGCCTTTGGCCCAGGGTGTGATCCTGGAGACCCAGGATCGAATCCCATGTCGGGCTCCTGGTGCATGGAGCCTGCTTTTCCCTCTGCCTGTGTCTCTGCCTCTCTCTCTCTCTCTCTGTGACTATCATAAATAAAAAAAATAATAAATAAAAAAAAGAAATTATTAAAGAAAAAGAGATGTTAACTTTTTTTCTAAGAACAAAGTCTTTGAATTTCAAGAAATAATTAAATAAGTGAGAATAGCTTGGTCAAAGCTAGTGATGGCACACTGATAAAAGCAAGAGGCAGTGAAAACCCCAGACTATCTCCTGTGTTTTCTACCCTACACATACTACCTAAGAGCCTGTACATTAAAATATATGTATTTGATATATTTCTCCTTAAGGTGACTCCTGAAAGATAAAATTTAGTAATAGGAGAGAAGAACTATTTAATGACCTACTTAACAGAAAAAAAGGGATATTTTAGAAAAACATTTAATGGAAGAAATGAGAGAAGGAAGGGAGAAGCAGAGAGAAGAGCAAGAGAAAAAAAATAAGTAAGGTTTGTTTCAGAAAGGTTCAAGAAATAGGTAACAGGTAGTGATGTTGGCTGTGTACCCTGGATACTACGTGGTACTGTAGCATTCAACTCATCTTTTATATATATGAAATATTTCCAAAGCAATTTTAATTGAAGCAAATGTATACAAATTTGTACATTCTTTGGCACTTAACAGCATGCGTCCTATTCAAATGCATATTACATAGCTATGTTCTTGATTCTCTGGGAATGAAGAAAATAAATGCAAGGGGAGAAAAATGTTACTGACAATAACAATTCAGAATAAAATAGTAACTATCCAGCTGAGTTATGTTTATGTTGATGATCATTTATTATATTATGTTAAAATATCATGGGGTAGATATTTCCCATGAAGGAAAAGGAAGAAAAATCATATTATGAGCCAGGTACCAGCTCCCTATGTCAAGGCCCAGTTTTTCATATGATGCTAGTTAAAAATTACAAAGGTTCTATAATTATGGTTCTGGTGTTAGAAGTGGGACAGATACTCTGTAGACAGAGAACCTGAATTATAACTTTTATCAACTTAGGAATTTTCAATGTGAGGTCCTAAGAAATCTCCCTTACACACTAAGAAAAGCAAGCCTCTGCTAGAGAGTATTGCATCTCTAAGTTAACTAACACTTATCAATGACTCATTATTCTGTTTTCTTAATCCTGGATTAAGACAAAAAGAGAAAATGTCATGATGAAATGATATTCTTAATAAATCAATTTTCTCAGAAAATGTCATGATGAAATGATATTGTTAATAAATCAATTTTCTCAGTTGTCTTGATTGATGTAGGCTACAATTCAAATTCCAACTTTTGGAAGCATTTTTAAATCAGAAAGCGAACATTACTGATGTGAACAATCTATCTATAGATAATTTTAGAACATATCAAGTGTTCCTACTGCAAACTTAGAACATCTCAGTCATTTATAATTACTTACCAGTGTTTTTAAAATTTTCAAAGCTTAATTGGAAACAACACAAAATTCTGTATTTTCAGTTTCTCAGATTGAGGGGATGAACAAGATGGTTTTGTGATTAAGAGTAAAGAATTCTACATAAGGCGTAAATAGGCTTCAGGTTTGGGTTTTTTTTTTTTTCCTGTAAATTATTGAACTCTCTTTTTCAAATGGACCATGGTGTTTGCCCTTTTGCATTTATGATGGATGCTATACAATTAGCATTATCATGATAACTGAAATGTGGAAGCAATGGGCCTACGAAAAGTAATTGCAATAAAATAAGCTTGGCATTTTTCAAGTGCAAGAGTGGAAAGTATTTTATCTCAGTATCTGATATATATTTTTTTAACCTTTACTTAATATGTAAATTTGTTTTACTATTACACAGATTTCTTTTTTCTTATTCAAGGTCCATACAATTACATTATTCCGGAAACAGTTTTGTTTTCACTTCTCCATGAGAACAAGTTAGAATAACTTCATAAAAAATAATTGCAGCAAAAAAAAATAATTGCAGCAAATATTACTAGGTTTACTTATTCTACATCATATTATTTACCTTTATTCACGATTGTTGTTAATTTTTAAAAAATATTTTATTGGACTACCAAATGAGATAATTATGTGCATTACCATTATTTGCTTTCATCCTATATGCTTTTGGGGACTCTTAAAAAATAGGCATTCTTAAATGTCCTTCTATGTTTATGAGTACATATATATTATTATTATTATTATTATTATTATTATTATTATTATTTTGCATAGTACCTTTATCTTATATAGCATACTGGGATTTTGCATTTCAGCTTTATTTTCTCTAAGTAAATGTTGGCATTTTATGCCTTTCTTTTTAATGTCTAAAAGTTATTTGTGTTGTCAATTAGAATTTGAAGTAATATAATTGAGTTACCCTAGATTTTTTCCTTTCTCTTACTTTTTAATAACAATGATTATAAGTTTCATCAGTTTATGTATATTTCTATTTATAAACAATGATTCTTAGAGTCTAATTTCATAAAAATTTTGATCAGTTTCTCTGATCAGATTTGATGATTAATAGAACTTCTAGTATATATTTAGTAAAGTTACATAATATACTATAAATGAGTAGAAAAGGAATATGAAGGATATTTTGGAAGTCAGTAACAACAAAAGTGAGGGATCCCTGGGTGGCGCAGCGGTTTGGCACCTGCCTTTGGCCCAGGGCGCGATCCTGGAGACCCAGGATCGAATCCCACATCAGGCTCCCGGTGCATGGAGCCTGCTTCTCTCTCTGCCTATGCCTCTGCTTCTCTTTCTCTCTGTGACTATCATAAATAAATAAAAATTAAAAAAAAAAAATTTTTTTTTAAAAAAACAACAAAAGTGAGCATGGAAAATTCTCTGAGCTTCAAGTTATGCCTTCAGGGTTCAAACTCCAGCTCTGTTACTACTTACTATTTAGCTGGTAAACTTGATTCCGTTATGGGGCTAATTTGAATAAAGAGTCTAATCCTATATATTTTACGCAATTGCTATAATACTAATTTTAAATAACTTCTTGAAAAACACTTTGTTCAATCAAAAGAACTATGCAATTGAGAAGTTATATTATTACTATAATCAATATTATTAAGCAGCATAAAAAAGTAAGATAAACTGGAAATAAGAATAGCAAAATATGTCCAATAAAGTAAACTGCCAGAGAGAACACCCAGGAAAAATAATGAGTCACTTGTTGATGAGAACTAAGAGGTATCCTTGACACTATTAGGATACAAACCAAAATAATGATGAAGAATATGGACCATTATTGACATAAATATAGTTGTTAAGAATACCATTTTTCTCCTGTCCAATAAATAATAGTCCTGGTAAGCTAATCTTTTAAAAAAAGAAATTATTGGGGCCCCGCGAGGCTCAATCAGTTAAGCCTCCGACTCTTGATTTCGGTTTGTCATGATCTCAGGGTCCTGAGATGGAGTTCCAAGTCAGATTCCATGCTGAGCTCAGAGTTTACTTATGATTCTCTCCCTCTCCCTCCATACCCCCCAGTCAGGCTCATGCATGCTCTTGAAACAAATTAATTGATTGATTGATTGATTGATTGATTGATTGATTTATGTGATAGGAATTTTTCTCCATAGTCAGGAAAAACTTTCTATAACAAAAGTAAAAGCTAATTTCCAAAACTCCAGAGATTTCAGGTGTAACATGGACTTCACCTTTCCCTACTTGACAATGACAAAGTACAAGATATTAGTTGCAACCTCTCCAGTTTATTTCAAGTGGGTCTAAAAATAGAATTCACAAGGTTTCTTATCTTTCTTATGTAGACAAAGTACAGATTTTAGGCAATGCTAAAAATATCTGCTTAATACTCTGTAGCAGTTCTCAGCCTCATAAACATTTTTCAGACCGTAAGGTTCTTGACGTGCTCTCTTAGGAGCTTCTAATCAAACAGGTATATTCCTCCATCTTAGCATGTGGTTTTGAATTTTTTTCGTGTGTGGTTTTGAATTTAACAAAGAGAGAACCTAAACTTCTAGGAAAAAACAAAAAAACACATGGGATTAATAGATCAAACAGAACTTTTAAGAGTATCCAATTGGCAGCACCAGCGTAATAGCACTATCGGGCTGTATTAAGGCAATTGTTCCACACTAATGAGTAGCTGCCATTTCATGGGTGGAATATCTGTTAAAAGCTTTGGGACCTATGGGTGGGTAGTAACACTGATTAATTTACCAATTCCTATTCTCTGCATGTTACTAGAAACTGCATTTTTGTTCCTCATTCCAGTAAACACTTAATATTAAGAATTACAGTGTCTCATTGTCAAAATAAGGGGAAACTGGCCTTGGGCCACATTTGTAAATCTACATTCAAGTACACCATCAATCAAATCTTACCCAAATGCCATGTGCAGTTGGGTATTACAGATGTTCAGTAGAATCACTCATCTTCTTTCTACCGAAACAGATCTAGGGGAGAAAAATAAAACAAAACAAAAGGGGGGGGGGGAACAGAAGAAACTTAATCATATATTAAGATTGTGCTTTCTTTTTCTACCAACTAAAAATATTAGTTGTCAGCAGATACTTGAATCTATGTTATTTACAAATTGACTATTATTTATAGACATTTAAGGATATTCAGAGTTCTGTTTCTCTACACATTTCCATTTCATTACTTTTTCATTTATTCTAAATATTCACATGACTAACCTTGGATGGTTGTTACTTTGAAACTACTGTAAAGTACAACTACATTGCCTTTTATTTTGGAGAGTGTTTTTTGCTCGAATGGGTTAGAATATTTAGAACATTGGTTTTAATGTACAGGCTTGACATGAAGTGACACTAAAATGATATCCCTGAGGCCTTATGTTCATGCAACCAAGTTAAGTTCTTGTTCTTAAAATGAAGAAAATGTAGATATACACAATACTCTCTGCAGCTGACTTGCAACCATTTAACTACTTTAGCTAATGCCTACATTATTTTAACTTTATTCACTGTGTTCCTCTTAATTAACATCTGTAAGTATTTTTCAATGTCACCTTTAGGTTCAAGAAAGAATGGCAAATATTTTCATTTATCTTTTAGGTATGTTAAATCAATTTAATATTTTAAATCAAATATTACATTTTGACATTAGATGAACTACATTATAGTTTACATTTGCCTAAAATTCTTACATAAATATTACATAAGATAAAGCAGAATTGACTAAATAAATATATTTATGATCTTACATGCACAAATACTGAAAATGAACATGTACGATAAAATATATATAAATTGTTGAATTAGATTATTAACAAATCACATAAAGTCACACTTTTTTTTGATTACTAATTTTCCAGGTTAAAAAAGAATGAAAAATATTTCATGTTATTAAAAAAATTTCATGGTGAAATATTTCACAAATTTATTTATTTTAACTTCCTACCATTTTTGGTCACTAGCTGTCCCTCCACCAACACAATTCATATGATAGTCAGGGATTGTATCACTTCAGACAATGGCCTGAAAATTTGGGCAGACATTTTAGAGCTGGTGACATGAATGCAGAAAAACAAAAGAAAGAACCATTCTTAGCAGGTTTTTAAAGTTAATGTCCTTTGCTATGAATTTTTCTTTTAAGATTTTATTTATTTGGCAGAGAGAGATTGAGCACAAGCAGAGAGAGTGGGAGAGGGAGAAGCAGACACCCCACTGAGCAGGAAGCCAGACACAGGGCTCTATCCCAAGACCCTGGGATCATGACCTAAGCCAAAGGCAGACACTTAACCAACTGAGCCACCCAGGCGCCCTTGCTTTGAATGTTTTTTAAACTCGGGGACTAGAGAATTTATTATAGAGAATACAAATATAATAAATGCATATCTATTTGCTTAAAGAAATCACTGTTCAGACAAGGTCTTTTACTTACTTGGACCTACCCAGATTTCACATTTTTTTTTTAATATTTTGTTTTAAATGAAGCAACACTGCTGAGAAGTCCTGTGTTTAATTCCCTAATGTGTACAAAAGCCTGTCATTTAAATGGCAGATTCACCAGCCAGAAGCTGGCTCTGAACATGTCAGATATATTGGCACAAGCTGGGCTCAGGTGCCGTCAGATGTCCCTGCCAGAGGGTCGGAAGCCCGCTAAGAGTTGGAGTCAGAGCCGGGACTCACATCAGAATCACCAGGCAGTGTGAGCAATCATCGTAGCAGGAGCAGGTTTCAGACACAGAGTCAGTCGATGGCCTGTCACTGGCAAGTATGGTAGCCGTGTGTGCGTGGTGGGTGGTGAGAAACATAAAGCAAGTGATCAGTGGTCAATCACCATTGATCTCTTTGTGTTTTCTGTGTCTTTTTCAAAAACTCTGACTAATCACAGAAGATGAAACATGGAATCATGGGTCTGTGAACTGCCAACAGTTGATAAAATGATACATCATAACAAAAATTGCTTCCAGATTAAGAAAAAAAGAGATATTTTTGTAATACCACAGCTTGCTTCTGATTTTCTGTGCACTGTGATTTTGTACTCTAAACTGCTGTTATTTAAATTTTGATTCCTATCTTGGTGCTTTAAAATCTGTATTATAATTTCAGTCACAGCTATTGTGTTATTTTGTGCATTCTGAAGATAGACCAAAGAATTATCATTTCAGTACTGTAGTTTAGCTCTTTTCATTATAGAATCTATTTTAGATATTCTAATATTTATTTTAACTTTAAATGATGATTTATTTTAAATTGAGAGTATTTAAACTGCATTAAAGAGTTAAAACGGAATTTCAGGGGTGCCTGGGTGGCTCAATCAATTCAGTGTTCAGATTTGATTTTGGCTCAAGTTATGATCTTGCGGTCATGGGATTAAGCTCCACATGGGACTCCATGCTCAGAAAGGAGTCTGCTTATTCTCTCCCTTTCCTTTGTCTTGCCCTCTCCCCCCCCCAACTCTTTCTCTCTCTCAAATAAATAAATAAATATATAAATAAACTAACAAACAAACAAATATTTTTAAAAATGGAATTCCAAATCATCAAGCTAGTTTATAATTGTAGCTGTTCATTAATGCCTGAAGTGCTTTACATGGCATCATATCAGATGATCATCTTTTAGATAGTCTCCATTGTACTAAGGATATACTGGAAACTCATTATAGCATAATGTGGGGACTCAATTTTGTAGGACAATTTAACAAACTGAAATTGTCTTTGGATAAAGACCTTTGTCCGTGTCAGTAACCAAATTCACTTGACAATGATTTAAGATAAACTCACTACACTTCAAACTTTGTCTCTTAGGGTATGATTTGTATTAAAGTTAACTTTCATACTATAAACTTCTAACAATTTAGTTTTCATTCTGAACTAGCCAATATTTCAGGGTAGTTTTTAGTGTCATTCTCTATAGTGGTTATTAAATAGCTCTGACCGACACATAACAGAATAAGATCATCTACATAAAGGATATTTATAACTAAAACAAAAAAAAGAAATCTAAGTTATTTCAAACTAAGGAAACTTCAAGTGAAAAGTCTCAAAATAAAACTGATTAGTGAGATAGTGGGACTTAATCTTATAAAAATAAGTACATCTAGAAAGTTACCTATTATAACACATGTGTTGCTCAGCAAAAAAAGTAAAATTATATTTAAGTGTATGTTATGATTTTCTAGTATGATCCACATAAAATTAATATTCAGTAGTTATAAAAGACAACTGGGCTTATTTGAATGTTTACTTCAAATGTGATCAAAAGGAAAAATAAATATTGTTTAATAAAAGAAAACTAGTATCAAAAATATTCCCTTTTATAACAGATTACAACCTAATTTCCTTCTTTTTTAAGATTTTATTTATTCATTCATGATAGACAGAGAGAGAGAGAGAGAGACATAGGCAGAGGGAGAAGCAGGTTCCACACCAGGAGCCCGGTATGGGACTCGATCCCGGGACTCCAGGATCATGCTCTGGGCCAAAGGCAGGCGCTAAACCACTGAGCCATCCAGGGATCCCCTTAATTTCTTTTTGTATTCTGATCAGTCTCTTATCACTTTGGGAATTACACAAATATTTGATTTTTTTAAAAGGGAGTGAAGAGAAATAAACATACAAGCTAAAACAGAAAAAAGATTCAAAATGTGATCATAACAAACAGATTGAGGCAAGAAAGGAAAAACACATCTATATATGCATGCATCTTTTTCCAGACACTAAAAATCTTTCAATGTTTTTACCACTTGATCCTCAAACTGTCTAACATGATAAACATTATTTTCCCCATTTCACAAGTGCATTGAGACTTTGAGAATATGTAAGTTGAGGAAAGAATGTCAGTAACAGACAAAACGACAATTTAATTCTAAACTCAATTGCCTTCCAAGACTTCGTTCTTTTCTCTTTGTACCTCAAAATGTTCTGTAATAGCAAATTTTTGCATATTAAGCTTGGTCAATCAACAGTGTTCACTCATGCCCCTAGTTTCCTATATGGTGACTGTATCACTCCCTTCAACCATCCAAGCTGCTGTACTTGCAATTCCTGACCAGGCTATGCAGAGATACTAACAGATTGAAATGGAAAAAGAGAGCTGCATCTGGCAAAATGCTCACTCCACTAAGATTAATGGCCTATTGCACCAGCTCTAACATGCCAATCAGAAGCTGATGATTGCAACTAAACTCTTTTGCCCTTTGAAATACCTCTGATACTCTCTGGCCAAGGAAAATCAGCGATAGTCCCTCTTTTTCTCACAAATTATAGCTGTTCTAAATGCCCACATTTCCATTAATTGTAGAGTTCCAGGTGATGAACAGAACAACTTCTCTACTATGAACATTTGAGAACCACTGACTACAAAACAAACACATTATTTAACGTATTTCCCTTGTCCAACTTCTTTCTATACTTCCTAAGTATCCACAATTTCCCTAAAATTTTGTTTGTGCACCTACATCACAATCACTTAGAATACATATTAAAATGCAGAATCCTTGGGCGCCTCCAGCACTAATGTATTACCATCTCTGGGCATGGTGCCTAGGAATCTATTTTTTTTCTAAACATGGTTCCTTGGGGATTTTTTACATACATTAATATTGCATATTTTATAATTTTATTTATATTCATTAATATTAATATTTCAGCAAAACAAATGAAATTACAGACAAACCAACCACACTGTCCAATAGACCACAGGATTCAAAATTAAGATGAGAGACAATGATGTATATCAAAGATGATCGGCAATAATAGTTATCTTGCGGGATCCCTGGGTGGCGCAGCGGTTTGGCGCCTGCCTTTGGCCCAGGGCGCGATCCTGGAGACCCAGGATCGAATCCCACATCGGGCTCCCGGTGCATGGAGCCTGCTTCTCCCTCCGCCTGTGTCTCTGCCTCTCTCTCTCTCTGTGACTATCATAAATAAATAAAAATTAAAAAAAAAAATAGTTATCTTGCACCTTTAGGTAGCTAAGAAACCCTTGGTGAAGGGACTTCCAGGAATACAACGGTCAGAAAGTGGTCAATGTAAATATTATTTTCAGCAAGACCACTTAGGAAGAATTTAGTGAATAGTTTTATTTATGTTCTAAGTTTTCATATTTTTTTATAAATACTATATGCAAATATTATTTTAAATATATATAAATTCATATAAATAAAACATTTATATAGATACTATAAATATAAGACAGTAAAACAAGTATCTAAACTGACCTATTTTTTAATAGTCTATGTAATCAGAGCAAAAATTTCAAATGACTAAGTGTTTATGAAACAGTTATAAGTGTTATAACTAAGTGTTATAGTTTGGGGCACCTGGATGGCTCAGTTGGTTAAGCATCTGCCTTGGGCTCAGATCATGACCCTAGGGGCCTGGGATCAAGCCCAGCATCAGGCTCCTGGCTTAGTGAGGAGTCTGCTTCTCCCTCTCCTCCCCATTGGTGCTCTCTGTTGCTATCTCTCTTTCTCAAATATATAAATAAAATCTTAAAATAAAAGAAAGTGTTATAATTTGGTCAAAATTCTTATAGGCTATACTAAGAAGTCTTTTCAAATTAGAACTAATCTGTCTTCTTCGACATCAGCACTTGCAAATTGAAGCAAGTTGAAGTAAATAAGTAAATTGTATTCTGAGGTAATGCCACTATAAATTTATTTAAACCTCAGTTAGTACTTCAAGACAAAATTATAAAATCACTCATTTAAATATTAGCACTTGCTTGCAGTCTCTAATAGAAGGATTAGGAAAAATTCATTAAAGAAGAATGGTATCAATTTTAATGAGGATTGTGAGTTGGGACAATCTGCAATGTAGAAAAATTCCATTTTGCTTCCCACCCCCCTCTGGTCTACTATCTATAAAAATGCCTATTTCAATAGATTGTTTCTGTTTTTATATATACTGTATTTGATGAATCCACTGCATTCTCTGTAAAATTTATTTAAAACTGTTGGTTGAGAAAATAAAACTGCACTACTTAATAGCAACTAAAGAATATCTTATTTCTCAGGCATAGTGCTTGTCTTTATTATTGCCGAATATCAAAATTTAAGTCTTCTCTGTGTCTTATGAAGTAATTCTTTTATTTAATAATCAAAAACTCTCAAGAGTATGCCGTTTGCTTTTTTATTTTCCCATTTTTTAATTGCTTGTTTGGGAATCATAGGTGACTTCACTTAAAATGGTTTATTTAATAGACATTATAAATCTCATAGGATATGCTATTTTTTAAAATAAAATCTAATTAAATACATTTTCTGGAGAAGCTACAACCCCATTGGTCTTTTGTCAATATTCTGTGCGGACATCTTATTAGGCTTCATTTATTGATGCCTAATTCTTTAACTTGAGATAAGTCTTTAACTTAACAAAGATAAATACTAATTCAGAATCCATCAGAATATAAAGATAATTTAAATCTTTTCATTTAGTGTGGATTAATTAGTTAAGCACCAATGGGTTACCCATGGAGTTTTAGTCAGAAGAAACAAAGTGTATGATTTTCAAATGTTTACTACAAACATAACTGAACTCACAAAATTTGTTCTCTAAGTATATTTTTACAGATTTTCACTAGTTAGATAATTTCCATTCTTGTGTTTCAGTTTTATTCACCTTTGAAGAAAATATTGGATTTTCCTCTAAATGATAATATATTTGCTCTTAAACACCACTGAGTTTATCTAAATCCACAAAATTAATCAAGAAATTAAAATTTATACCTGCATATATGCACAATTTAAGTGATTTTATATACATTGATATTGTTAATATGACCCCAGTTCTTTTAAAAGATTTTGTTTACTTATTTGATAGAGAGAGACACACAGTCAGGAGGAGTAGCAGAGGGAGAGGGAGAAGCAGGCTCTCCACTGAGCATGGTGCCCCATGTAGGGCACGATCCCAGGACCTCGAGATCATGACCCCAACCAAAGGCTTGACTGCACCACCCAGATGCCTTTATATGACCCCAGTTTTGAGAAAATTTGAGAATTATCAGGAAGTTGAAGAAGACTAGTTAAAATTGGTGAAGGTTTGGGAGAGAAAAGGAAACCAGAAATTCAAATCTTCAACACTTCGTCAAATCACTTCCCACTGTGGATCAAACAAATGAAGCCTGGTGATTAGGCATCTGGGAGCTGAATGTCTCATCCACCAGATGTCAGTATGACAAATCAAAATGATGGAGGCAGAAAGGCTAAGAAGAATTAGAAACGGAAACAGAGTGCTCAGCAAACTGGACAAAAGTCCCCAGCTGTACTGAATTAGCAGGGAACTTGGATTTGGTCTGAAAGACAGCACAATGACTACAAGAAGTCCAAGGTAAGTGACGTCTGCAGACTGACCTCTCATTGTGTGTTCCAAAGGCTAAAGTTGGCATATAAAGTTTTTAACGGAGGTAACTAACAAGCGCAGAACAAACTTTCAATGGAATGTCTAGTGGCTTAGGATCAGCTCTAAGACACAAAACCCACAGGGATGAACAGCTGCTGGTGCTTCACCAACACATTACAGCATTTCAAGGGTGATGTTCTTCTGGAATAGAGGTTAACTTTCTTAAAATTCGAAGCAAACACAGTATTCATTCACTTTGCTGTCTCATTCAAAAATTAGGGAATAACTCAGTCTCAGTGACATCATAACGTTTGCCAGAAAATTACTCTTCCTTATTGATTTTGTTCAATGTTCAGACATTCGTCACAATTTACCTGCTAGGTTTTTGTCATTAAATGAGTATATCTCTCTCCCTGTCTATATCTACATCTCCCTTTGTAATTGATTGATTCATCAACTGATGCATGGGTAAATAAAATGTGGTATATAGATAACTTTATGGATAAAAGGTTTTTTTTTTTAAGCAGCTGGTATTTGGAGTTCTTTAGGATGTAAATTTATCTCTTATAATATCTGCTGATTCTCACTCGTGATGGCTTAATTTTTTATATTCTTGTTATATTTGTTGAGACCCTGTTGCTGATTTTAATTTGAGGGTATCTTATGAGTGGAGGATTCACTGCTTGAACTAGGAATCTTCAAAGTGGCTAAAGTTTTGCCAGGTTAGTGGTGTCCCTACAAATCCTCTCCAGAGGAAAGCATTTCCAATAAATTCTCTGCTCTCTCTCTCCATCCATGAACAGAGCATAGAATAGCTACATATAAAAATGTGTAATCATACAGATAGGGTTTGGCAAACTTTAGCCCATGTACCAGAATTGGAAGACATACACAATAAAGATACAGAAAAAGACAATAATATGAATGAAAGTTTAAAGATATTGAAAATAAATAACATGTATGGAGTTCAATGGAGAGACTAGTGGAAATGGAAGGGAGAAAATATTTTAAAAAAACAATGGGTTGGTTAAATAGAACTGATGCCAGAACTGAACCTACAGATATAAGGAACTAACAAACATGGTAAAAATTATATGTTTAGTCACATGATATAGCAGTTGCAGTGTACTAAAACTAAAGAAAAAAAAATAAAATAAAAATCAATAAATGAAAAACTCATAAAAAAAGACTAATCATTGCAAAGTAAAAAAGAAAAAATAGACCAAGGAAAGACTTCTCACAGCAATAAATGAAACCAATAATTCAGACTAGTATCTCTAGAATATTAAAAGGAAATAATCACCAATCAAAACTTTTTATCTAGCAAAATCAGTCTTACATGAATCAATAAACTTTAAAACAAAAGCATTCTAAGACATAGATAGGTTCCCTGCAAGCACTCCTTAGGAAAGATATTCTAAATCTATAGACCTAATATTATAATATTAAGTATGCATTAATACACTCAACTCAAATATGTTAATAATTAAGATTAATGAAATAATAGGACAAACTTGGAAAAATCCATCATTATAGTGAGAGATTTCAATATATCTTTTAATTATTGATAGGTTAATTAGTAAAAAAAATTAGTAAAGGTAGAAAACATGAACAATACAAGTAACAAGCATGCCTAATGGTGTGACATAAAATTCTGCCCCCAATGATATAATACATGTAGTTCTCTAGCATGCATAGAATATCAAAACATTTGTATTATATAAATAAACTAAAAATATAAAAGTCAAAAAGAAAAAATGCAAAATGTTATTCTTTTCACATAATATGATTGTCTACATAGAATGCTTGGTTAAATATACAGACAGGAAGCCTAAGTTAAAGTACCAATTACATTTCTATATATGAACATCAATTTCGTATTTTTATGAACTTCATCTGGTTAACCTCTCTGGGCTTCAAGTCCCTCATACATAGAAATATGAAAAATAGGCCTCTTAGAACATTAAATGAACCAATTTTTATGATATGAAACTCTTAGAATAGTGTCTGGCATATTGCAAGTTCTAAGTAGGTATTAGATAAATAATGTAGTATTTATCATTTTTTAGGTTAAGATAAATATTTAAGCTATTATGCACAATTTTTCATGATCTTCCACTATAACCAAATATATATAACCTATATTCAAGGAACCAAAGAATTATACCACATTTATAAGGTCTTTTTTTCTTTCTTTATAGATTGATTCCAATAAAAGCCACTCTTATCATAAACATCCTCAGTTGAGCACTTCTTGGACAAATACTGATGGTAGCAACAAGATATAGGTCAATTTATGTAGTTTGCAAAATTTCTGAGACAAAATAGTACATAATATGGTCTTGGGAATAATATTTTTTCATAAAAATATTATGGTATGCTGAATGTCCCTGAAATATTTTCTGTTTAGGAAAAATCAAAAGATCTTCCTGAAGATTTTGCAACAATTATATAAAACTGGACAAAATTTGCATTTTCCCCGTAGATTATGACTGTGCTCTGGCCACAAAGATAATCTTGTAGGCAAATCTCCTTTTAATAGAGCAATATTCAGACATATTTTAGTGTCTAAGACTAATGTGACTTTTCAATATTAAGAATAACTTTAAAAATATGAAATTACCAATATTCATCTGCAAAATCTTTAAAATAAGGTGAATCTAAAATTTTCATTCACTGCCAGATTCTAGAATATAATGATTAATCTACACAGAGGTTTCTTGAAAAGTGATTTGAATCAGTCTGGTATCATTCCTCTGCCAAAGGAAAAGAAACATACCTTCAGCTTCATAAAGAGCTTAAAAATGAATACTGAAGGAAAATAAAGCCACTATATATGAAAACTTGAATAGCACAGGTAAAAAAGAAAACATATAATAAATATGCTTCCTAAAAATACTAAATATAAATAGGCAATTTAGCAGTATAAAAATGTAGAGAAGGAAAATATTAAACTCAGTGAAATCAGATGTCTTTCCCCAAAAAACATAAAGCAGGAATTAACAATGTAGGGGCACATGGGTGTCTCAGTGGTTGAGTATCTGCCTTCAGCTCAGGTTGTGATCCCAGGGTCCTGGGATCGAGTCTGGAAGCCTGCTTCTCCCTCCGCCTGTGTCTCTGCCTCTCTCTGTGTCATATAAATAAATAAATAAAATATTTTTTGAAAAAGGAATTAACAAAGTAGATAATAAAACTAAACTAAAAATATTGATATAAACAATGTTTGCCTAAAAAATAGACAAAACCTTGGCAGGAATATTTCATAGAACAGAAGGACAAAGATAATTAACTCAGTATTTAGTACAAGGAAGTAGAAAACGAACAAAATAATCATAGAGAAATAGAAACAATGTAGGTAAGTGCAGAAATTTACAAATGACAAACTATAAACTAATAAAAAACTGAAAAATGAGGGTGCTTGGGTGGCTCAGTCAGTTAATTCTCCAACACTTGCTTTCAGCTTAGGTCCTAGGATCCAGCCCCATGTCGAACTCCTTGCTCAGCACATAAGTCTGCTTGTCCCTCTCACTGTGCCCTTCATCCCCCAATTGGCTCTTTCTCTAAAATAAATAAATAAAAATATTTTTTAAAAAAAACTAAGATATGTTTCCATAGTAGAGTTCAGTAAGAAACAAATTGTTAACTGAGGTAAATCAAGCTAATAAAAATAAAGAAATACAGAAAAGTAGAAATTGTATGTAATAAACAGAGAAATTATTTTAACAAAAATCAAAGAATACTATGCAAAACTATTTCAGTTATATGAAAGAGTTTTGGGGGAAATAAAATAAGCGATTCAAGAGAAAATAATCAAGGAAAGCAATAAAATGAGTTTTTAAAAATATTTTATTTGTTTATTTGAGAGAGAGCATGAGAAAGAGCAGGAGAGAGAAAGTGCACACAAGCCAGGGGGAGGGGCAGACAGAGACAGACTTCCTGCAAAGCAAGGAACAGACAAAGGACTCGATTCCAGGACCCCAGGATCATGACCCCAGGGAAAGGCAGACACTCAACTGAGCCACCCAGGTGCTCAAAAATAAAATGTTTTAAAACACATTTTAAAATATACTCTTAAAAGATTGTTCATCTCATAAAAATTTAAGGATATCAAAGAAAAAAAGTACATCCCCAGGAAAAAAAATTTTCCCAGTTATGTGAAGGAGGGAAAGTAACCTAATTTATTCCAAAATGCCATAAATCTCTAAATCTATTTTGGTCATGATGGATTTACTAGGATCAAATGTGCCACCTGACGTAAGTAGAAATCTGGCAGGATACACAAAACAGCATTTTTACATATTGAAAAAAAAAGTGACTCAGGACCCTGACTTTGAGAGAAGAAACTAATAGCATAATGTTTACTATTGCCTTAGCTTCCTGAGAAAATTTTTAGACAGTACAATGGTATGTGGGTTGAGAGCAACTCAAATAGAGCACAGGCTTCTAGCTAAGTTGTCGAATGGGAGATCAGAGTTCAAGACTAACATAGATAGAATTTTTGGTGTAGAGTACTAACATAGATAAAATTTTGGTGTAGAGTACAGCAGACAGAATTTTTAGTGCAGAGTACTAGATCCGAATTCAGAGAGGAAAGTAGAGAGAATTTTTGGTGCAGAAAATCAGAAAAGGAGCCATAAGAAGAAAGAGTTCCTGAAGCCTGCGTAGGATTCCCCTTGAATAAACAATAAGGAGGGCATGCATGCTGATTCTTCCTCATGAGAGTAAAGAGTTACCAGGATGCTATAAGCCAAATGATTCCCAGATCAAACACAGGGCTAAGAGACTTTTAGTTCTGATCAGCAAAATAAGATCACATTGGACATCTGGGATATTCAATAGAGACCTCAGAAGGTCTAAACCTTTCTCATTAAAAGCTATTCTAATCCTACCTAAACAATCATAAACAAAACAAAACGGAGACTCCTGTCCACAGTTAGCCATGTGAGTGAGCCACCCCGGAAATGGATTTTTCTATCTCCAAACAAACTTTAAATGACTGTAATCCTGGCCAGTAACTGTTGGGATTCCATGAGAGACACTGAGCCAGAATTCCTGATCCACAAAAACAGAGACATAAGAAATGTTTATGGTTGTTTTAGCCACAGAAATTTGGGCTAAACATTAAATATACAACAATAGATCACTGCAATACCAAGATTAATCCAGCTATCTTCACTGCTGAATGCCCAATCTGCAACACCAGAAGCCAATGCTAAGTCCCAATTTGTATCATCCCCCCGGGTGCACCGACCATCTACCTCAGAGGTGGTTGATTTCATTGGACCTCTTTCCCAGATGGAAGGTAATTCTTTGTCCTCTTACAAAATACGAAACCTAGGTTTGGATTTGCCTTTCCTGCCTGAAGGACCTGTGTAAGCATCACCATTATAAAATACTTATTCCATCACCAGGGCATCCCCACAACATCTGTTTCACCTGTTTGTCCAGTTCCTGGCTAAAAAGGTAGTATTGACATCACGTACAAAGAGATGGGTCTGTTATCATTATTCATCTATAGAAGCAGCTATTCTGATAAAACAGTAAAATAGTCTGTTGAGTCTCCTATATGTTCCCAAATGGGAAACGACACACTGTGAGAATGGAAAACAAATTTACAGGATGTAGTATATACTTTAAACCCACAATGTATATTGCCACTTCCCTATATAAGTAGGGGAAATGGGTGTGCCCTTACTCTCATACCAGGCTTCCTTCACTTGAGCCTATGAAACCTTTCACAAGCCAACATAGCATGGAGCCAAGAAGCAACTACCATTAATTTATTAATGAGAGGGTGCCACTCTCCCTTCTTGGGGTGTGTGCTGTCTCTATACAGCTCACTGAAAAACAAATGCTGAAGGCTATTTTCCCTTTTGCCTTTTTTTCATGAAAGTGAAAATCTTCTTTGGATTACTTTCATTAGTGAAAACAGGTACATGCTAATGTAAGTCTTTCCTAAAAACAAAGTGGCATTAACACAAATTTTCAAAAATTAGATACCAGTACTTAATAACAACATACTGAAAAAAAAAATGTTTGCTGCACTTTTCCCCAACCTTGGAATGATGGATTTAGAAGTTCTAGTGGACAAGAGAGAAATGTTTCCAAAGTAGACACTGTAAAATTTCTGATGAATTGGAAGCTGAGTCTACCCCATATCCAGTTTACTCTCATCATGTCTATGAAATGACGGTTAGTGGGGGGTATCATTGAACCAGAAGGTGATGACTTATCATGGTTACCAGGGGCATCTCTCAACTCATTTTTATGACAGACCTGGTCTATGGAAAACCAACACAGACTGGCCTCCCAAGACTTACATTTGTGGGAATGAAGGTTTGGGTCATCGCACAAGAAAAACATCTTTTTTAACCCACTAGAGGAAAAAAAATTCTGACAGGGAAGGAAACATGGAAGGGATAGTGTTGAACTGTAATTAAAAACATTCCTCTTTCATCCTTATTTTGTGGACCTTTTTTTAATCCTGTGACAGGAATTTGTGAGCAGAGAAAGATACGGGGAATGCAGTAGGAATGTTATGGTACCCAAGTGCTTCTTTTCTTACCCTTTCCAAATTATCTGAAGAATACCTTCATGAAGAATATGGAAGCTAATGTTTTCAGTTTCTGGTGAGACTATGTCCAGACGTATTCTGGACTCCATAATTATATGGAGGGTGATGAGATTTTGTGCATTTGCTATGTTAGGGAAGTGTAACCCTTATGCAGGCAAAGAACAAGCGTGCATATGGAGGGGTAAATGTTCTGCTGTATTCTGCTCTGTTCTGCTTACAAGAGGCTAACACATATGGAATTTGCTTTCAGTTGGTTTTAGCCAATGGGGAACTGTGTAGAAGATCTATGGGAAAGAGTAGACTGAGATGAGGATATTTCTTCCCCTGATGTCTGCCTTTTTTTTTTTTTTTTTAAGATTTTACTTATTTATTCATGAGAGAGGCAGAGACACAGACAGAGGGAAAAGCAGGCTCTCCCCATTGGGAGCCAATGCAGGATTTGATCTCAGGACCCCAGGATCATGTCCTGAGCCCAAGGCAGACACTCAAGCACTGAGCCACCCAGGTGTCCCTGATGTCTGCCTTTTAAGATCATCTTGGAAGAACATCATCTTGATCAAATGTCACTACTCTTCTTAATATGGCCAACTCTACACAATTCTCTCCAAATTCTATTAATGGCTTCCTTTTTTATCCTTCCTAGACTAGCAGCTTAGCTATTGTGCTCCAAATTACTCCTGATTTTTGTTCTACATCCACCTCTCTCCCAGCTGCAGGGATGATTTTTCATTTTGCTTTTGGTGTCCTTAAAATTCACACTTCCCTTTCCCCTAAGCCATTTTCCAGGATGGATTCAGTGTATCATTAAGCCCCAATCTCATTTCTCTAGATTGATAATCTATATTTGTCCTTTTTTCATTAAAATTTTGATTTTTTTCGTGGCAGGAAATTATTCATGAGGAAATGTCATCATCTTAGCTACCAAGTTCAGGCACTTTTAATTTGAAGTCAAAGACAATTATAGTCACTAGTAAGTTTACACTTTTAAATGAAGGTAGCTGACCACAGGGATATTTCCAGGTATGTTAATTCAACATGTATAGAGCACCTAAAGTAATTAGGAGTGGTAATTTTTTAATAATTTGCTACTGTTACAAATATCAGATTTTTTGCTAAGAATAAGAATAAGACAGTTTCTGCCTCTAAGGCTCTCACAAGCTAATAGAGTCATGTTGAGAAGTAAAATCTCTGGGGGAATCTGACAAGGATTCATTACATTTAGAAATCCTCCTACTAAGTCTTCTGTATTTTGATATATGGCCTTCTTTCAATGTCAGAATAATTTCACACTGTCTATCCAACTTAAATTGAAGCTACCATTTTACTGAAAATGATTTAGATCATATTTTATTTTATTTTTATTTTCAATACTTAGGAATTTGATCATGTCTTGAGTTATACTGACACAATTCCATCCACACCAAACAAACCATTAATAAATAGTTATAAACCAACATGATTTTTACCAACATTATTGCTACAGCCATGAAATCTTTGAATTTCTTAGGTTTGAGAATAATTATTCTGAAGAGCTTGTTCTGTTGAAATGCTGTTAATTTGTGATAAAAATTACCTAGTAATCAAGCAGTGAATCATGTTTAGACCCTGTTCAAAAATAAAAGAGAGATAACACAGTGGCGGGGTCAGTTAAGCATCCAACTCCTAGTCTTGGCTCAGATCCTGATTAGGGGTTGTGAGATCAGGTCCTGCCTCAGGCTCCATGCTCAGCAAGGAGTCTGCTGGAGATTCTCACTCCTCTTCCTCTGCTCTTCCTGCCTCTCTTTCTCAAATAAATAAAATCTTAAAAAAATAATTAAATAAAGGCCAAAAGAGACAAAGAAGGGAAAGATGAAGAAAGAAGAACATGGGAGGGAAGTGAAAAGCAAGAAACGACACCCCATGTCATGACTTTTAAACTTTTTATGTTTTAAAATACAACATGGAAGTTACTACAATTCATTTTAGTGGGTAATACTAAACACATTTATTTCAATTTAATACTTGACTCCTTAATTTGATAATTTGGGGGATGAGGTCGTATTGTAAAGGAGCACATGTGCTAAAGTAATTAGTAAGAGGGGCAGGATAAATCAATCAGGTCAAATAGATTATCTACAAGATAGATCATTTTTGTAGCCCAGATAAAGTTTAGCAAATATCACTTATCTAAGGTTAATTATCTATAAACTGAAAATATTCATAATCTTGTCAAGACGTCATAAGTGCCCACTTTACTAAGACAAAAAATATTTTAAGAAGCCAAAATCATAGAAACACATAACACTGAAAGTCTATCCTTAATGTTCCTAGTTTAAGGGTAAGGGTAAAATTTGAAAGTTTCTTTATATGGATCTCTCCCTGCCTAACAGTGCCAAATGAATAAAATATGACTATATTTATAAAATGATTAAGTTGAAAAAATTTAATATTCTTAAGATGGCATGTAATATAAATGACTATGATAAAATAAAGTTGATGATATGCAGACTATACTATTTTAATTGAATAATGCATAAATGATAAAGGACAGCACACTTAAAATAATTTCAGACATATCATATACTTTAATTATATTATCAATCTTGAATTCATGTAGGAACAATAGTATAGATAGCAACATACTCTGGTAGTTCATATTCAAGTAAATAAAGACACTCAAGAAGTAATTGGCCTCATGAGTATATCTATATGTACAAAGTTTCTGGAACAGGTAAAGACAAAGGGGGTAATATGACCAGGGATAATTCAATAATGAAAGTTGTTCAATACATGGAAAGCATACTTTATCCAATTGTAGAAGAATGAAAGAATAAGTCATAAGGTTAAAAAAAATCCACAATTTCACCTTATGACATACCCTGAAGACATGATGTATGCTGAGAGTAGAAAACTGTTTGCATCACAGGCTTGAAAACTTCCTAGGCACAAGTCCTTGGGCCTGCAGTTCTACAGAGATGTGGCTCAAAGACTTGCAATTAGATTAGACTTTGTTTTGTTTTTTTTTAATTGAAAGGCTAAAATATATTTTCAGGCCACGCAAAGATTTTATTATGTTAATGTTAAATTGAAGTACAAATCATTTCTCATTCCATCCTTATTCTATGACACTTTTTAAGATCCTATAAAAATATCTAATATGTTTTCTATTTTCCTTTAGTAAGTACATCATTGATGGATATATTTCTGAATATATACACCATGCAATTTTCTTAATATAGTTCAAAAGTTATAAGAAAGCCAGGGGTCATTTAATCTATGGAAGGTATTGAAAGAAAGCAAATTGTGTTTGCAAATCTACACTCTTACTATGATTTTTCAACATACTCTTTGTTGCAGATAAAAATCTAACTTTAAAGTACAATGAACTTAATTCAGCAAGATGTTTCCTATGTTATAAGAAACTTCCTTTAACATGATACTTTTTGGAATTGTTATAATTTGGAGGCAATTTAGAGATTGTTTAATTGAATTATGACATCTGATTCTTAGGATTATATTTTTCAAATTAACAATATTTAGAGACTAAAGAGAACAAGAGTATTTTCAGAGAGATATATGAACAATAGAGAGCGCAGAGCCATATCCAGTGCTCAATCTAACCTTCTAGTCATGACTGTTAAGACATCCATATATTCTAGGAGTCCCCTAAAGTCTCTGTGTGTGTGTGCATGTTTGTGTGTACATATGAAACATGTATGTTGCTGTTTAACATGGGTGAATGAAAAGCGCTGTGAATTTTATTTTTTAAAGAACTGCTTCTCCAAAAATCCAACTGATAAAAGGATTACATAATGGGACTACATTACACATGGTTTATTTCAAAGACATTTTTTAATGAGTATGAAAATTCCTTTTCTGCCTAAACTAACTTGAATTTTAATGAATATATTGAAGTACAATATATACCCTACAAACAGCTCATTTATGAAATTTCTTATTCATTGGGAATATGGAAATTCATTCATTCATTCATAAATTTTTTCTTCATTGGGAACATGGGACTCACAAGTGTACAGGGCTTTAGCCCTGGTATCATTGATTTTAAAAAGCTGGGGGTGGGGGGGGGCGCAAGCTTCAATACAAAGGAGACCTAATATTTTTCTATTTCCTAGTATCATCCACTCTACCAGATTATGATTTATCTCATTTAAATCATACAATAATGCTATCAAGTAAATTCTCACTTCATTTTTCACAGATTAGGAAATCTCAGTTTAGAGTAACTAAGCAATATTCTAATCATAAGCTATCAGCAAGTAAACATAAATAATAATGAAATCCAAGTGTGTTAGAATCCAAAGATCTCATCTAGAAATAACATATTGCTTTGTACATACATGGTATGTTTTTAAGCCTCTAATATGTCCTTAGCATAATATATTTATATATTTAGCTCTTTTTATATTTCAAATTTGTCTTTTTTTTTTCCAAATGTGTTTCTTTACACTTCTGAAAACAATACTCCTAACAATACAATTATCTTAGGAGCTTGCTTAATTTAAAAACCACATTACATTCAGATGGAAAAAAATAAGTTATAACAAGTATAACTAAAATCTGAACTTTTTCTTCCCCTTATTCACCAGTGTGAAAAATAGGACAAATTCATTATGATACTGAGAAGTGCTATTAGATATCTTAGAGTTAAATTGCATTATGTGAAATATTTTATATTTAAAGTGATAATTTGTGAAGTATACTTTAGGGTATGTTATACCTGGAGAGAATAACACCTACAAATCACATCATTCTGCTTTAAAATAATGGCTTACTTTAAGTCTAGATGGGAAACTTATAATGCATTCTAAGTATAGTATAAGAATTTATAGGCATATAAAGCTATACAAATAATTGCTTTTATGGAAATGCTACTGCTGAAATATTTGCTCTGATCATTCACTGTGAACAATTTAGATATCCACAGATGTTAAGGCAAGCAAGTTATTTAACGGCAAGTTCTGAAGAAAAAGTCATTTTTAAATCTCCCTAGACCTTCACATTATCTCAAATGTTCTGTACTTATTATTAGACCCTCAATTTCAACAAGATTATATTCACCTAAAAAATATTTTAAAAATTTTTAAATTACATGCTTCAGAAAGATAGCACAGAATGGGTTATATGTAATTTGCAAATGGGCACTTATATGAATACCGTCAAGTTCTTCCTGGATAAGTTATTGTGATTTCTCTTTTGTCTTCTCACCAGAGAAAACTGTTATCAATGGTCCTTTGGTTTACCATCTAAGTTGTAGAAATGAAAATTCTCCAAGGAACCATTTATTATTAAGTAACTTAAATAATTGAATCACAACAATTCAGCTCTTGGAAATTATAGTTACTTAGGGAGTTTCTGTTTCTAACTTCAACTTCGTTTGTGAAAAAATAAAGAAAACCTTAACAGGAATATGCATTTTCAAATTATAATTTCAGCTAATGCAGAAGGTCATCTATTTTTTTTTTAGGATTGTCAATCATTTCCTCATAAAGAAAACTATATTTTATAATTTTATATGCAAAGACCCAGTATTCATGACAGGGCAAAATGGTTTGTAGTTTATATTGTATTTGGGTCATTCTATGGCCTTTTCTTGCCTTTCAGAGTCAACTATAGTGATTGAAGGGAAAAATGCATAAATGTATCTGAATTCATTTTATTCTTTTTTATAATATTAAAATATATCTACAAATTATCACATTCATAAATTGAAAAATGGCCAAGTATTTGCTTTAAGTAAGTAAATTCATAGATTGCTACAAGCACTGAGTATAATATAAAATAAAACAACCTATTTTACATTTTTCCTATTCTAATGTGCTTTACAGATTTTAAAAGTAATACATGTTGCTGCTCTTTTGGTAATGAATGCATACACTCCCACAGATAGCAATTATAAATTCAATTCAAAATATGTAAGGACAACTATTTGAAGCTCTGATAAGTGGCCAAACATAGGCAGAAACTGCACATGTGTAGACCCTCAAAATAGACTAAAACTCTGTTTGTTATTTGTGTTGATGTGAAACTTCTTCCTGAGCATACTTACCAGTCCACAAGGCAAAAATAGCTGAAATTCAAACAAAACCCCATAATTCTACTGGCTTGAGGCACCAGAGGATAGTTATGGGCTGTCAGAGCAGCTGAAAAGTGAGTGAAAAAAAAAAACTTGGAAAGTAGGGAGTTACAGGGAAATAAGTCCCAATTTCTGTGCTTAAACATTACCAAAAACTGAGGCACCTGAGTGGCTCAGTTGTTGAGCATCTGTCTGCCTTCCACTCAGGGCGTGATCCCGGGTCTAGGGATCGAGTCCCACATCGGGCTCCTTGCAGGGAGCCTGCTTCTCCCTCTGCCTGTGTCTCTGCCTCTCTCTCTGGTCTCTCATGAATACATAAATAAAATCTTTAAAAAAATTTAAAAATAAAAAATAAATAGACTTTACCAAAAGTCTGGAACAAGACTACCACGACTGCACTTCCCACTTGTATTCAAATTTTAACAAAGATCCTAATACAGTAATAAAGGGAAACCATGTACACTAGTTTACAGAGTTTAAAGATGGTAATGAATATTCTGAACATTTTATGACAACACATTTGATGACTTAGATAATATGGACAAATTCTTTGAAAAATGCAAGCCAGTAAAGCTCACTCAGGAAGAAATAGATAATTTGAATAGTACTATTCTTGTTAAAGAATATAAACTTGTCATTAAAAAACCTTCTCAGTTCAGAAAGAAAGGAAGACAGGAAAGGGTTGTTCCTGAATTTTCTTAAAAGTCACTTGTAGACATAATTTAATCCTTACAGGGAGGTGAACTGCTGGGATCCCTAAAACAGCCAGAGGAGATGCAAGCATATATATGAAGAGAACTGTGAGCAAGGTACTAGGGGCAATGGTTAAATCTCAGGAAAAAAGCAAGTAATGTATCCCATGAAGAAAAAGGTCAGCTTTAAACACACTTCTCCTCTTTCCCATCTCTGAACACCAGACAGTCACTGAAGTAGAAAGATTGAATGCGTGGCTCCTTCTCTTTCCCACATCTACTTTTTCCTGTTTCCAACCCCTGTTTTGTTAACCAAGTGTGATCCCTTCACTGGATCAGAGGAAGTGGAGGGAGAAAAGGAAACAGCAAGACTCTGACTTGACCAGTGCTATTGACAGGTGCAGAACCATCTCCAGATTTGGCAGGTGTTTAAAGCTGACCTTCTCTAGGAGAGAAGTAACGACATTTAAACTTTCTATTACCCTAGACTGGACTTAAAAACTGAACATTCATTACTTATAATGGCCTGAAAATTCATGAGACTTTCCCTAAATTTCATCCAGCAGAATTAGAAGACCCATCACAATAGGATAAACAGAAACAGAAACTATTTGTATAATGCTAGAGATAGGCACATTTATTCTTTTCAGTGTTTTATTCACCAGTTTTCTGATATAAAATAAGAGAATTTACTTGGTTTTATTATAATTTTGTGATCTGCTGCTGACTTTTATTTATTACATTTATTTGTATAATTAATATATATATATAGTTATTTGGAAGGTTTATATTAATAAAGTTTGTTCTACTCATCTCTTTCTCCGTCTCTCTCTCTCTCTTTTTTTTTTTTTTTTTTTGCTATATGGTCCAAGGAATATCCCTTCCAGCTCTTTGCATCCTGGAGATGAAATCGTTTCTAAATTTTTGAAGTTTTTGGAAAATTCTCAAAAGGAAATTTTTCTCTTTAAAATTAGGGTACATAGAGTAGTATACTGGAGCTAGCTAGTACCAACTCAAAAGAGTTGCTTGTTATATTTTCAAGAATTTTAGAAGCTGACTACATCATCAATGGTAGAACCATTCCATCATAAAAATCAACAAATGCTACAAAGTTGTTTCTTTTTCTCTTTTTTTTTTCTGAGATATAGTTTTTAAAAATTGATCAGCATCATAGGTGCTAAAGCATATCATAGGTGCTAAATCATTGAAATATAGACAAGATTCTTAGGTGAAACCAAGGAAATCATAAGTCAAAACTATAAAAGAGTTATGAAGTAGTTTTTCTGTGCAATTGTGAATAGTTATCAAGCATCATTTATGACAATAGGAAAATTCGAGAAAGTGGATATACACAGAGTGAAAGAGACAAACAAGGTTCTTATTCTTTTATTTTTTATTTTTTTTTATTTATTCATGAAAACAGAGAGACAGAGAGAGAGAGAGAGAGGCAGAGACACAGGCAGAGGGAGAAGCAGGCTCCATGCAGTGACCCTCAACATGGGACTCGATCCAGGGTGTCCAGGATCATGCCCTGGACTGAAGGGAGGTGCTAAACCGCTGAGCCACTCGGGCTGCCCAGGGTTCTTATTCTTATAAAACTGGGAGAATCAGACTAAAAGATGAGTACGTGAATGAATGTATGAATGAATGAATGACTATCAATAGTAGGTGGGGATAAGAGTGCAGTCAGAAAGCAAGATATTATTAGATATAGGGCATTTTCAATTCTAGTGATTTATACAATAAAATGGTCCTAAAATTTATACAGGGTATTGCTAAGATTCTTTTTCACTATATGGCACAAAGGTAAGCATAAGATTATTTTATTTAAGGTTATATACCAAATCTTAACTTTAAAAATATACTTGAAAATACTATGAACAAACTTCCTGGCTGTTTATTATACCTCACTGAGGAATAAGAGGTGAATTTCAAACTCTTTTTAGCTTTAATCATACATATGGATGAACTTGCCTTTAGCAATAGTGTTTTTGAACTTATTATTGATCAATAGTTTTTACTTTCAGAGAATCCTGCCCTAATCTTGTATAGTTATAATGATTTAATCAGCAGTTGGCTCTTCAAAATTTATTTTCCCATAATTCAGGCCAGAAGTGAAGGTTCTTGAATTTGTTCACTGAACTATTCTTTTATTCCTTCAAAGTAAAAATTGTGCTCTTCATAAAAAAAGTTAATATGGAGAAGTACATTTATGTGGTACTAAATTGAATTTGAAAGAAGTTGTAAAATTAAACCATAAACTCCTCCTGTATTAGTGAGGATTTAATTTGACTCCAGTGAATAAAAACCAGGGTTAACAATTTAAATAATTCTAATTTGATGCTTACCAATGATTATAAATAACTCTTGAAGAAATTGTGTTGTGCCCTTTTAATCTCCCCTTCTCAATAAATGGTTTCTCTAGAAAATAGCCAGTAAATTACTGTCAATAACACTTTGAATTTAGTATATTTTCAAATATCACATAACTGTTGAAGTTAAAAATGTTTGGATTTAGTTATATTGTCCATCTATATTGATATTAATGCTTATAAATTAGAGATGATGTGAATATCAGAAAAGTGATGAAGTAATACTAATTCACTAAAAAGAAAGGTAGGTCTTTTTTGCTCTTTCATGTCAGAGCAGCCTTCTACAATCTATAGTATTAGATCTCCTTTAGAACAGATTCAGCTTAGGAAGGTACTTTTTTTTCTGCCTTTTCTATAGTTATAAAAATATATTTTTTATATTATAAAAATTATAAAAATAATTTTAGTAGATATAAAGTCATGTAATCAGGTGACCACTGTCTTAGATGGCTAAGACATAAAAACAGAATTATATACATTCATATGTACTTTTTATATGTGATTTTTCCTACCAATAACATTCTCATTTATGCACTTGTACAAGATAATTTTCTTTTAGCACACTTGGCAAGATTTAAAAGCAGAAATTCATCTGGTTAAAAACTATCGGTGTTTTATTGTTGCTGTGATTCTCTGCTGATGTCATCATTATTGGGCTAATGTCTACATTTATCACTTTCCTTATGTAGTATAAATTTAAACAACTGTTTTATTTTTCTATTTTCTATAAAACATTTATTAGCATATATAGTAGCAGTTATACTACTTCCTTTCAGTTGTCTTCTTTTAGTCCAACCTCCAAAAGTTAAACCTTTAACAATAGTTCTTCATCACCCTGTATTACAAATTCAGGTACATTTCTACATCTGTTTTAATATTAAGGCCTTGGAACACATGGATGGCTCAGTGGTTGAGCAACAGCCTTCAGTTCAGGGTGTGATCCAGGGGTCCAGGATCAAGTCCCACAGCAGGCTCCCTGCAGGGGGCCTGCTTCTCCCTCTGCCTGTGTCTTGGCCTCCCTCTGTGTCTCTCATGAATAAATAAATAAAATCTTTAAAAAAATAATAATAATAATATCAGGGCCTTATTTGAATAGCTTGAAATCTCAAAGTACACCAAGGATAGTTTCCAAGCTACAGAAAAAGGAATTATCACCATTTTTCCCTTTTCAAATTATTAGTTTTCTCCAAGAGTTGATCAACCTCTTCTATCATCCTACAGTATTTGTCATGCTTACATCTTTCCAACAAAGTCATTAGTCTCACTAAAACATAGCTGAATATAAAGCATATACAGGCCAATATAACACAGAGGAAGTGATTTATAAAAGTGTTGGAAGTTGGCTTGAGCTGTTGAAGTCAGTGGTCATGCCTTATCTTATATCCTTTCTGAAGTAACTTTAAATACCAAAAACTTAAGAACATTAGGTTTACTTCTCTTAATTTTTCCATATTTACTATTTTTTAATTAAATTGCCCTTTTAAAAATGTCTCTTCTTTTTTTGTTATAAAAAATAAGGAGATGTGTTCTCACATCCTGAGATATATATATAGCCATACTTAAAAGTTTTCTTTAACGGTGTTTAAGGCCTACACTGAAAGTCTGTATGTATGCATTCATTCATTTTAATGTGGTTCCCCTGCTGGCACTTTGTCAGCAAGATTTCCCTCCCTCAATCAAAGAAATGATTTTTAATTTCTATTCATTATTTTTAAAATATTCATGGGAAAGTGTGCTCAAATAAACATTAAAAAGGTAACTAAGAAGTAGTTGCTGGCCTCTAGGAACTCCTCCTCATGGCATTAGGGACCACCAGTTGGTGCCCAGAAGAAGAAATAAAAAGACTTGAAACTAGATTGAACAGTGGCTGATTCTATTTTTCTATTTACAATTTTATCTCATCTAAATTCATGGCATTCTTAAAAGCAATGTTTATATTAATAAAGAATTCTTGGTTCACACAATATTTACCATGATCTTATTAGGCTTTTGGGAAGGACAAAAAAAAAGTAGAAGTTTCCTGGCAGTAAAGGATAAAATGTCACTCTCATAGAGCAAAATGCATAACACACTCATGTACCAGAGGTAGATTACTGTGGTCCCAATTTTTTCATATTGGATCTATTTTTAGTTTTAAAGTACTTTATGCTTCCAGAGTTCACTAGTAATAAGCATTAGTCCTCTCAGACTCTCATTTTCTTTTGTAAGACGGTTGTATCCCATGTGTTAATATTTCTTAGGAGGTCAGGGTTTGGTTCTTTCTTGCTCTTATAAGTAAATAACAAGGAAGACTGGCATACAGTAACCTGGTTTGGATCTAATTTTTAAAAATCAGACTCGGACACAAGCCAAGTCACTAAGTTCTCAGAATTAAAATGAAAAAAAAAAAAGATTATTTTCCCAGATATCTTCTCTACACCAGAAGAGACAGCTCCTTAAACAATGAATTCAGTACAGTTGTCACATTTTAGCCAGTTTCCTACAGTCACAGGGAAGAAAAATGATACCACAATATTAAGAAATGTTACTAATTATTTCTGCAATTTACACATACTGCTAATAATATTTTCATTAAAATTTGTTTTATTCCCCAAAGACTGTGTTATTTAAAATAAAGTAGATTTGCCAGTCTGAGGCATTCGTAAGAACACTCTATTTAGACAAAGGCAACAAAAGCAAAATATGTAATTCCTCAGATAAGACATTGTGTCTCATGTTTAACAATAAATTAGTCTTTGTTTTTAAATGATATAGAGCAATTTTAACATTGATGATATTAATGTTGATGACCAATGACAATCCTTTGGTATTACTTTATTATTAGAATTTTTTAAAGAACAGACATTACTTTGGATTGCCTTAAAACAAACAAAAGACTTTCTATATAAGACATTGGCAGTCTCACAGAATCCAAGACTTAAAATGCCTTAGAAAGTTTTTTACCAAGAAGAGCTCCAGAAATCTCAGTGGTAGGGTTTAGCCAACACTTACTCAAAAGCTCAACTGTTACTGAGATTAACCTCCCAATGCCACTCAATGTTTCCATATCTCAGATCAACATTCCAATTCTGAGGAAATCTTGAGCATAAACATAGCTATAGGGTGCTGTAGACTGAATGTTGTGTTCTCCAAAAATTCATTTTGAAACCGACCCCGCAATGTGTTGGTATCTGGAGGTGAGGCTTTTGGGAAGTGATTAGGTCATCAGAGTGGAACCCTCATACCCTCATGAATGGGATTAGTGCCTTTATAAAAGTAACCCCATAGAGCTCCTTTATCCCTCTGCCATGTGAGGACACAGCAAGAAGATACTGCCTATGAACCAGGAAGTGGCCTCTTACTGGATGATGAAACTCCTAACTCCCATATTGGACTTCCAGCCCCCAGAACTGTATAAGAGAAAAAAAAATTGTTGTCCATAAGCCACTAATTCTATGGTGTTCTGTTATAGCAGTCTGAATATACTATGACAGAATTTGGTACCAGGAGGGGGATACTGCTGTAAAAACATACTGAAAGTGTAGAGGCAGCTTTGGAGCTGTGTAATGAATACAGGCTAGAGGAGTTTTGAAGTGCATGCTTTTTAAAAAAGACTATGTTGCTGTGACTGGACCTTTAAAATTGATTCTGGTGAGAGCTTAGACAGAAAATGCAAATGTATAGAGAAAGCCTCAATCTTAGAAACTACCCAAGTAATTCTGAATAGAATGTTAGTAGAAATAGAGACAGTTAAGATCATTCTGATAAGATCTCAGAAAGAAATGAGGGACTTCTTAAAGAAAAGGTGATTTTTGTTCTGAACTGACAAAAAAAAATTGGCTGAATTGTGTTCATGCTCTACTGTTTTGTAGAAGGTAAAACTTGCAAGAGATGAAATTGGATATTTAGCTGAAGCTATTTCTAAACAAAAGTGTTGAAGAGGTGGCTTGGCTCCTCCTGACTGCTTATAGCAAAATGATAGAACAATGAAATGACTTGAAGATAGAAATGGTAAGCAGAAAAGGAAAAAAAAATTAGGATTAGGTAACTCCTCAGCCTATCCATATTGCAAAAAATGAGAAGGCTCTGGCCAAGCAACTATTTGATAAAATTAGTATGAATCTGACCTCTCAAAAGAAATAAGAGCTCCCCTAGAGAAGGCAATGGAAGAATGACCCTGAAGACAACTTAGAGATCATCAGAGCTGCCACTCCTCTCACAGACCCAGAGTGCAAGATCTGGGATAGGAGTGGGGGTACCCAGTGGTTTCAAAGGAAGAGTCACTGGCACTTGCAGAACTTGGGTGTTCGCACCTTAAAACTCAAAGTGATGGGATCCCTGGGTGGCGCAGCGGTTTGGCGCCTGCCTTTGGCCCAGGGCGCGATCCTGGAGACCCGGGATCGAATCCCATATCAGGCTCCCGGTGCATGGAGCCTGCTTCTCCCTCCGCCTGTGTCTCTGCCTCTCTCTCTCTCTCTCTGTGACTATCATAAATAAATAAAAATTAAAAAAAAAAAAAAAAAAAAAAAAAACTCAAAGTGATGATGATACAAAAGAGCTTGGTTCTTGTCTCACAGAGTTGAAGAATTAATCTCAGGGACACAGAAGAGTGAGTAAAGGAATAAAAGTTTATTAAGTAAAGATACAGAGAAAGCTCCCAGAAGTGAGAGAGGGGTCCCCACAGGATTGCCACTGGGGACTTGTAGGGTTTGTCTTTTATTAGGAGTCTAATCAGGGAACCTAAATCCTTTTAACACCTCCTTTGATACCACCATTAAATTAGGACCAGTGATAACATATTTAATGTCTTACTTCTTCTTTGGGGTCTGGTTATTCTTTGTTGGTCACAAGTAGCTATTACAAGACACCCTCCCCACCCACACCTTAGGGCAGGGTGGTCTGGCTTGTTCCTTTCTCTCTGGTTTCCTTACACCTCAGCATTTTTGAGATTTTTGTAAGCCTACTTCCATGGCCCCTACATAGCTCTGCCTAGCCCTGTTTGTCCCTAACTCAATGGTATTTGGAGTATGTGATTAGGTCATGAGGGTAGATTAGTGCCTTTAGGGAAAAGATCCCACAGAGTTCCCTTGACCCTTTGGCCCTGTGAGGGCCCAGAAAGAAGAGCACCATCTATGATATCCCACTATAGCAGTCCAAATGGACTAAGATGCAAGAGTACCATCTCTATGACAGTGAGGTAAGACCTAGCAAAGAGATGTCAGATACCATATCATGGTTTATTATTTTTCTAGAAATGTCTGAAATTTGCAAGCAAAGGAAAAAATTAAGCCTAAAACTAAAAAGTACTGCTCAAAATCCAGGTGTGCTTATGCACACATACATACAACTGTTTTAGAAGAAACTTTAAGCTATTGAGCAAACTGTTACAGTGTGTAATGTTGACTACCTTTAACACAGGTGGAAATAGTGGATCTTACATTATGGAAAACTCACTTAGCCTCCTTGACTAAACTGTGGTGTGGTATATACCCAAGTATAGGCTCTCAAAGAAAGAATTTTGGGGGTTAGAAAAAATTAAGTCTGTCAGCCCAATAGCCAGGAAAATGAGAAATATGAAGTTTATTTGAGGCATTTTGATTAGGCTAGTCCTCCAAGTATAGGCTCACCCACATTAATACCATACCCAATTACATAAACTCATCTGGCTTTTGTTTTTTGCCTCCAGAGGAAATCTACTTTGCAACAGCAGGTTATTTTTAATATGAATCCATTAAATATATTGCCAATATACTTTGTTCTTTAATTCATCAGTAGGCCATTCATAAATTTGTCAATTATGTCAGAATTAATTAGCTTGCTAAATTCAAATATTTTGCAACAACACCCCTGAAGACCATATTTTGTCTTGAACTTTGCATTTAACATATGTTCTTGACTTTAGATTTCTATAGATCATAAGACATTAAATAATAAGCTTTCTCCTTGGCAGATATTTAGAAACATCAAAACATTCTATCTTGAAGTCAGAAAAAGCTGTGAGAATAAGTTTATTCAGGGCATAAATTCTCCCTGTGGTTTAATTAAAGATTGGTAATTAGGATTATTATGTGTTGTGGCTTATCCTGAATTCTGATCACTGTGCTTTGTTCCCAGTTGGCCCTTTTGATCTTTTCTTTCATGCTCCAAATAGTTTTACCAATTTGAGTTTGAAAAAAAAAATCCTTTGTGACTCGATTTATAAAATAAATGCGCTACAACAGTTCAGGAGAATATTAATGAAGATATAATAGAAATTTTATGATGAAAGTATTTCCTGTGAAGTGTGCTCTGCTCAAAGTGTATCAAGTTTTGTTTTAAAATTCAATTACTATACACGTATTTTAAAATAGTTGTTATTTTAATAATTAATATAGATTACCATGTATGTGTGTATGTATAAATGATGAAGTTTCAGAATACAAGTGAGGTCCGGAGCCAAAGATCAAGAAAGAATTCTTGAGGTGTCTTTGGTGCAAAATGGTGGTTTTATTACAGCCGGAGGACAGGACCCGTGGGCAGGGAGGGTGGCTGCCCCCGCCTGGGAGGGGTGGCTGATTATATACCTGGAGTTGGGGAGGTAAGCAAAAAGGGAGATTTCAAGAGGATTTTCATATGCTAAGGAGGACCTACAGGCTTCTGGAGGCCTTGCCATTGTCAAGTTAAACATTGTTTTTCCCTCAAGCAAGGCATTAAGATAACTGGAAGGCTTCCTGAAGAATGTCACACATATCCCACCCTGGGTGGGGGTCCTTTGTGGGATATCAGCTGTGCTTTGTCCTCAGCTAGCCCTGCTCCTTCATCATATATGTGTATACTTGTATAACTTACTCCTTTTCCCGTGATTTTTTAAAAAATATGTGTACTGGGCGCCCCTGGGTGGCTAAGTTGGTTGAGCGTCTGCCTTTGGCTCAGGTCATGATCCCGAGGTCTTGGGATCGAGCCCCACATATAGCTCCTAGTGGAGAGCCTGCTTCTCCCTCTGCCTTTCTCTCTGCCTCTCTGTGGCTGTCATGAATAAATAAATAAAATCTTTAAAAATATATATATGTGTACTTTTAATAATTTCTAAATGGAAAACACACTATAATCCTTTATATAAACAGAGGAAAGGATGCAGGAGATGTTTCCTCAGGACTTTTCAAGTGTCAGAATTGAAATTTTTTACTTTCATCAACCGTTACTATTTCCATTTATCTAAGAGTCTAGAAACTTAGTTGAAATGATAAGCTATGAATCCAGAATTTAAATGTTTGAAAAATTTGCCAGATTCACAAATGATGGTTTAGCTGTTTGGGGAGAATAAGATTATATACTGGAGAGATCTGGTCAAACCACATTCAAACATTCAGAGTGACATGACAAAGAAATTTTCCACATTATCGCAACGTCTCCCTCATGGAAAATTAATAACTGCTAGGAAAGGCCCAACTTTGTGAGCTTTATTAATTAACCCAGCTTGAACACCAGCAAACTCAGGAGAGAAAAAAAAAAAAAAAAAAGAATTAAGTATTTTAGTTTCTTCTAAAATTTGAAAACAAAAATTCCCACTAATTCAAACTTCAGTGTTTAAAACCTATTTTCTTTCATGCTAAAGCTCAAAAGAAACAAGTACATGTAAACTTTATCATTGTTAAATAATGAACTACTGACATAGTCAATTTGCTGTTTTACCTAGTACAAATGGTAATGAGGAAAAAAAGTTTTGTATTATGAAAAGTAGGGTTTTGTCGAAAAATAAGAGAGGGTTAAATAGCTGATAATTTAAACTGCATTATGTCAAACCTTTATTTTTTATGATATTCATCTAATTTTAATTCATATTTTTTCCTATGACTATAATTCTTTGACACACTTTTTTTTTTTTTTTAAGATTTTATTTATTCATGAGAGACACACAGAGAGGCAGAGACACAGGTAGAGGGAAAAGCAGGCTCCATGCAGGGAGCCCAATGTGGGACTCAGTCCTGGGACTAAAAAGGCAGATGCTCTACTGCTGAGCCCACCTGGCGTCCCTTTGACATGCTGTCTTAATTCTGTAATGATTTGCCACTCTAAAATGTGTTGGTATGGAAGTACTAGTAAGAATGCATATGCATGTCTAGCCCTTAAAATTTTAGCTCCATTTAAAATAACACTCATGAGCTTGAAACCATTTCAGCTTCAGCTGTCTTGCAAGGGCACATTTTGCATAGAGACCCCAAGTCCCACCCCAGCCCACACCCACTTATCTTTAGCTGTCCTGCCAGGGTCTGCCTTGTGTGGAGAACCTCAGGACCTCTTAGCCTGTGCTCCTCAGCTCCATCCATCCTTTCAGAGTACCCTCCATGTAGAGAGTCCTGGAACACCCTGGTTTACAGCCACTTCATCCTCAGCTCTCCTACCAAGGTTCCCTCTGCATGTAGAGCCTCAAAACACCCCCTGCTTCCACCCACTTTGGCTTTGGCTGTCCTGCCAGGGTGCCCATGCACAGAGAGTTCAGGGATTTTCAGCCTTCACCAGCCCACAGCTCCAGTCTGCCATCAAAAGTCACCAAGCACATATGGTCTATATAAAGAATGACCACACAGAAGACCATTCCCTCAAGTTTAGGAGAAGTAGTTCCACCAAATTGGCAGTAACAAACAAAAAAGTCAAGCAAAATAGGGAGACAGAGGAAAGAATAAGACAACCCCTCAGAAAGAATAACACCTCAGAAAAAGAACTAAATGAAAGGGAGATAAGTGATTTGCCTGACAAAGACTTTAAAGATTGCGTGGATGCTCACAGGGCTGCAGAGAGGAGTGTAAAAATTCATTGAGACTTTCAACAAGGAGACAGGAAATAAAAAACAAAAAAAAAGAATCAGTAAGATCTGAAGAATACAATAACTGAAATAAGATAGTATTCACAAATTCCACTGTGGAAGTCTATTCTATACCTGTCATGTTCATGCTCTGTAGGCAGTTGAAGAAATGGTTTCCTGGTATTTTGCTGTGAATGTGTTAAATATTAATGCATGGTAAAAAGAAAGTTACTCTTTGTATCAGTCGTAATGGGGAAAAAATTATGATAATAAACAGTCCCAAATCACAGTGGCTTAAAACATCAAAGATTTTCTCTCTTTCTCTCATACACTTTCTGCTAGGTTTAATCAGCCTTTCAGGCACTTATCCTACTAGGTGGGGCTATACTTCCCTGTAATCCCAGGCTACACCTTCACACCATCAGCTCATAATAACTACAGTAGAAGAATGAAAGAAAACATGAAATACACACATCTTCAAGCTAATACTTCAACCAGGAAGTGATTCACGACACTCCTGTTCACATTTTATTGCCAAGGCAAGTTATGCCGTACCTGAGTTCAAGGCATCAAGAAAGTGAAAGTCTTCTGAATGCCTAAGTGGAAAGGAGAACTAGAAATATTGGTGGGGAATAGTAATATCTACTATACCTTCTTAGATTTTCATTTACTTATTTGGTGTTTTCTTGATTTGTTTTCATGATTGCAGTGTACTTTGGGCAGGGGTTGGCAAACCTTTGCTGTCTAAGGTAATACCGTAAAATTTCTTCAGCCTTGGGAACCCTACCTTCACAAATACTCAGCTCTTTCACTGCAGCGTAATAGCAACAATAGATAAGAGATAAATGATGAGCATCTTATGTTCTAAGAAAACTTTTTTACAAAATGTGGTGTGTGTGACTTGGCCTGTAAGTCATAATTTACTGAATCCTGACCTTGAGTAATAACCATCCTTTCTGATACAGAGTTAAATGCTGATATCAAGAGATCCCCCTGAATCCTCCTCTTTTTTTTATCACATCTTGATCTCTCACCAAGGCTTCCCCATATAGCCATGCAGTGGGGCTGTATACTAATAAGCTGCTTTTTAATATCCCTCAGGAAAATCAATCTTGTTACTGTGTAGCTACATCATTACATTATTTATGAGTTTGTATCTTATTGCTCAAGTAGTCTGCGTGCATTCTTATTCTTTCAAGCTGAAAGGGGGAAATCCAGTTGGTCACAGAAATGGGAGAAATGTAGTGACGATGGAGAAGGGGTATATTTGAGGTCATTTATCTAAGAAGAAAAATAGGACATGGAAACAAGTTAGAAGCATTTTATTTCATTGGAGGCAGGAAGGGTTAGGAGTCCTTATGTTCTGCTATTCTTGTGTTTTTCATACTTTTCAAGTTTTCTCAAGCTGCTTTATCCTGTTTCAAGTATACTCCCAAATGTCCTCTCAAATAATTTTTTCTTGTCTACTAGTGGATTGATTGAGAACAAATTTACATGAGATTGCTTTAGTTTTTTTCAAGGAATATATGAAAAGTTGTTTACTATAGTTGTATAGTTGTTAACTATAATATTATAGTTAACTATAATAATTATAATACTTAGGGCTATTTTGTAAGTTTTTTTTTATCATTTTTGAAATGTTACCCATTACCAATACTGTTATTTTATGTAGTAGACATGTGCTAAAAATGTAGTAATAGAATGATAGAAGGAGCAAGAAAGAAAAAATGGGCAAGATTTAAGGAAGAGAGTTTTGAATTTTAGGGTAATACCAGTATTAATGGCCTATTCGTAATAGAAACTATACTATATTTTTATTGTTATTACATGAGTCAATTAAAAAGATTAAATATTAGTACTGCATCTGAGTGTTGTCCTGCAAATAACCAAATGACAATATGTCAGCAATTTTAGTATTGCAGACTTTCTTTAACCTCTAAATCTAAGAAATTTTTAGATCACATCATCAGCCAAAATGATTAGTGTTCTCACTTTCTCATAGGGAAAGGAATTAGAAATTGTATTTGCTGTGTCTTATCATTGGACATCAGGATGGTAAAATAGGAGTAAATTCAGCTGCAGCAGACACTGTCAGTTATCCCACATTTCCAGTCTCAGCCTCTCAATGTTAAGTTTGGTGACAGCTAATATTATTTCCTTCTTCCCCTGGATCTAAGTAATGGCCATGTGCCCAAATTCTAGTCCATGTGACCAAATTCTAGTCCATGTGACTAAGTTCTAGGATGTGAAAGAATGTTATGGAGATAACTTTCAGGCCACATCCTGAAAGGCTAAGTGCAGGCAAAACATTTTTGCCTGTATCAGTTTTGTTAGCTGGAATGCTGATATCAAAAAGGGGTAGCTGTCTCAGATAGAAGCATCTGAGAATAGCAGACCAGCAAGACTAAACGAGACTCGGCCCTAGGGCTACGCAGTCATGATACCACACCTGGAATACTTTTGCTCTGACTGTATATAGGAGAGAATGAATTTTTTACTACTATTATTTATTTTAGATGGGGGGTTGATGATGAGAAAGAGACAGAAAATCTCAAGTAGACTCTGCACTGAGTGTGGAGCCTGACTCAGGGCTCGATGTCATGACCTATGAGATCATGATGTGAGCCCAAACCAAGAGTTGGTAGCTTAACGAACTGAGCCACCCAGAGGCCCCAAGAATTAAATTTCTAAGTGGATTAGTCTATTTTTATTTTGTTCTTTGTTATTGCACACAAAACTTTACTCAATCAACCAACTAAAGACAAACAAAAAAAAAATGTAGACAGGCTGGGATAAGTAAGAATAAGGGATTAACATTTTCTTGCAGTTTGTGGCTGTGACAATAAGATTGAGCACTATGGAGATATTAAATAGTAACATTTGTAAGGTAAAATATTTGTTCCTAAAGTTTAGATAGATAAATAAGCCTGGTTAGGAACAAACTCAAAAGATTCTGTGAACATATACATGAGAAAATTTGAATAAAATATGCAATATAATCCAATAGATTTTACATGTTGACTATAAGCACTGCAGTTGGGGAAGCAAAGGCAGGCATAACTAATGGTGATAGATCACAACAAGTACAACTGTATTTGTGTGAACAAAATATTTGAGATCACATAGGAGTGAGTTTATATACTGCACTGCTTATATAGTCATAAAATATATCATGTTGCCTATTTTGTTCAAATTTTCTCATATAAGACACTAATATAAAAATGTCTTTCATTTGTTTGGAAGATTGTAAAATTTAATCTATCTTCAACAAAGATTTATTGACTGCCTCCTATTTGTTCTTCTGCTAGGCACTAGGAAACAAAAGTTAATGCAAAGTACCCGTCTTTAAGAAACTCAGATTCAGGTTCAAGAACAGAGGCAAGCAAAACTAACTGTTATAGATCATAATAAGTGCAATAATATTAGTATGAAGAAAACACTTTGGGAGCACATATGGGTAAGTGATTAATTTTCTTCTAGAAGTCAGAATGGTTTTCATAGAAAAAGTGATATATGAGCTAGACCTTAGAGAATGAGTTGTATTTTTCCAGCCTTGTCCTTTCAGGAGTTTCAAAAGTCAAATTTATCACAATGTGAAATGAGCTGCTTCAAGAAGTGGTACACTTTATATCACTGAGGATGATAGAGCACACGCTGGACAAAACTCATATGGAATGTTGTGGTAGGAAGTCAATATCTATGTTGGGGTGTTTGGCAGATAAACCTTGCTTCTCTGGGTCCCTTCTTCCCTGAGATGGGGGAGAAATTCCGAGCTGGGGTAAGTATTGAGGCGAAGAGAGAGTGGGGGGATAAATGAATTCCAGGCAAAGGAACAGCATGCACAAAACTCTAAAAGTAATTCATATATTTGAAAAATGTGAAATAGGCCTGCATAACCAGGGTGAATAGTGGCAAGAATGCACTGGGGGGAGGAGAAGTCAAATGGGCAAGACAGGAGATGCAAGGTATGAGGGGCAGGGATTAAGCTAATAATTAACAAAGCCTACACAGAAATGCCAGAAAATGTCTTCAAGTGTGGATAAGCTGTCCCCATTACAGAATATTATAATGCTGTGTCATTTAAGAGTTTTTTCAGTAAAGTTCTGGAACCATGGAATTTGTGTCTTGCAATCATTGGCTAGACAGCATGAATAAAGGGACTTTGATTTAGTAAGCATAAGTGGGCTGAGGCCATGTGGCAGCAAAGTAGAAAACCTGTAAGGAAAACTCTATGTAGCCAATGGATGATGAAATCAGAAATATCTAATATTTATCTGTATTTTCCTTTTTGGTTTTTGGGTTCACCTATGTTATCTGTAAACCTCAGTAAATCCTATTAAGTGGAAGCCCAGAGGTGTGAATCAGAGACAGAGGTGAAGGGCCCTTACCAGGAATCATGAAACATATAACTGTGCCCTAGCGACTGGAGAAGAAACTGGATTCCGGCGTTTATAAGTGGTGGTGGGATGGCACTATTGCTGTTTGGATACTAAAGTAAAAGCTGACTTTTACTTATGGCTTGTGCCCCACATAGATGTACAAATTAATCAAGTTTGGGACAGACTAATAGAATGAATTTCTAGGTGTTTCATTCTGCCTATGGCTCTTGTAGCCTCTTTTCCCTTAGAAAAGCACCAATCTGGGAACTAGCAGAATGTTCCTTCTCCTGCAAATCTACTAATGGAGGGTTATAAATGTGTCTCCAAACTAAAGAAGTCTAATTTGTTTATAGCTAATGATGATCCCCCTTTGTCTCACTCCTAGGGGCACATATGCCTCTCTCGGATACGGCAGGGCCTTGTTTCTTGCTTGTTCCCTACTGAGTTGGATTGATCCTCAGCATCATTAGGCCAGACAGTCATATTCATTCCATGACAAGAGCTTGCAAGTCCACAGACATTAAGGCAGGCAGAGAGGGGGCAAAAGTGATGCCATCATTTCAAGAGTCTGGGAAAAAGATTGTTTGGTGCATGATCACATCTGGAAGCTCTGTTACTTCTGTGCATGAACTTCTTCATAATTTTCCCAGTAACTCCATCTGATTTTTTTTTTTTTCTTAAAGACAGCATGAGCACATGAGTCGGGGTGGGATGGGGTGGGGGACAGAAGACAAGAGACAATCCTAAGCAGGCTCCGTGTAGGGCTCAATCTCTCAACCCTGAGATCATGCCCTGAGCCAAAATCAATAGTCACATGCTTAACACACTGAATCACCCGGATGCCCTGCCATTTTAATTTTTAATATCATGTTTACTTTCATTTCATTTTTTTGTTAGGAAATCTATATATTCTGGCCAATTATAATATTGTTATTATCCTGAGGATTGGGTCAGATTGTATTTATTTCACTTATTCTTTCTCTCATTCAACAGCTATTTATTTGGTACCTTTAACTAGGTACTTTGCCAAATATTGGACATAGTAGTGACAGTAACAAATAAAATCTGCCTCCATGGAGCTAGAATTCCAGGAATTCTAGTAACAGAGAATTATCATTAAGTTCAGTATATATATATTTATGATAATATTACTCATGCCCTCAATTTATTAAATTATCTGCTCAAATGTCACCACTCAGGACAGGCATTTCCAGGCCAGCCTGTCTGGATTCTTAAATAAAAGTGACAATGTATCTTATTTTATAGGTAGTCATCTGACAGTATTTATACACATATGTACTATATATATAGTACACATATGTACTATATATATAAACATATATTACATGAATTTTATATGTGTAAATATTAAATATATAACGTTTAAACTATAATGTATAACATATTCTAGTGAACATATGTTACTTTAACACACGCATGTATTTTGAGGAACAGAGTGCTCAGAACAGAATATACAATAGGAAAACAAAGAAAGTGTAACATAAAAGAGTTCTTTTTTCCTTGTAACACAGAATAATAAAAAAAACACACTTTAAAAAGGTTAAGTGTTTTATTTACCTGTTTTTTGTTGTTGAGCATGAAATGACTATGAAAGTGTAGAAAAAATAATAGTTTTCTTCAAGAGTACATAGTTAAAAATATGCTCTTCTCAAAATGAAAAATATTCTGTTAGTTATTATAATATTGAAAATGAGGTAGGTGTGTATTAAAAGTGTGATATTAATATACAATGCAGAAAGGAAAGCAGAAACTACTCTCCAAAAAGAATTACCGGGGCACCTGGATGGCTCAGCGGTTTAGTCAATTGAGCAGCTTAGTCTTGGTTTCAGCTCAGGTTCTGATTTCAGGATCCTGAGATCGAGGGCCACAGGGGGGTCTCCTGTCTGTGCTGGGTCAAACAAGACTCTCTAGCCCTCTCTCTCTGCCTCTCTCCTTGTTCTTTCTCTCTTAAGTAAATACATAAATTAAAAAAAAAAAATTTACCAGTGGTCTTAAAGCTTCTAAAACAATTTCAGTATTTTAATAAAGTATTAGTAAACACATTTTGAGTTCTTTAGAATCTGTTCAAACTGTTGGTTCTGAGCTAATTAATTTCTATCAAAATTTAATGAGAGGTTATTTTGTGTTTTTGCTTTTTCTATTAATGCATCTTTCCTTTTCCACTCCTCACCTGCTTGATTAAGGTTTTTTTTTTTTTTTGTTCTCTTTATTTTTTTTTTTTTTTATTAAATCTGAATTACTAATCCTAACTTCTTTTTTTTGTTTTTGAATTATAGCTGGCACACAATGTTATATTAGTTTCAGGTATACAAAATAGTGATTCAGGAACTTTACACGTTATGCCAAGTTCACCACAAATGTAACTAACCATCTGCCACCATACACATTATTACAGTCCCGCTAACTGTATTCCCTATGTCGTACCCTTTATTCTCTTTTGTTCCATAACTGGAAGGCTGTATCTCCCACTCTCTTTCGCCCTTTATGTCCATCTCCCCTGTGACCATCATTTTCTTCTCTGTATTTATGGGTCTGTTTCTGCATTTTGTCTATTTGTTGTTGTTTAGATTCCACATATGAGTGAAATCATATAGTATGTCTTTCTCTGACTTATTTAATTAAGCATAATATACTCTAGGTTCATCCATGTTATTGCAAATGGCAAGATTCCTCCCTTTTATATGACCTTTCTTTTTTAAACCTCCCCTTTATCCATTCATCTGTTAATGGACACGAGTTGTTTCCATATTTTGACTATTATAAATAATGCTGCAAAAAAAATAATGCTGCAATAAATGTAGGTGTATATGTTATCTTTTTGAATTAATGTTTAAATTCTAACTTATTAAGACCTACACTCCTATTTTTCTCTTCTATGCATTTCTGAAACTTATTAATACCCCATATTTTTCCACAAACAATACTATTAATTTAGTTTTTCCTTCCTTTACTGTTGAAATTCTATCACCTAACTACGAAGGCGTGTTCTGCATTTTAAGGAGAGTTTAAAATATGTTGTCATGGATTTTTTAGACAATGATATATTTTGGTAAATGATTTGTTGCTTCCATTTTTCATGGGTCTTGCTGAATCCTGGACTGCTTCCATGAAGAGAGTTCTCAAGGCAGGCTTTAGGCTATAACACTTTTGAGGGTTTTTATACCCAGGACTATCTTTATTCCTATCTCATATTGAAAATATTTTGATGCACATGATATTCTTGGTTCAAATTTTTTACTTTAGTGTTTTGAAAATATTATTCCACTGTATTCTTGCTACCAGAGCCAGCATTGAGAAGTTTGGTGTCAATCTGATTTTTGTTGGTAGTGATCTGATTATTATCTTCAGATTTTACAATTTTATCGTGGTCTTTAATCTTTTGAGATGTCTTCTTAAATTCATGTTTAAATGTATGAAAATAGCAATATACCCATGCACAAGTCAGTGTATTAAAGGAGTAACGTCATGATCAAATAAATTTTACTTGAGATATTCAAGACATTTTCAACACTAGCAGTCTCCTAAGGTTTATTTCATTAATATAATTAAAGAGAATATCTACCTAGTTATTTGGATTATGAAAAACATTTTGTAAAATTCAAAATGAGTAACAAGTAAAATTCCTTATCAGGCTACAATTAGAAAAACAAATTGCTTAGCATTGTTAATGTTATCCACCAGAAACCTACCAAAAAAAAAAAAAATGTATTTCACTCAGTATTATTCTGTATGTTGGCAAATTAAACACCAATAAAAATAAATTTATTATTAAAAAAGGCATATCCATGAATAAGATAAAAATGCCTGCATTAAAAACGAAGAAAAAAAAAAGTAAAACAAAAGAATAGCCCCCATTGAAACCAGACTCTAGACAAATCTATTCATGTATCATCTAGGATATTTTCAACTGCAAATAATTAAATGGAGATTAAACTTGCTTAAATGATAAATTTATTGACTTACAAAACTAGAAGACCGGATATAAGTAAGCTTCAGAATTGGCTTGATCCAGTGGCTGTATCTCTGCTTTTATATAATTCACTCATATGTGATATCTGTGTTTGCTCAGGCTCAATATTTTTCATGGTGAAAAAAATGGATGTAGCAGTTTTCAGATATCTGACCCCCCCACACTAAGATGTCCTAAAGAAGATAATGTATCTCTTCTGGTGGATATCTTTTAAGAGATAAGAAGCCATGCATAGAATCCTCCAGCAATTCAGTGTTCATGTTTGTTGACTCCAAATTGGTTCATATGCTCAACTTCTCTCTATCACTGTGGCTAAGAGTAATGTCTATCTTGACCAATAACTTAATTCTGATACTAAGGCTGGGTCAGTTGTCTCTGAAGCAAATGGGGTGCTTTGGAGAATCTTAGATATCTAATTTTAAAAATCAAGTCATTGATTAAAAGAAAGAACAGGGAAACAGCTACCAACAATGGCCACTGCATTCGCTATCACCACAAATATTTTAAATGATACTAACAATTCAAAAGAACAATAAAAAAGAAGTAGGAGATATAAATATTGGAGAGAAATAATTGGAAGAGGATGCAAAGTTGTCATTTGATAATATCTTGCAAGAAATAAAATAGAGCCAACTGAAAATCTAGACTATTGAGGAAAATGACTTTGTTCAAGAGCAGCAGTAGAAAATTACTTTCCCTTATGTCTGACAGTGGTTCAATGTCTGCCTTTGGCTCAGCTCAGGGCGTGTTCCCAGAGTCACAGGGTTGAGTCCCACATCGGGCTCCCCTCGAGGAGCCTGCTTCTCCTTCTGTCTATGTCTCTGCTTCTCTCTCTGAATGTCTCATGAATAAATAAATAAAATCTTAAAAAAAGAAAAAAAGAAAATTACGTTTCTATGGAAAGCAATAACTGATTAAAAATTGTAAAAGCTTTTTAAAAATATCCCCCTCACACATTCATGATAGCCATGAATTTCTGTTATAATGTTGAAATTAGTCAAATATATAATGTGCAGGACCCATGTGTTTAAAGTATAAAACTTTACTAAAGCACCTAACAAGGATAAAGGACTTGGTGTTAGATGGCATGATTAAAATATTAACATTTTTACAAAATAAAATATAAAGAGCACAGAAAAATGAGCCAAAGCATTCCATAGCAAAATTTCTTCAAAATGGTATTTTGTTATAGCTTTTTTTTTGTATAAAAGTCTTAAATAATAGTACAAGCCACAGCTCTGTTTCTGGTTTAAGGTTGTACATTTTTAGTTATTTAACTTGCTTCAGGATAAAGTTTACAGTATCTAAAGAATGGAAGAGTGTCCATTTTTCTGTGGATTTTGGAAATTATTGAGTTAAGTATTTATCAACTCTATCTGAATAGAATCATCTAAAATTTTTAAACGTTATTGATTCCAAGTCTATATGATCATGTTTCTAGGAGTAACACCAAGCCTATGGGATGTTTTAAGGTTTCTCATGTCATTCCCAAGCAAACTAGGGTTAGCAACTTCTGACTAAATTCTCTGCTGCATGCTTTTTGATAATGATGAGAAGCTACAGAAAAGAAAGAAAACAAAATATTTTTCTTGACATTTGGAAATAATATTCATATATTGTTGAACTACAAAGAAATCAATGACCAAAGCCTCTTAACTATTCGTAGAGAATATGCTTTAGAAGACCTTAATTGCTTAGAGAAGAGGACAGAATGTTTTGGAATTAAAATATCTTTTCACTCTCATAAAAGTATAACATTGTCTAGGAAATTAATTGTCTTTCTATCAGGCTGAGTGAGTTGCCATGAGAGATTCTATAGAAGATGTGGCTTTGGGACACCTGGGTGACTCAGCGGTTGAGCATCTGCCTATGGCTCAGGGTGTGATCCCAGAGTCCAGGGATCGAGTCCCACATCAGGCTCCCTGCATGGAGCCTGCCTCTCTCTCTGCCTTTGTCTCTGCCTCTCTCTCTCTCTCTCTCTCTTTCTCTCTTTGTGTGTGTGTGTGTGTGTCTCTCATGAATACATAAATAAAATCTTTAAAAAAAAGGTTGCTATATTCAAAGGTTGGAGCAGAAATCCTGTCTCTGAGCAGACTCCAAAGAAAGGGAGAAAGGGATGCAGACCAGGGAAGATGATGAAACCTTGTGAAGAAGGTCAAATGCAATCTGAGAGCAAAACAGTTCCACCAATATGAAAAAATCCAAAAGCAGACTGAAAAATAAGTAGGGCCAAAACTGGGATTCATGATATATTGTTTTTCTATATTTCAGCCTTGACCTTGCTGGAGTGCAGAGACAATAAGTGCCATTTCTCAGGACATTAATTAATTCTCAGTGCTAGTTCCTTAAGATATTTTCTGTTTTGCATAAATCTAATGTCAACTATGGAGTAACTGAAAACAAGTTAAGATGTTTTACAACCAACAAATTACACTGTCTCTTTCAAGCATACTATTGCATTATTAGAAGGTGACTTCCATAATCCAAAGGAATTCATTAAAATATATTGAAATACTATTTAAAATAGAGCTCATTTTAAACTCAATCTTTTCAGGTTGCATTTTTGTAGGCAGTATTTTCTGTTAGATGAGTCTGAACAAATAATATCTCTACTTATAATTAAATTTGGAAGCATTTTGATATATCATATTTCCCTTTTGGTGATTATTGATTTAGTAATAAATATTTTCTATTTAATGGCTTTGTCAGTACTAAAAATATTTGTGGGTGGGATGGGATAGGAAAAAGAAAAGATTTGCAAAAAAAAGAGAAATAATACTTATTTTAAGTTGAAACTATTATTCAACCTTTTGAGTTTAGTAAAGAAAAATTTTCTTACAAAATTCTATTTTTAATAATCTAAAATTATTCACACAGTATATACTAGAACTTTTTCTAGGATGGCAAGCTACCAATTTCTCTACTTGCTAACAATATAGACAAATATATTGGAAACTAGGAGTTATTTATCTACAATATTAAATCAAGTTTATAAGGAGAGAAATTTCCTCCTGATAATATTTGCACCTTTTAACCTGTGATATTCAATCATTAACAGAAACGTCTATGCTTCTTAGTTGTGTTAAGGTCTTAATAAATATAATCACTGTCTCATGTTAAAATGTAAGATTTTTTTTTATAAAGAATGTTAAAATATTTAAGTACTCAAAAATTCTAGTTAATTTAGCTGGTGCACCAATCACAGTTCTACCAATCAAAGTTCTACCAAATCCCTGTTCTACTTAATTGAAGTTCTACTGAATATCCCTAATGGCCTTTGGACAGACCAATCAAATTTTAGCAAACCTGAAATATTAAATTAGGGAGCACATATAAGTCAAAATTATACAATTGCTCAAATCCCAAAACAACTTACATGAGTGTCAGAAGAATGAATTTAGGCCACTTTCCTGTACTCAGGGAAAAATGTTGATAGCCAAAACTAGAAAATGTTGACTAACATCCACTTGCCAATATCATGAAGGAAAATACTATGACAGCTGTAGGCTAGAAGACCTTCCTCCATAAGCTATTTAACACTTTGACAAAATTCTTCTCCTTCTAACTTTAACCTTGGTCTTTGACTTAAATCAGTTTAAACTTCTCCCTCAGATCACTCTGTAACATGTTGTTTTGCCTCTAAAGTTCACTTATTTTGCATTATAATATTCACACATGAGGATGCTCCCTTTTGTTGTTGTTGTTGTTTGAGGATGCTTCTTTATGAAGGTTATGGGAGTGCTGTCTACTGGAACATAAGCCATACATAATCAGACTTTCACTTTGTTTTTGGTTCATCTCTATTTTGTGGTCAGCCGAATATGTCTTTCACTTTCCCCTGAATACAGCTGCCATTTCATGAGGTGTTCTGGATTGAATTGTGTCCCCAGAAAAGAGATATTGAAGTCCTACTCCCCTATACTTGAGAATGTGACCTTATTTGGAAATAGGGTGTTTACAGAGTAATCATGTTAAAACAAAGTCATTAAGATGGGCCCTATCCAATATAACTGGTGTCCCTATAAAAAAGGGAAATTTGACACAAATCTGATTGACATTGTACAGAGGGAAGACCATAGGAAGACAAATAGAAGACAGCCACATGACTGGAATTATGCAAATACAGCCACGAATGTCAGCAGCAAAAGAGGATTTTTGTCCTGGGACTATTGGAGACACCAGCATGGCCTTAATGACACTGATTCTTAATTTGCAGAATTATGAGACAATAAATTTGTTTTTTTTTAAGACACCAGTTTTTGGTAGCTTATTATAGCAATTTTAGGATACTAAAGCATGAGATTTTTGTTATCTCTACCCAATCTCAAATTTCCTAGCTTCACAAATTCTATTTTTCATACTTTACTCTGCACATTAGAATTTTAAAACATTTGTCTCATCCTTTACATCCTTTACCTCTGATCATTGCTACTGCATATGCATGTTAAAAAACATTGTATATATATATTTGTTCTGTCAAAATAATATTCTTCAGCATCATATTTCACTGTTTTTAAAAATGTTATTCATTTATTTCTGAGTGAGAAAGCATGAGCAGGGGGAGGGGCAGAGGGAGAAGGAGAAACAGACTCCCCACTGAGCAAAGAGCCCAGTGCAGGTTTTGATACCAGGACCCTGAGATCATGGCCTGAGCTGAAGGCAGACACTTAACCAACTGAGCCACCCAACTGCCCCCATATTTCACTGTTTGGAATGAAGTTGTTGCTCATGTGCAGCTGCAACTGATCCTTGACTTTAGTTAGGCTCCTTGTCTCTTTCACACTGAAGGAGATCATTCACCCAAAGCAGCCCAGGTAGGAGGAATGCTCTGAAACACCTGAGAAAATCATTATTATAGAGAAGTAGATGATATGAAAAATATTCCACTGAGAGGTATTCCTAATCAGCCCCTTGAATTTGGATCATTATTTCATTTCTTAATGTGTCTTATTTTTATGATACTGTTATTCTAACCATTGTGTCAAGAAACAACCAAGAATACAAATAGAAAACAATTTATTTAAAACCTCAGTTATCCAGAGATAGCTTAGTAATCAGAGGTAAGTTCAAAAGTTCTAACAGCAAAAAAACTCTGGACTTAAAATACATTACCCTAAATGCATGCACTCAAGTGGGCTGGACATCCCTTGGTCTTGCATCTGAAGTCTATTTGCTCTTAGTGTATAAACACCTCTATAAGCAAAATCCCCTCATTATCAGATTAGCATATAAAAAAGAAACTCCTTAAATGTAATGTAACCCTTTTTATTTTTGAAGTAATGCAAATACATTATCAAAAACTCTAAATATGTAGAAAACTAATGCCAATAGATTAAAATGTCCATTAGCATTTTTAAATTCTATCTTTATTTTTATCTATGTATACATTTTCAAAATAAATATTGTACATCTGTGATATGTATTTTTTCTTCTTTATCACTGTATATTATATCAAAGATAATTTCCATTCCACTACAACCATTCTAATGCCCACACAATATTCCATTGAAATCCTTTATTTCATTCCATTAAAATCTATAAACTAATATAAGGGTGAATATTGCATCAGATATTTAAATAGATAGCAATAAGCAGCAGCAGATGGAACTGTGGCATAGAAGTCTGAGATGAATGTTTATTAAAAGTTGATCTATGAACCCTAACATAACCATGTGGCACTCCTCAGTAGCTACTGAATGATTCCTTGTAACACCACATAGCTAGAATCATTCAAAATTTTTAATTCTGTACCTCTAAATCCTCTGTTTAAGAAGTCACCAAAGCATGCAACAGACAAAACATTTTGGTTACATCTGTGGCATGTTTAAAATTAAAGTGTGCTATCGCTCAGAGGGGGATATTCAAATTTGGGAAAATGAACTCATGAACTGCAAAGGTGATGTTTGATTAAGACAGACTAATTATATATTATCCCTGGTCATTGCAACTTCCAATGCCATAGCAGGCAAGACCACAACTAGCTAATCCATACAAAGAACCATGCTCTGATCTGTTGGGAAAAAAAAAAAATCTCTGCTGGTAAGGAATGATTAATATCCCTCAAACCAGAGGATTGCATGAGATGCATCCAGTTGTGGAAACTGCTCCTTTTTGTAATGAAATTAGACTTTAAAACTTCCTTCTCTTATAAAGCAAACAACAACAACAATAAAAATTAGGGATATATTACTCTAATAATTAAGATATTTCCTAAGCAACATGTTATACCAATTCCCTTTTATATTCTCTTGACCAGACAGATCATTCCGAGTTTCAGAGAACCATGAAGAATCCTTCAAAACTGCGATGGCATCTTCTCGCCCTCCTGATTTAAACTTAACATAAATAGAAACTCAAGCTGGAACTACTTCAGTGGCCTTTGCATGTCTCTCAAACTCATCAAAATACAGTTCTTAATATCTGCATTCTAAGGTCCAGAGGCAAAGAAAAATAAAATAAGAAGAGAAATAAAGGAAAACAGTAAAAATAATAGCACACTTGAAAAATAAAAAGACTATAGAGGAAGTGGATGAGAAATGAGAGAAATATAGTTCTAATTCCCTACTTCTCAACTATTCTATTGGAGAAATGCACTTATATCACTACTGCCTGGATCATTGATGACGGAAAAGCATGTATGTACCCTTGTATTTCATCTGTGCCATTTTTTAGTGTCCCAGGCTAAGTTTCGAGTCCTTTGAGATTTCTGAATGCTGACAAAATGAATGAAAAAGTAACTCCAAAATTTAGAGGATGATATGAATCACAGATCGCATATTTCAAGTGTCATCTCGGTTTCAATTTTTCTTCAGGACACATCTTCGAGGAAGTCAGCCTGTCTTCATATTCTGACTTCATGATCTCTGTAGTATTTAGTATCATAAAAATAGTTTTTGAAAAGCATCAGAAGAAAAAGCAAGTATGTAACGTGTACTGTCCATGAAATTTATCTTTATTGCCTTTACAATCCCATCACTTTTCAGTACTTGCAAAATTCACTTACGACTGAGAGTCTACTTAGCCCCCAAAGCGATATATTTTATATTTCATACATAGCCTAAGACATTAACAATACTTTTAAAGCATGGGAACTTAACCTAAAACCAAACGTCAGGACTATTCCCTATATTCCAGCATTTAGGTTTTGTACCCAATTCCAATTCCTGTGTGTGGGTTGGGTGTCAGGGAAGGTTAGGGGGTTTCCTATCATCAGACAACACTCTAGACACCAGCTGGGTGTCCTAAAATTCAACTCAATTCTGATACTATCTACCCAGAAAGAACATCAGACTCCACAGGTAAAGAGCTTAGACCCACAAGACTGCCCTTCACTTCAGACACCAATTGCAAGCTTAGGCTGAACTAGTCCTTTTGACTAATGGGTAAAAATTCTAAGTTAGAACAATTTCCTCCAGCTCAGGATGCCAATCATAAGTTAGCACTCCTTGGGTTTGATTAATATGCTAGAGTTCTCATAGAACACAAGAAACTCATTTATCCACTAGGTAGCCAGTTTATTATAAAAGGATTTAACTCAGAAGTAGCCAGGTGGAAGACAGGCAGAGGGCAAAGTATGAGAAAAAGGCACAGAGCTCTCCTGCTCTCTCTAAGCTCACCAAGCTCACCAATGCCCATGAGTTCACCAACTCAGAAGCTCTTAGAACTGAACCCTCTTGGGTTTTTATACAGATTTTATTACATAGGCATGATTGATTAAATCATTGGCCATTGAAGATCAATTCATCTTCCAGTCCCTCTCTCTCTCCTGAAGATGGAGCAGTGAAGCTGAAAGTTCCAGCCTTCCAATCTCTAGATTGGTTCCCCCTGGCAAGCAGCCCTCTCCTGTGATTTAAAGGTATTTCAAAAATCACCTAATTAATATAACAAAAGACTTTGATGGCTCTCACCACTTAGAAAGTTCCAAGGTATTTTTTTAGAAGGTCTATGTTAGAAACTGGGATTGAAGACCAAATAAATATTTCTATTATAAATCACAATATTACATCCAGCAAAGACAAGATTCTAGAACTGTTGACACTTCCTCTTGCTTTGCGATATGAGTCAATTCACTTAAACATTTTGTGTTTGTCTTTTATATGTAAAATAGAGATAATAATACCCACCTTCTAAGATTGTTATGATTAAGGATGATGTTTTTTATCCTTAGGATAATTTATAATTTATCCTATTATAAAATATATAATATTATATATCCTATGGAGAACACATTCAATAAAATAGTAATACTCTTGAATTTATTTATTACTGGTACCACCAATGTGAAATAACTGATGAAAATGATCTCACATATCCAGAGACATCTAGAAATATACTGCCCTTTTGCTATTTGGTATAGAATTGTCATTACTCCAACTTGTTAATTACCAATTTGGTTCAAAATCACACATGCAGACAAGTTAGGTGATGTAAAATGAAATTATAAATTATTTGTGAAATATTAAAGTAAAATGTATTTTGCATGTGGTTTCTGGGTATTTGAAAGATTCTAAATTCATGCTCTCAAATAACTTCCTGAATGAATATTCAAAAACAAGATGTTTCAACAATCCTGTATCACAGAGGCTAAGTAAAACCTTAAGCTTTAGGACCATTGGGTGGAACCCTGTCTGTCCCACTTCAACTTTCTATCTCTAGAAACGTATGTAGATACCTAGAATTGCTGCACTTCTGGTTATTTATAATTCACTGTAGATGCAACAAATAAGTGATATACCTACAGTTCCCTTCAAGAAGGAAGGCTTTCATTCTGTAAAATACAATTTAGTAATTCAAAATTTCTCTTGAATAGCTCAATATAAAGCTCAAATTATAAAAATATGAAGTCAAGCCTTCTAGCTCATATCAACAATGCCCTTTTTCATAGTGTAAAGAAAATCAATACACTGGTAACAGTGACAAAATTTTGTATGACTATGTAGCCATTAAAAGTTCATGCTACTACTCCATGTCAACCAATTAAAATTTAGCTTAATATATTAAATAAAAATGCATTCTAAGTTTTCTGCCCATGACAAGTCTTGTTACAAATGACAAGGCATGTTACAAATCCGTGATAACACAGTTTATCATAGAAGTGCTGAGATCCACGAAAGAGAAGATGCCAAAGGGTAATATTGTAAGAATTGGATTGTGGTGCATCCTCCTACAATTACAAGAAATATCTGGAGAAAATCATTAGGAGATCATTTGAGAAAGTTCTCCAAAGTGAATTAAAATGTACTGTGGGTATTATCATTACTTATCATTTATGAAGAATTAGACTGAGGTTTCTTTGGTAAGGTAAAGCTCCACTAGGCATGGTATTACAATAAGAGCAGTAAAACTCTTCATTCAGCAATAGCCATATATTATATATATTGAAGAGAAAAAAATCAGGCACTTGTATCAATTAAGTTTGGATGCCATAAAGAAAAAGAACTATACTCAAGTGAAAAAGAAAGCATGTCTTTCATTTCAAATCCTCCATTTAAATCTTCCATTTTGTCAGATTTAAAATTCTACTCTTTCAACTGCCTTAGGTATTTTAAGTTGCAAACATTTCTCTTACTTTTAAGAAGCCATTATCTTTCCAAAATGTTTTTTTAACTTCTGAACTAGAAAGTTATTATACTAGAAAGAAGTAGAAATTGAAGTCAAATACCACTTTTTTTTTTCCCAAGGAGGCTTTCATAATGCAAGGGTTTAGTTGTTTTAATTTACCATGGCTCAAAAAAACATCTCTCATGTATTTATTACTCCTGTAATAATCCAGCTTAGATAGTCAGAATTAGTAAACTGGACATCACTCTTTCCATTAAAAATTATATCCAAACAAATATAAGTAAATCCGATAAATATAAAATATAAGGACATTTTATATTATGAAATTATTTCCATTATTTCCATTATTTTATTTCAATAATGCCTCAAATACTCCTATATCTTAAAATGTCAGGGTTAATATTACACATGAGAAAGTTTTAAAATTGCAAATATAAAGTATTATTAACAACATTTATCAAAAACAGGAAGAAACTAAGTGCTCCAATTGTTATTATTTTTAAATATCCTCTAGGTATAATGTGAGTCATTATATCATGATTTTACCTCTGCCTCTGTGACTAATTTGTTTCATTTGTTGTAATTTGGTGTTATTAAAATCATGTCTTGGTATCAATTCCAATTTGTGACCTCTAACTTTGCTCTTGCAATGGCCATAGGCTGCAGCAAAATTTTAATTCACCATTCACGAACATGCTCCTTTGGTCACAAAGGGAATTACTCATGAGACTCGGGATAAGTTAGTGTAAAGTCACCATCTATATTACCAAAATAATTTTGAAAGTCAGGTATATAACTATATTCATGATGGACAACACACTATTAGCATCATTATATGTAATTTAGATTCATAGCCTTTAGAACATATTTAAAAAGTAGAAAACACTAGTAGGCATCATCGGCTTTTATCTTTCAGCTTCTAACTATGCATTATAATAAAAGTAATAAAAATCTATTTTTCTTCAGAAGGTGAATCTTGTGATGTATAAAATAAATTATGATATATAAAATAAAATAAATTAAGATCATGCTATACACAGGCTTTCCTCTGATCTTTTATAGCAACCTTCAGTTTTCTACTAGGTGACCATTTGCAGTGATTTATCATAAACCAATGGTCCCTCATGCTGAGGATGCTGCCTCACTGCTGTAGGGGAGGTTAGTTTGATGGAATAGAAATGAAAAGTATAATAGAAAATTCATCCCACAGCATCCCACAGTCCTTCCTGACTATAGGAAGTCTTCTCTCAGGAGGTGAAGTCACTCTCAGACTTGGGCATTCTGAAGGTGAAGCACTGAATATATAGAGAAGAACCCTACTGTGCACCCAAAATAATGCAGTGATCATTCTAATCTATTAGCTCAAAGGCTAACCCAAACCTGAAATCGTAAGTGCGTGACTGTAGTTAGGGACTTGGAATAGATATTCAGCTTGTTTGCAATACATGGTATCAATTCCGTTTGTTTGGATCCCTCTAGAGTTTTTTAAATTCCAGGAAAATATTCTGTCCACTATGCATCACAACAGAATTTGAGAGTTAGGTAAGTCTAGCCAAAGTCAAACCCTAGCATCAATTCAGAGTTTTGAGCTTTTAGTTGGGGAATAGTCTTATGTCCTGCAATGAATAAGCATTTACTATGGTTTGAAAGATATGAGTTGTATGCCTGTGAGCTAGAAAATATTACATGAAATATATACAATGGTTGCAAAGATGCAGGAGATCTTGAACATAGAAGGAGTTTTGTGCACTATCTTTTCCACATTCCAGGCTGTGGCCCTCTCAGAGCTCTCCAATGCACCATTACTCCTTCTCAGGGATTATAGGCATCCCCTGTGGCCTAAAGAAGAGGGCTGTGGTGTGCTCCTCTTAACCTTTCTCAAGTGTAGAGAGGGGTCAGGCTCACTGAAATCCTTAAACCTTAAATGTGCTTATTTGACTTAAATATATATTAAAGACCTCATTCCTCATCCCCAAGATATTCTAAAATGAAAGAAAAAGTTTATGAGCCCTTAATTATATATCAGATCTTGTTCAATATGAAACTTTCATAGAGACTTGTACTTGAGAGAAAAAAATAAATCTTGGATGCCAAGCACTAAAGATTTCTCTCCTCTCCCCTCCTTTCTTTTCCTTCTCCTCCCTTTCCTCCTCCATCTTCATCTCCTTTCTTTCATCTCTCTCTCTCTCTCTTTTGCATCATATTTTGCATTACCATACTTAAATTTTGTACATAGTGAATGGTCCAGTTTCACACAACACACACAGGCATAAAAGTTGCCTTTGTGTGATTTTGGTAGATTGAACAATAGCCCTCAAAGATACTCAAATTCTAATCCTTGGGCCTGTGAATTGTTATTTTATATGGCAAAGGGATTTACACATATGATTAAAGATTTTGAGAAGGGGAAATTATTATGGATTACCCTTGGAGGCTCTAAACATAATCACAAAGTGTCCTTATTAGAGGGTGGTCCAGGGAGATTTGACCAGAGAAGTAAGAAAAGTCCACAGGTTGACAAAATCAGAGAATTTAAAGATGCTATGCTGCTGTTTTTGGAGAGGGAGGAAGAGTCCATGAATCAAGGAGTGCAAGCAATGTAGCTGTGAATGCTAGAAATGGCAAGGAAATGAATTCTCTATAAAGACTGCCTTTTTCAAATAGCAGTATGCATTTAGCAAAGGAATTGTTTTTTGGAAGTCAAGAAACCTAAACCTATATCACTCAAAGTTGTCTCAAAAACTACCCCGAATCTAATGGACTCCATTATACAATTATTGATGAAGACACAGCAAAAATATTTTCTATCATGGGATTTTATCTCTACTCTTCCTTTAAACCTTCCACAGAGTATTGGACCAGAAATGGGAACAATATATAATTGCAGTCAATCTCTAGGTGGTTAGTGTCCCAAGGCCTTGAATAGAAAGGTGTGAGAAAATAGTGACACACGTATTTCAGATGTAGCTGAGAATTTACGGGAAATCAGAAGAAAATAAGATGATTTTAGGTGTAGGAGGGGAAGAAAAATCATGTAGCGAGAGAGGCCACAAGCATAAGCAAATTATAAGGAGCAAGATTTATGAAGCACTAGGAAAAGAAAATAGGCAGAGATGAACGAAGCAGATACTCAGAAACCAAGATACAATTAAACTGAGATCATGTTGCCCCCCCCCCAAAAAAGAGACAAAGAGTTATATATGATCCAAAAGACATATATGTCTTTGGTTCAAGGCAATGGGCCAGTCGCAAATCCATGAGGATTTCTGTACCTGATAATAAAAATGACCCTGACTACAACAACATGAATAGTACTCATTATATTTTTTTGAATTTTCGAATGTCTTTTTTCAGTAAGATACCCTACATTTTCTTTTTCTTTTGTTTCCTTTTTTTAAAAGACATGTTTAGAATTTGAGTGCCTGAATCCCCCAAATCCTGATCTAGGGTCTGCATGCATCTTTTGAAGCCAAGGCTCTGAAATTGGACACATATGGTCTGATGTCAACTTTGGCCCTCGGCATCCATGAGACCATGGTGTTTAATACACCAACATAAGCCTCACCTTCCTCAGCGCTAAGACACTCCCAAGAGTAATCATGTCGATTCATGAAAAACCAGACAAAATATGCTTGGCATACGGTAACGCTCAATAAACATCAGCCATCCTTTCTCTTACCATTTTGTTAGAAGAAAGTCTAGTTGGACAGTAAGGTTTGGCAATGCAGGAAGACTGCTGGAGGAAGAATAATTTTTTCATACTATTTTGACAAATTCCATATTTATTTTCACACTAATAATCTCTAAAAATTATACTAATTTTAAGAACTAAATTATTTATTACTAACTAGGAAATTTTCAGAGCCATCCTTTAAAAACAATTAAACACTATTCACAATAAAAAAAAATCACATTGCAATCCTGTACAATGTACTTTTCCAGCATAAAAAAAATTTCTATTAAGTAAAACCTTATGTGATACATTTAAATATCTTCTCTTACTATACTCTTCTCTATTCCATTCCATTCTATCATATTTTAATTTTTAAGATCTAGGAGACATGTTCACTCATGTATATTGCTGAATATTTATAACAATGAGAAAATGTAAAATACCCACCTTTCAAGAGAAGAATGGATGTATAATGAAAATTAATGAAGTACAGAAAATCACATCAACATAAATAAATCTCAAAAATATATTGAGATATAATCTAACTACAAAAAAAAAATAATCTAACTACACAGTGATACTTTTATAGAAAATTTAAAAACATACAAAACAGAGGCACCTGGGTTGAGCTTGGGTCATGCATGATCTCAGGAGTGTTAGATTGAGCCTCGAGTTGGTTCCATTCTCAGTACAGAGTCCTCTTGAGTTTCTCTCTCCCTCTCTCTTTGACCCTCTCCCCCCTTACTTGTGCTTTCTCCCTCTCTCTAATAGTTAATAAAATATTTAAAAATATACAAACACAAAATTATAACTTTGGGTTGCAAACATATTTACTAAAAATATAAAATATAATGATAAACTTAAAATTTGGGATAGTGGTTACCTCCAGAGAGTAAAGGAATAAGGAGAATGGAATTGAGAATAGAAATAATTGAATTTGGGGATCCCTGGGTGGCGCAGCGGTTTAGCGCCTGCCTTTGGCCCAGGGCGCGATCCTGGAGACCTGGGATCGAATCCCACGTCGGGCTCCCAGTGCATGGAGCCTGCTTCTCCCTCTGCCTATGTCTCTGCCTCTCTCTCTCTCTGTGACTATCAAAAATAAATAAAAATTAAAAAAAAAAAAGCTTTCTTTTAAAAAAAAAAAAAAAAAAAAAAAAAAAAAAAAAAAAAGAAATAATTGAATTTGTAGTTTTCTTTCTTAAGTAAAAAGTGGACACTTGGAAATCCACTTAGTATTCTATTTTTAGTGTGCTTAAAATATTTCATTATAATAAAAAAGAATACAAGATGCAGAAATAATTATAAAGAGAAATCACTGAGACTATTGTGATACATGTCTTTGCATAATAACTATTCAAGTTAAAATAATTAATTCAAACTTTGGTGCCTTCCTATAGTTAAAATAGGGCATATTTTTCATGACCTCTTGAGTGAATTCTTCATATTTCTACCTGGATTTGAACCTTCAGTAAAGGATCATAAATTGCTCAGTTTTCCTTGTTACTGAAAATACAGAACTACATTTATAAATTTCTTTTTTACATAAGAAAATAACCTTGCATAACTGCAGTGTCTCACCAAAATTCTACTTGTAAACCTATAATGATGAAAGAGTAAATCCTGATTTGCATGTGGATATTACTCATGCTGAATCTGTTTAAATTTTAAGTTTTGCCCAGGCAAAAAGATGCTTCCATTTTCAGATTTTTTTTAACTGAAATGAAGTATCTCTGAAAATGAATTCAGGGAAGTGAGGAGTGTGAGCTACGTTGCTCACTGTAGAAGAATCATACAACTAGATGGCATTGTAATGGCCCCCTAACAGAATTTAATGTGTAGAACTTTGCTTTATTTTTATAAGCTCCCAGGCAGATCTGATTTATTTAAATCAATGCTTGGTTTTCAAGGTACACTCCATCTATTTAAAATATAAATCAAATTGATGACAAACATTATCAATGACCTTAAGTTGATCTGCATCTTGGTTAACTGATGTCCACTTGGAAAAGACAGATGACAGGACAGTAGAGGCTATTGATATAATGAAAACTGATAGATTCTGCCTTTGTAAGTGAGGCACATTTGCCATCAATTTAAATCCCAGCAGTTCATTTCAGTCAGAACCATACAGAATAATAAAGTATAAGGAAGGATCTATACTTTCAAAAAGATCTGAATACAGTAACTTAAAATGTCAGCTAGTAGAACTTTTATGTTAAATACATGTAAGGAATGGAAAAAAAAGAAAGCATATATGAGTTTACTACTACATGAATTCTTAGAATTTCTAAAATATGTGATATTTTGGTGTACAAAAATATGATTCCCGCATATAAAATATTTAAAAAATTAATTCTTATGATCCACCATCCAGCATCAGAACTAGAACAGCACTCATATCATTGCAAAAATCAGTAGATTCTTCATTAATTTCATCCATTGCCTACTGCCACTCCTACAATCAATAATTTTTGTTTGTTGCTTTTTCATGTATTTCATGCCAGGATTTTTGTAGATGTGTATTTTTCTACACATCTTCTTTACTAACTTTAGTTAGTGTTCTGAATTGATTATTCCCTTATTACATATTTTCAACTCTCTTATTTGAAAGTTATACACTCTACTTTCTACCTTTTTAATAATCCTAATAATTTGTATAATTTCATAATTTTTATGGAATTTTAACAGTTTAAGGTTAATATTTTACATCTTCCTCATAATGGTGATGCTTTAGAATTTTTTTTTTTAGAATATTTTAATCTTAGAACTATCCTCCTAAGATTCACATATTGGTTTTCTGTATTTTAGGTCTATCCCTCTTTGTAACTCTATAAAGTAAATATTTAAAAATTATTTTATATAGACCATTCTTATTTACATTTAACTTAAATGCTTACCTATTTCTTTGCTCATCATTATTTTCACATCTTTTGACTCCTTAAGTATATTTCTTACAATTTTGTAAAATAAAGATGTTTTAGTGGTAAAATTTCTCAATTTTTCATTATTTATAAAAGCCCTTATTTCACTCTTTTTAAAATATAATTTTGTTGGGAACACAATTATAAATTAACAGAATATTTTTCCTATGATACTTTGAAGATAATATTCCAAGATATTCTAGTTTCCTTTTTGGTCATAAGATATCCATTTACTGTCAGACTAATTGTCATTCTTTTACATGTGGTTTGCCTTTCTCTCTGCCCACTTAGAATTACTTTCCTTTGTCTTCAATAATGGGTGTTTTCACACTGGTGTATCTAGCTATGGATTTTTTGGTATTTATCATGTTAGGATATATTGTGCTTTCTATATCTTTGAATTACAATGCCCATTTATTCCCCATCAATATGCTCTACTGCCCATACCTGATATATTTTATAAAACATATCTAATATTTTGTTTATATATCTGCTTCCCTGGATTAGAATGTAGGTTCTATGAAGGAATATAAATCAAAAGGAGAAATTGTTCATAAATATAGTGAAGGATTTTAGTATTGCCTTTAATAACTGATAGATCAAGGAGAAAACATCAGTAAAAATACAGAAATCTTAAAAATCATGATTAGTAGACTTATAACAATGACCAGGTCTGGGACACTCCACCCAACTACTGCAGAAAACACACTTCTCCTAAATCAAAAGGAGAAATTGTTCATAAATATAGTGAAGGACTTTAGTATTGCCTTTAATAACTGATAGATCAAGGAGAAAACATCAGTAAAAATACAGAAATCTTAAAAATCATGATTAGTAGACTTATAACAATGACCAGGTCTAGGACACTCCACCAAACTACTGCAGAAAACACACTTTTTATGACAATTGCACAGCAGACATTTACAAACATTGACCATGTGATAAACTAGAAGTAATCTCAACAAATTTCAATAGATATTAATAATAGAATCAAAGAGAATTCTCACATGTTTGAAAATTATTTCTAAAAATATTTCCAAATATTCCATTGTTGGAAGATGAAATCCCAATACTAATGAGGACCTATTTTGAATAAAATGTTATAAAAATATCAAATGATGATAAAATATTGTGGAATGCAGATAAAACTCTGTTTAAAGGAAATCAGCAGTAGTTTTAAATAGGTATATTATAAGTGAGAGTAAGATAAAAATAAGTGAACAAAGCATTCATACTAAGAAGCATTTAAATGACCAAAAATCAACATCAAAGACAATTGAAGGAAGTGAATAATAAAGAACAGAAATGAAAAACTATAAAACAAATATCCAATTGAGAGTCAGTTCTTTGAACAAACTAATAAAATTGACAAACCCTTGAAGGAACTTAACAAGAAAATTGTTAAGCCATAATTAATAACAAGAATAAAAAGGAGAGGGCACCTGGGTGGGTTAAGCATCTAACTCTTAATTTTGGCTCAGGTCATGATCTCAGAGTCATGGATATGAGCCCCACACCAAGTCCCACGCAGCTCAGAGACTGCTTGGGATTCTCTTTCTCTGTTTCTTTCTCTCATTTTCTCTCTCTCACTCTGCCTCTCCCCTTGCTGTCTCTCTTCTCAAATAAATAGATAAATCTTAAAAAAAAAAAAAAAGATAAAAAAGAAGATACCAGTATCCTACAGGCATTAATAAGTTAATAATTTTATGACAATAAACCTAAACATTTAGATGGAAATAGAAAATTTCCCAGATTGGTGGGGAAAAACCACTTGGTAAGCTAGCAAACAAATAACAACAACAAAAAACAAGAAAAAGGCAAACTTTAATCATGATGTAAATTTAAAGAAAATACAATATTTTTTTCTTAGAAAATGACCCCTGAACTTAATGACTTTACCGATGAATTCTGAAAATCTTTTAAGAAATAATTCTAATCATACACAATATCTTTCAAGTAGGACAAAAAGAAAGATCATCATCTACATTATTTTAGGATATCAAATACTGTCATTGATATCAAATACTTTTGAGGATAGTATGAAATTTAAAAAATACAGATAAGTCTCATTCATGATCCTAGGTTTTTAAAAGTCCTAAAAAGATTTTTAGCAACAACAACAAAAAATGACCAGACTGGATTTATTTAGGAATAAAAGATTGGTTTTAGGATTTGAGTATCAGTACAAGTATTACAGTAACACAGTGTAATCCGCTCAAGTGATGCAAAATAAAACAAATATTTAATAGAAGTCACTATCCATTCACAATGTTTTTTAAAAAAAGTCTTTAGCAACTAGTTGCAAAAAGCAATTTTTTTAATCTGATAAGGAGAATTCAGTTAAACAAAAATAAGAGCAATTATCACACAATTGGAAACGTATTGAAAGTTTTGTTACTGAAAACAGAAACAAAATATGGATACTTTATTTTTTTTTAAGATTTTTAAAATTTATTTAAGAAAGAGCATGAGTGGGGGGACAAAGCCTCAAAATATGGATATTCTTATCACCTCTTTATACAACTTTGTACTGGAATTTCTATTTATTGATAAAAGTTAGCCTAAAAAGAAATGTAATGATTTAAGAGAAAGAAAGAAAACTATCATAATGTATAGATTATACTTTCATCTAAGAAGAAAATCCTGAAGTATGTACAGATAAATTTTAGACTAATGAAAGAGTCTAACAAGGTCACTAGATATAAATTCAACATAAAAACCTGCATTTCTGGGGTGTCTGCGTGGCTCAGTCAGTGAAGCCACTGCCTTCAGCTCAGGTCATGATCTCATGGTCCAGGGATTGAGCTCTTCATCCGGCTCCCAGCTCAGTGCGGAGCCTGCTTCTCCCTCTCCCCCTCCCCTCCCCACTGCTCATGGTCTCTCTCATACTCTATCTCAAATAAATAAATAAATAAAATATTTAAAAAAAAAACACAAACGAACCTGCATTTCTATGTGCCAGCTACAAAATATTCACAAAATCTAATATCTAGGAGTAAACTTAGCAAAAGATATAGAAAAACATGAGGCAGAAAGCCATGAAGCTTTATGGATACATTGAAGGAAGAGTTCCTAAAGAAGGCTGTAATAATTTCATGGATTAGAAGATTTATTGATGAGAAAATGTCAGCTCTACCTAAACTGTTCTACAGATTCATGCAATCCCATTGAAAATGCTAGCAGAATTTTGTGGAAAGTGACAAGTTGCTTTTAATTTTATATAAACAGTCAGAAGATCCAGAAGGGTCAAGAGTAAGAACAGTGGAAGGCTTTGTACTACAACATGGTAAGATGTGGATCTACAGTAATTATGGAAGAAGCTTTATAATAAGCAGTCCTGGGATGTAATGTAGAACATGGTGAGAATAGTTAACAATTCTGTTTTGTACATTTGAAAGTTAATAAGAGTAGATCTTCAAAGTTCTGATCACAAGAAAAAAAAAATTGTAGCTATTTGTGGTGATGGACGTTAACTTACTGTGATAATCATTTTGCAATATATATACTATCAAATTATTATGTTGTACACCTAAAACTAATACAATGTTATAAGTTTAATTATATCTCAATTAAAAACATAGACAATAACTGTAAAAGAATCTAGAGCTAGGCATAATATGAACACCCGAGTTTCAACAAAGGTCTCACTGCAGAGCAACAGAGGACAGTCTTCTTAATAATAGGGGCTAAGGTCGATGGGATATCCATATGGGAAAAGAGTGAAATTTGAATGTTATCTTATGGCATACATACAAAAAGTAATACCAGGAAGAATTTTTGATCTATCCATGATTGGCAAAACAATAAAATCACCTGAAGATAATATGAAGTCTTTCTTTATTAACTTAACATCAGATTTCCTTTTTTTAAAAAGATTTAATTTATTTATGAGACAGAGAGAGCACAAGTGAGGAGAGGGACAGAGGGAGAAGCAGACTCCCCTGCTGAGCAAGGAGCCTAATCCCAGGACCCTGGGATCATGACCTGAGCCAAAGGAAGATGCTTAACCAACTGAGCCACTCAGGAGCCCTTAACATCAGACTCCTTAAATAAAATACAGGATGCACTATTTATAAAAGGAAACTTGGTAAAATTAAAAATTTCTGCACATAAGACACCATTAAGAGATGAGTCCTGGACTGAAGCAATAACTTTGCAGCAAATATATATGACAACACAATCATATCCGGATTTCATTTTAAAAATTCTATAAATGAATTAGGAGTAGAAAAACAATAGAAAAAAATAAGCAAGGGACCTTAGGAAGCAATTCAATAAAAGGAGAACCAAATGGCCAATAAACATAAGAAAATATTAATTTGTAACAAGGGAAATGCAAGTTAAAATCACTACACATTTGCCAAAATAGCTAAAATTTAAAGTACTGACTAGGAATTGGAGCGGAGGAAGAACAATGGGAATATGCAGAAATTGAGTAAGGGAAGAGAAATTTGTATAGTTTGGAAAACTTTGGGCAATATCTTTTAAAGTTTATCATATATATGCCGCATGACCCAACAACTCACCATCCAGGTGTACACGAAACAGAACTGCATATGTTGTGCAACAAGCCATTACTAGAAAATAACCGAACTATTCATAAACAATAGAATGGGCTCTTATATTTTGCTATATGCATGTAATAGAACACTATAGCTATGCGACAACAGATAAATCTCACATGATAATGTTAAATAAAGAAAAAGAAGGAAGAATATATACAATTTAATCAAATCATAAGTTCAAAAATAAAACTATTGTATTTGTGGACTTATGATTAGATTGTTGAACTATCAAGTAAAGCATGGAAGTGTTTACCTATTGAAGGAGGTAAGGAGGTGGCCAAAACTGGGGTTTTGTGGAGTAGGGGTCTAGTAATGTCCTATTTCTAGACCTGGGTGTTGGTTACATGAATATTTTCTTTGTGATGAATTGAGATGTATATTTTTTCTTTATGCTCATCTCTGTGAGTATTATATATTACAATAAAAAATGGTAAGCACTAAAAAGTAATCAATGGGGCATGAAATAATAGATTCTGGAGGCAGTAAATTCAGTTAAGACACAACTGCAATTGTCTATCCCAAAAGTGTAAGCACTTAGGCAAGAATAATTATAGTAGACAAATAGAAGATAGGTAAAAAGAATCATTCAAAAGGAGAATTAATATAAAGGTAAGACATAATCTATAATATAAATACCACAAGTTCAGGAAAAAAAGAAATCTGGAGTTAAATGATTTTTTTTCTACCACATAAAATTAGTGGGGTCTGGGCAAAATATTTAAATTTTGTAAGTCTCAGTTTCCTCACCCATTTACTGGGGAAAATAATGTATGTGGCACAAAACCACATATATAAAAAGACAAAAACTTTAAGTGGCCAAACACAGGATTTGGCAAAATTTTGGAACTCAGTGAATGCCTCTTCTCTTCCTTCAATCTATTTCTCCCAATAAAATAGTCTTATTTATGTAAAATTAAGAAATAAGTTTATAAGTTATCATTTCTATATTACAAATATGTTTAAAAACTAAAAATTAGGGATGACTCAGTGGCTCAGTGGTTGAGCGTCTGCCTTTGGCCCAGGGCGTGATCCTGGAGTCCCGGGATCGAGTCCCACATTGGGCTACCTGCATGGAGCCTGGTTCTCCCTCTGCCTGTGTCTCTGCCTCTCTCTCTGTGTCTCTCATGAATAAATAAATAAAATCTTTTAAAAATTTTTAAAAAATACAAACTAAAAATTACATGAAAAAGTTTAGGCTCATGATGATTTCTGGAAATTCGTTTTGAAATGTACCCTGCATTTTAGCTCATTAATATTTTCATAGAAATTTCTAAAAATTATATTTAAAGAAAGATTCAAACTCTATTATTTAAAAAGGGTGGAGTTAAAACAAGTCTTGACATGATTATAACTCTGAAAAATTTTACAAGCACTTTTACTCTCAGATGTTTCTGTAAGAATATCGTGTAGCAGGTACCTTGGCCTCTCACCTTTGGCCAGGTATTCCATACCACCCCTAGCCAACTCAAGAAGTCGTGACTCTTGCTATACAAAGAGTGAAAATTATAGATGTATTATGGGCCACGGAGAACCATTTCTCATCTCTAGTCTCTGGGACTGAAGGGTAGAAACGTTTAAAAGAGGAGTTTACAATTTATGACTTCTTTTCCTCTCATTTAGAATGGCGTCTTCTGCTGGATTCCTTGGAACTCCAAAAAGCCAATAGGAATCATTTAGGAAAATTATCCAAGCAAAATTATCTAAGGAACTGTGTACTTCACCTGGGCCATTTTCTAAAGTATAACAAAAAAGGGGTACACAAGGATCCTTTAAGCAAATCTATTTCCAACCTAAATAGCCACTGCAGGGCAGAGAGGAATTATGGACAGAAACCCTAGGCAGGAGTATAAAGCTTAAGCTTGCCATCTTTCTGGAAAAGTAAAAGAGATGGGAATCAGCTAGACAAATGACCATACAAATAGCAGATGTAAACATCCATTTGTTTTGTATTTCCACAGATACACACATATGACAATTTGAACATTAAAAACTTAAATAATTTCTGAAACATAAATTCAAGAAACAAAGGCTTGTTGGTAATCTACCTGTTAAGTGTATATATCTTGGGCATTTTCTCTGACATGTTTTAGCATCCCTCTAATTAGGGAAGATAAAAGGCATAGTTTATGGATTGTGTTACCAGATAAAATAATAACTAAATATGTTATTATAATATGTAGTCCAACAGTTAGGTAACCACCAACCATGTGTGATTATTTAAATTTAAATGAATCTGGGCAACCGTGGTGGCTCACCTTCAGTCCAGGCTGTGATCCTGGAGACCCGGGATCGAGTCCCACGTCGGGCTCCCTGCATGGAGCCTGTTCCTCCCTCTGCTTGTGTCTATGCCTCTCTCTCTTTCTGTGTCTCTCATGAATAAGTAAATGAATAAAATATTTTAAAAAATAAAATAAATAAAAATAGATAAATTTAAATGAACCAAAATTTACTAAAGTTAGAATACTGACTGAACTGAATATTGGAGAATATTTGCATATTACAGAAAGTTCGGTTATGTGGTGTTGATCTACATTATATTCAAATCAGAGAATTTCTTTAGCTAATATAGATTCTAAAGCTCTTCCTTTCTTCTCCGAGATTTGAGTATTTTCTTAAAATGATTTAGATGTTGCACTGCATTATTTAGAGTGTGGCATGACTGTTATAACCAAGGAACTAATAACCATGGCTCAAGCAAGATGTAAATATATAACTGTCCTGCAAGCAGGACAGATGAAAGCAAATTTTTCCATGACATCAGATAATCCAGGCCTCTGCAAGCTTGCTCTAGCTAATGTTCCGAGATGGCCATTCCAACTTCTACCATCTTGTCCATCCCCCCACCAACTGGCAATAGGGAAAGAGAACGAAGAGCATGCTCCTTTCAAGTGCATAACTCTAAAATAGCACATCTTGCTCCCTTTCATTTCATTGGCCAAAAAATAATCCCATGGTCACATCTAATTATGAGGGTGCCCAGGAATGTGATTTGCAGCTTGGTATCTGTGTGCCTAGCTAAAATTACTATCTTTAGAGAAGATAGGAAGCATAAATATTGTTAACGCACCTAGTAATCTATCCTATGCATACCGACATTTTATATTCTCTTACACATAGAATTGAGCTTTCTTACTTCTCTCTATTTATAGATGTTCTGGTAAAGACAATGTAGAACTTTTTATTGCAAATCCCCAGAACATTAAATAAGACATTCATATTATCATCTGAATTATCAGTTTTAAGTTCCATTCCCCCTTAAGCAGTGAGTTATCCCCAAACCATAAAACAGAAATTCACCTTCAGTATGCAAACACCTGAGAGAAACAAAATGCTAATACAAAACATCTTATGGATGCCTAGCTTATCAATTTTTGATAAACTGCATTCCATGTGTTTACCTGTGTCTAGAAGCTGAGTATTTGAAATGGAAATCCATTCCTACTTAAATCATAACATAGAATCCTATTATAGCTCATTTTTGCACAGAGCAGCACATAGTAAGCATTAATTAAGAACTGTTTTGAATGGTATCTAATAAAAGACTCACTTAATAAAACAGAGTATTGTGTACATAAACCATTCTCTTCCCTGCATTAAAATATAAAGGTAAGTTAAATTAAATATAATTTTTATGGGTATAATTTATCAGAATAATAATTTCATATAAAATTTTAATATTTGAGAAATCTCTATTAATTCAGCTCCTTTTGTCCTTTTGATGGGTTATGTGAGAAAGAAAAATCAGATTTGTGAATTATTATCTCATTTTTATAAAGTGAAATAATAAATAGATCTTCATGGTAAATATATGGTTATACAACTCTGTAGCCTGAGAATATAAGCCTTGAGCTTCTGGTCTACAAAGTGGTTGGCACCATCACATTCTTGTGACAACAAGGTCAGATTTGATATTGCTATCCTTTCAAATAATTAGTACTTTATTAATAAAGATATATGGTGTACTGAGACATTCCTAAAAATGTTCATTTTATTTGTTCTGTTCATCATTTAAATTATGTGGTACCAAGACTATAATAGAACTTTTTTTTCCAAGGAAGAAGTAGTTTATTTTTAAAACCTCAAGAGATACCCTTATGCCACTCACAGATATAAATATAACACCATAGCCTCTTTGACATTTCATGTATGAAATTTTCTTCATTCCATAGTTCCTCATACCTACCGTTTCTTCACATCTGTCCCCTTTACTTCAAATTATCTCCTATCCTGTCAATCTCCTTCCTCACTTGAGCCTTCCATGTCATTAACATAGGACCACAGAGCCAAGTTACTGGCTCTCAGGGGCTCACTATATAATCAAAAGGATCAACCCCTAAATTGAGTACAGGATTATGTATTTGAAAAATAATGAAGAATCAGGGGAACGGGAGACCACAATGTGATGAACATTACTTAACTTCTTTCAAATTTAACTCTGGATAATTATATGATACTATCCTAGAAAAGTGAACACTTCCTGATATTTATTGTATCAAATCATCTTTTATCACCTTTATTTTTTTTACTTAATTCAACTGTCACAATCCTTAATGATTAGAAGAAAATATTTCCATTTTTCTACTTCCATTTTATATAGTCCTAGCTACTATTTTATTTTATATTGTCCTATATATATTTTATATTGTCCTAGCTACTAACAAAAGAAAACAAAAGAAAAACTACCATATGATCCAGTAATCACACTACTGGGTATTTATTCAAAGAATACAAAAATGTTAATTCAAAAGGATACATGCACCCCTATGTTTATTGTAGCATTATGTACAATAGCCAAATTATGAATAGATGATGAATAGATAAAGAAGACATATATATATGTCTGATATATATATAAAGGGATATTATTCATCCATAAAAAGAATGAAATCTTGTCATTTGCGACAACATGGATAGAGCTAGACAGTATAATGTTAGGCAAAATAAGTCAATCAGAGAAAGATAAATACCACATGATTTCACTCATATGTGGAATTTAGAAAACAAAACAAATGAACAAGGGGGAGGAAGAGACAAACCAAAAAATAGACACTTAACTATAGAGAAAAAATAGATGGTTACCAGAAGGGAGAGGATGGGAAGGATGGTTTCAGTAGGTGTTGGGGCTTAGGGAGTACACTGGTGATGAGCACTGGTCATATGTAAGTGTTTAATCACTGTATTGTACACCTGAACCTAATATTACACTGGATGTTAACTACACTGGAATTTAAATTAAAATATTAAGTTAAATTAAAAGCTATAATAGTTGGTTATTTAAAAATAATTTGAATAATTTTGTTGGTTTATACTTCTTATATCTAAGATATCCAGATAATGCCACAATAAACTTTATTGTCTTTGCTTTTTTCTTAATAAATCCACCCCAGTTTAGGCTATAATCTGGACTATTGCAAAATACTCCAAAACTGTTCCTCCACCTCAGTCTTAACTTTGGTCCAATTGACACTACAGCTATGAAACACCCTTCTAAGTAAATTACTAGACACAAATGTGGCAGGAGAAAAATTCACCAAAAAAAACCCTCAAAGAAAAAAAAAAACCACAAAACAGAAAAAAAAAAATCTAAACTTCATAAACTCCAAATTGCTGGCAAACTAAAGTCCAAATGGTCAGCAGTCAAGGCCCGACAGCACACATATCACACCCTTATGTTCACACTGTCCATGACAGTGTGAAACCTGAATCTATGATGCCTCATTTCCAAAATAAAGGAAAATAAATGAGGAGATGAGTCAAATTTATAAAAAATGTTTATCTCATAATGAAAATATGTTTAAGGCACTCCCTTTGCCTGAGAGCCATGAAAGGACAAAGTATATTTGGGAAACAGTAAGTAATTCTGTCGTTTCAGCATAAATAACATGGCCAGGAAAAAAATCAAACTGCTTAGAAACTTCTATGTCACATTAGAGGACCTAGATTTTATCCAATACACAAATGTGACATCATTGAAGAATTTTAGGCAGAACAGTGACAAAATTAGATTTGTGCTTTAGAAAACTATCCTTGTTGGCATGTGGATGATTGACAGAATGAGGAGAGAGGTTAGCGAGTTTAGTCTGGAAGTCCAAGTGGAAGATGTGATGACCCAAAATAAGAAAATGGCACTGGAAAGGAGTTCTTTGAGAATAGGGACTATTTCTTATTCTTTTCTTGTGGTCTCAATACCAAGTGTAGCACCTGTCACATACCATCATCAATTTCAAACTGTTTGGGAAAGAAAAAGTGACTAGCACCAAAATGTGACAAAAACATAAATTACTGTCACATCTTTCAGTTTATTCATTCATTTAATGCAACATGCTTATATGCCTGTGAGGACGTTGTAATAATCAACCTGTAAGGGGCTCTTTATTCAGTTGCACCATCTTTGTGGCACAAACGCCTGGAGGAGGAAAAGTTAACCTCTTCTATTTTTCTATTTTTCTCTACTCTTCAGTCAAAAAGAACAAGAAAGAAATATTTCATTCAAAATTTTCATCTAATAATTCCAAACATGCTCAACTTCCCTAGCTAATATCACACATTTTGTCACAAACAATTCTCTATTTAATCTGTTTTGCTTTCCCACCCATATCGTCAGTTTATTGGCAATTTAAGATTTATTTTTCAACATTCATAGAAATATGTGAGGCACAGCTTGATAGGTGCTTTAAAAAGTGTTTGATCAGTTCCTGAAAATTTGCCACATTTAATTCACTGATACTCCCTTATACTAAAATACAATTTGAAGTAGGGGCTGAAGGCTTTCATATCATTCTGATAGGCACATGCCCTAGACCGCTTTGCAAAGTTGAAATTTTATTAAAATTTATTTAAAATTTATTTAATATTATTTAGATTTAGATTCAGTTTAACTGAATATTTAAGATGTCATATTTTACTTTTGTTGTGTGCACAAAGAAAGGAACTATGGCTGTGACTGGCATTAGAGAAGCTATGAACAGGCTTCTCTTTATAAAATCTTAACAGGTGTCAATGTTATCAGGATTAAAACATGATTACGAAGGTTAAATTTGTATTGATCCAATTTCACTGATAGGAATACTTGGGATTGATTTTATTCTATTTACATACAATTTGTAATTCAATTTTTAGTAATATTCATCCTAATATTTTGCCTTCTAAGTTCAAAGTAATCTGTTAATAGTTGTGATGACTATAAGAAACACAAGGAAAAATGTGAATTCATTAACCCATATTTCGACTTAGGAAAGTTTGTGCATATGCCATGGCCCAGACTTTAGAATTTTTAATCAAGGCAAAATTTAGTGTAAAAATGGGGTAAAATGATAGGCTCACCAATCTGAAACTGCTAAAGGTCTGCTTGTCTGGGCTTCTCAGTCTTATCTACCACTCCATTATGAGAAGAAAGGGGATCCTAAGAAAGTGCACTGAATAAAAATTTATTGAATATTACTTACATGCCAGGCACTAAATCCTGAAGATAGAAAGCTGAGCTGCCTCCAGGTACTGAGAATCTGCAATGAACAGTGCTTGCTCCTTTCAAATTCAAAAGTCTAGCCCAAATCACTTGTTTGGCCTTAAGTTCTTCCTATCCAGTTCCCCACTATATATCTCTAGTTATCCAACTAAATAATTCAATTGGCTCTTGAAATTTTGTATGTCCAATTTTGTTCCTCAAACTTCATATAATGTTTATCTCTGTGCAAAAGCCAGTAACAAAGCAAATACCTTTCATCCTTTTTCTAAGTCATCTCCTTCTCAAAAAAAAAAAAAAAAAGGCTAATTGATTATATCCCCTAAGTCACTTGTCCATCCACAGCTGTCACTGACATTCCCCCATCCGACTGTCATATGCTCTTGCCCAGAGGACAGCAAGTGCTAACTGTAAGTCTAATGTTCCCCATACCATTCCTGTCCCCTTCAATCCTTTCTCCCTAGCAGCAAAAACAATCACTTTGAAATGCAAATAAGACCATTTATACCCTGATTAAATCTTTCAATTACCTCTCATAACACTTAGTATAAAAAACCCAAAGCTAACATGGTCTCTAAGACCCCATGTGATTTAAAAACAAAAAACAAAAACAAAAACAAAAGACCCCATGTGATTTAACTCCATTTTGTGCTACTTTGCTACGGTGCTTTCAATGCAAGACTATTTTAGTTTCTGCAATACATTTTGCTATTTTGCCTCAGGGATTTTGCATTTACTAAAATCTTCTATCTTCCTGCAAAATTTCTCTTCCTCAGTTTGCCTGATTAATACTGCAAAGCTGTGCTGACTGACAGTCACTAGCCGTATGGCTGTTGAGTACTTGATATGTGGCCAGACAGAACTGAAATGTGCTTTGAGATGTGAAATATACAATGGATTTCAAACACTTAATAAAAAAAAAAAATTCTAAATATCTTATTACTAATTTTTATAATGATTACATGAAGAAATGATAACATTTTAGATATATTCAGTTAATTGAAAGATATTAAAATCAATTTTACTTTTTTCTTCCTTCAGTATAGCTACTAGAAACTCAAATTTTAATATGGGGTTTGGATTATATTTCTATCAGATAGCAGTGCTGGAGGACTTAGTTCAACTGTCAATCTTGCTAAGAAGTGTTTTGTAAATTCCCAGACTCCTTCAGTTCCTTCTGCCATTTCTTTCATTGTGCTCTTTACTTCTCGGTAGTAGCACTTTTCCAGTTGGAGCTTAGTATTATTTGTGCAAATTTTTATTTTTTAAATGTCTCTCTACTCACTGCTAACATGCAAGCCTCAAGAAGGCTGGTGCTTGTGTAACCCATTCAACCCTTCAGCTCATTTAACTATAGGAAAAGTTCAGGGATATCTGGGTGGCTCAGCGGTTGAGTGTCTGCCTTTGGCTCAGGGATCACTCCTGATCCCTGGGTTCTGGGATCGAGTCTCACATCAGGCTTCCTGCACAGAACCTGCTTCTCCCTCTGCCTGTGTCTCTGCCTCTCTCTGTGTGTCTCTCATGAATAAATAAATAAAATCTTTTATTTTATTTTTTTTTATTTTTATTTATTTATGATAGTCACAAAGAGAGAGAGACAGAGGCAGAGTCATAGGCAGAGGGAGAAGCAGGCTCCATGCACTGGGAGCCCGATGTGGGACTCGATCCCGGGTCTCCAGGATCGTGCCCTGGGCCAAAGGCAGGCGCCAAACCGCTGCACCACCCAGGGATCCCTAAATAAATAAAATCTTAAAAAAAAAAAAAATAACTACAGGAAAAGTTCTTATGTAGAGCAGACAGCCAAAAAATAGTTAGTGAATGAATAAATTAATAAACTAGTAAGTGGAGAAAAAAGTGACACAAAAAACAATCATTTAAAACATTGTAATATGTGAAAAAAAATAATGACATGAATAAAGTGGCAAAAACTATTACATATGGACAACATAGCAAGAGGGTTCCAGGAAGATGTGCTTCCTCTTACATTTCAAGATTAGATGGAGAAAGACTAGGGTGATGGCACCTGCCAAATCATGGCATAGTCCTTTTAGGCCGGGACAGGCAGCTCTATATGACACCAGGCCACTACCCACCTGACCCCTTGGGAACTTCAGTATGAGATACACAGAAATCATTTTCATCTGGGCTTTTTCTTTTCTTGAGGAGTATGGATTGAAGTAAATTGAATTTTTGGCCTCAGCACTTACTAACCTTTAACAGTGCTTTGACCTTATTTGTGTTTAGAGTGTTCTTCACTGTTCCTTGATGTTTGACCAATGACAAGTAGGTAACAGTAACATTGAGCCAATTCTGGGCCTTGGGCTTTATGTTATTTCATTCACTCCCTTCCAAATCTGTCTTCTCCCTGAGAAAACCATGGCTGTATAGCCCACTATTCCCAGGAGAAGAATAACCTAGGGACTCAAAAATAGGCAGTAAGAAGCAGAGCTGCTCTGACAAGGCCAGATTTAAATTAGCCAAATCCTAGCCTCTCCTCAGTGTGTGAGCAATAATAAGTCCTTGTCGTTTAAAGCTACTGAATTTTGGAATGATTAATTAAGTAGCAGTAGCTAACAAATACAGGGACAAATTTCCATTGAAAAGTAACATACAGGGGCGCCTGGGTGGCTCAGTGGTTGATCATCTGCCTTCATCTCAGGTCATGATCCCTGGGTCCTAGGATGGAGTCCCACATCGGGCTCCCCGCAGGGAGCCTGCTTCTCCGTCTGCCTGTGTCTCTGCCTCTCTCTGTGTGTCTTTAAAAAAATTATTTTTAAATAACATACAAAAAAACTTATAAGAATGTCTGAAGCCAGGATGCCTGGGTGGCTTAGTCTGCCTTTGGCTCGGGTAGTGATCCCCGGGTCCTGAGATCAAGACCCATCCGGCTCCCGGTGAGGAGCCTGCTTCACTCTCTGCCTATGTCTCTGCCTCTCTCTGTGTTCTCTCATGAATAAATAAAATATTTTAAAAAAGAATGGCAGAAGCCCAATAATATTGGAACCTTAATAATAATAGATACTAATAGCAATCACTGTTACTGTTATTCCATAATGACCAAATGTCAAACACCATGGATAATTCTTTACAATACTTATTTAATTTTTGCAGTAACACAGGGCAGAGGTACTATAATCTTCACTTGGGTCAGTGAGAAAATTGACAGTCTGAACATTTGTGAGGCAGAGCCAGAGTCAGAATTTGAATTTTGATTCTCTTATACTTAGAATCACAAAAACATATCTATTCTCATTTTGAATTTCAATGAAATATTTGACTTTATTTGAATGAAAATATTATGATAGGAAGTAAACAGTCTCATCAACTTTTTATTTCAATCTATTCTTTTGTAATTACAATAGTTGTAGTTTTGGATACTGAGTGAAAGGAGAGCTGGCATCTGTGTTTTACATACCATGAATCAATATAATGAATCTATTACTAGAAAATATCTAGTTATCATTACTACAATTCCTGTATGCAATATATTGGAAAGTTGTCACAGAATGTTCTTTATTCCATGGTTTAATGTCATGATATTTAGGCATGGCCATTACCTGGGAGCAATACTTCCATATAGTATCCCATTAAACTAGGATCCACACTTAAGAGGTATTGAAAAGATCTTTAGGGACACATGGGTGGCTCAGTTGGTTGAGAGTCCAACTCTTGATTTTGGTTCAGGTCATGATCTCAGGGTCCTGGGATGGAGCCCTGGGTAGGGGTCCATGCTCGAGGGCAGTCTGCTTGAGGATTCCCTCTTCCTCTCACTCTGCCCCTCCTGCTGCTCATGTTCTCTCTCTCTCTCTCTCTCTCTCTTAACTAACTAACTAACTAAATAAATAAATAAATAAATAAATAAATAAATAAATATTAAAAAAAAAGATTTTTAGACACTGAGGCTCTTTCAAAATCCTTTCTGTTCTTATGGAAAGGATTTTTTTTTTTTTTTGGCAGAAGATAGTAATTTTTTTTTTAATTTGATAGGACGTCCCAACCTCAACCTAGAAGTCTTTATTAACATAATTGAAAACTGACATTTCCCAAAATTAATATGAATTAACTGTTGAGCAATTTAATCCTTTATTTCTGATAAGCACATCACTAAGTTGTGAAAATGGAATGCCTCTAAGCAGCAAAGATCATGCATGACATGGAGGCTAAAATGGAGATTCTAAGGTCCAAGTCAGCTATAAGAGAAGGAAGTCAAGCAAATCCTTCACTAGACACGAAACTTGGGGGAAAATTTGTAACAAAATGTCATTTTGGAAGGAGACAACTTGTTCTATATTTATGGTTGCTATATTTTATAATAATATAAAGAGACATCTCACCCACCCACAGCATGGATGGCAGCCCGCTGTCTTCATGTACAAATCCTCTCACCTCGCTCTCAGAAGCTCTAGTTCCCTGAAGGTCTCTGTACCGTCAGCTTGCAGATACCAGACATATCACAGAAGCAACACATTTCACGTCAACAGTTGGACATCGAGCTAAGCCTCCCAAGTAGCCAACTCAACTAAAGCAAGACTAAACAATTCTTTCACAATGATTGTTGAAATTCTAGCCTCTCTAGAAGACCCAAGAAACAAAGTAACCCCATTGTGACCACAAATCATGGTTCATAGATTAACATTGTGAGGGAATATGAGCATCCCAGCCTTAGGAATTTAAGATCTTTCCAGCAAAAGGAAATCCTCTTCTGTGAAGTAAACAAGTGTGAAGTCTTTTTGAGTATGAATGTGAATGACAAAGATGGATAAAAAGTCTTTCTTCCTTTTACTCCATGATTTATCTAGAAGAGGACATTTATCCTAAGGAGATAAGATGCCACGAAGGAGTCAGCAGCCTGGTCTCTTCATCTTTCAATCAGCACACACCCCAGTTGAAGCTGTGTCATTTCACTGTCACATCTTTGCTCGTACTACTCCCCTCTCTGCTGAAGTTTCCTTCATATGTTTAGCCTATGCCGACCTCCTTTGCAATTACTGTTGATGTCACAGAGTTAATGATTTACTCTAAACATTTTCACTGGTGGTCTGCAGTATATCATTTAAGCATTTGAATAGCTGAAATGTCTGTAGACACTGGGCATATTCTGAAGTCCGAATGAATATCAGATGAAGAGTGGCACAAATGTTAAAAGCACACAAACAGAACTTTTTGATCTGACATTTAGACTCAAATTCATACAACTTCTTCAGCTCCTGGGGTCATCTTCGAACTGATATGTTGGGGTTTGGAGCAAAGAGTCAAGAAAGAATTCTTGGGTCATCTTTGGTGCAAAAGCCCAGGGATAGGGCCCTTCAGCAGAAGGAACTGTACCGGGGTCATAAGAAGTGGCTGATTATATACTTTCAAGTTGGGAGGGGGTTAGGGATAACATAAGTCTCTAAGGAATTTAGAAGCCTGGTTTCCAGGACCTTGAGGGGCTAGCTGTTGTCAGGATAAGGTCATTTACTACTGTCTAGTAAAACCTTAGTCATGAGACCCTTCGGTTATCTATCAGTGGGCCATATGCTTGGAGGATGATCGCTCACATATATCTTGCGGGGGTGGGGGGAGCAGATAAAGAAAGTTTCCAAAGTAATATTTATATGTTAAAGGAGACTTCCAGGATCCTGGAGGTCAGGCTAATGTTAAGCTACAGTATTAACATTAAGTCAGTTGAATTCCCAGAGGAAGGTCTTTCTGCCTGTCTCAAGGACCAATGGGCTGTACATTGTAGGGAAATTTATTTTTTTTCTTTATTTCTTTTGCCTTTGTTCTCCAGATCAATCTTGTCCCAGAATATATAAATGAAAATGACTCAAACAACTATTCCTTCAGGAGGAGACATATCACCCCCGCTTACACCCACATGAGTGTTACTAGCGAATATTGGGAACATTATAATTTTTACAAAACTGAATTACTCATTTCCTGTTTAAACTGGATCATTGATTTCTCTCATATGTCACTTCACAGACATGCAAGTTTCTGTGCCCTATGGCGCCTGAAATGGAGAACAAAGCACATTTTCTTTCATGTCACCAGTATCTACATCTATATCTAAATAGATATTTTTAAATATTGTAACTTAAAAATAGAACATATATTTAAACTAATTATTTATTTATTTATTTATTTATTTATTTATTTATTTATTTATTTTATTTGTTTGTTTGTTTGTTTTTAAGTAGCCTCCACATCCAGCATGGAGCCCAATGTGGGGCTTGAACTTGCAACCCTGAGATCAAGACCTGAGCACAGATCAAGACTTGGCCTGAGGGGACCCTGGCTGGCTCAGTGGTTGAGCATCTGCCTTCCGCTCAGGGCTGATCCCAGTCCGGGGAGCAAGTCCCGCATAGGGCTTCCTGTGAGGAGCCTACTTCTCCCTCTGCCTGTGTCTCTGCCTCTCTCTGTCTTTCATGAATGGATAAATAAAATGTAAAAAAATAAAAAAATATATAAAAAAGACTTGGACTGAGCTAGCCACATGCCCCTAAACTAATTTTAAAATAGTTAGTTCTATAAAGTAAATCAAAAGTCAGACACTTAACAGACTGAGTCACCCAGGCAATTTCTGGTAAATTTCCAAAAAATTCCTGGTAAATTGATTCTTCTCTAGTCTGACTTTTGGAAATTTGGTCATGTAGTAAATTAGCTTTTCATAACCAACTTGAGTGAATTCACTTTGGTAATTATCCACTTCTGGCATTAATAGGAATCTAGTATCTGTTTGTATTTTCCTTTGGGCTTTGTATATAAAACATATACAGTGTATATGTAAGAGTGTATATGTATACACAGAATGTATCAGCTCCCCCACACCTTTACATATACTAGTTGTTATCAGACTTAATGTTTTGTTATTGCTCTTTCCCTCTGGAATTTCCTCTCCAGTGAATTTCCTTTTACTATCCCTTGGCATATATCATTTTGAATACTATGCCTTTTTCCAAAAAAATCAATCTATAGAAAACTGTATATTCTAGTCCCCATTCCTCTGTCACTTATATTATAAATATAATTTTCCAGTTGATACCGTGAATTTTTGTGGTGCTGTTTTCCTTTTCTCTTTTTGTAATTATTATTATTTTTTTTGGTGAAATTTGTTCATGATGTAATTTATCACACAGAAGTTTACATATTAATTGTCAATTAAACAATGTCCCCTGCCTTACTTTGGAGGGGGGCGTACACAAGATGGCCACCCCAGCTTAAAATCAATAATATTTTCTCTTAGATTTTGCCAGTATTTTAAACTTTTTCAGGGATCCCTGGGTGGCTCAGTGGTTTGGCGCCTGCCTTTGGCCTGGGGCATGATCCTGGAGTCCAGGGATCAAGTCCCACGTCAGGCTCCCTGCATGGAGCCTGCTTCTCCCTCTGCCTGTGTCTCTGCCTCTCTCTCTCTCTCTGTGTCTCTCACGAATAAATAAATAAATAAACAAACAAATAAATAAATAATAAATAAATAAATCTTTAACTTTTTCCTGTGTGTGCCTGATATATAAGAAAGTCATTATTCTGAAAGATGTGAGAGAGATATCTAATTTTGACTTCTGAAATATTCAAACTTCACTTTTTAAGCTTTGTGGATTTAAAACATTAATTGATACTTAACAGAGTAAGTCCCTGCCTTTCTTTGTTAAATCTGTTGGTCTTACAAAGCTCACAATGAATTTTACAGTAAGTTTGCCAAGTTCCATGAAAAATCTCCAGAATTAATTTTAATTGAAATCATAGTAAGTCCATAGGCTATTTTGAGGAATGATCTTTGGACCATATTTAGTATCTATGAATATAGAATATTTCAACTTTTTTCTTTAATGTCTAAATGTATCTTTTTTTATAATTTTCTTATGTTTTCTCCATTTCTGATTCAGGTTATGCATAGATTTTGGTGCCATTTGAAGAAAATTATATATTCTGTTTGCATTTAGAATTATTGTTGTTTCATAGGAGAGTTTTGGGTTTTCATATACTGATCTCATATCCTGTTATCTTGTAGTACTTTTTAAAATGGCCTCAAACTTCTTGGAAATATTTCTAATGTTTCACAACAACTTATTTTGCTTGTTGAACATTTTAGATAAAATGACTAAATCAACTTTTACTTCTTATTTTTGGTGAAAAATTATTATCAGTAATGTGAGGTAAATTTTATAAAATACTTTCCCAATACTTATTGAGATGACAGTGGTGCCTTTCTCACTAATCTTCAATAAAGTTCTATCAATAGATTTTTGAATGCAGTACCATTCATGAATTCCTAGGGTCACATATTTCCATATGTTTACTAAACACTTTGTTTCTTTTTTCACATTTGCTTGCTTACTGACTTGCTTATTCCTATTCTTTTTCTAACAGTTATTATTTCTATATTTGTAATAACACTTTGTCTATAAAGGAAATGAATATTTTGTCATCATGTTTTGGCAAACATCCTTAATTCCTTCCTCTTGGTTTATTTGCTATGACTTTGTTTCTACAGAATATATAAATATATATTTTCATGTGAAAAACTACATATTAAACTATATATTTTATATAGCTTCCTTCCTTTTCTACTTTCTTTCCTTTCCATCTTTCCTCTTCCCATTTTCAAAAACTTCTTCCAAAAGGCTTGCTAGTTATCCCAAACTAATTATAAAGTACTCCCATTTTTGACCAATAATTTGAAATGTCATTTTTGCCATTTGCTAAATTCTCATATATATTAGGATATATTTCCCAATGTACCATACTTAACACCAAAATCTCAATCCTGCATTCTTTCATGGATATTGATAGTGTTTTAGTGGCCTTATATTTGACATGCTAGGTTTCCTCCAACTATTTCAGTTTTTAACTTCTAAGTGAACAGTTAATGACTTCATAAATTTCTAAATGATAGTTTCATAGCTCAAATTAAGAGAATTCATACTTTTTGACTATTGCATCTCTAAGAACAAGACATTTTATTCTATACATTCAAGCCTTTCTTTTGTTCCTTAATAAAGTTTTAAAGTCTAATCCATACACTTTCCGAAAGTACTTGTTGACTGTATTCTTTGGAATTTAGCTCTAGTGACCCTGATTTTTTTCATTTTATTTTCTAACAGGTTATGTTTTCATATACAGGCAAATTATTATTTTTTAAAATATTATCTTTTAAACAAATCATCTTACCAACTACCTCTATTGTTTCCAATACATTTCTACTTGATATTTATCTAGAATTTGTTTTTGATGGTTGGGAGAAATGGGAAAAACCATATTTTAGTAGAAAATATGAAATTTAAATTTTGCCACTATTTGTCTTACAATCTCTGAGCCATAGCTGCACTGGGAATTTCTCTCTGAAGGGTTCCTCTTCTGGGTTCACAGCTTCTTGCCATCCGGTTGCCATCGGTCTATACATGTTTCCCACTTCCATTTCCTCTCATTTCCTTTTGTACATTGAACTTTTACCAACTCTTCTGTTGATATTTTCCCCCAAATAAGAAATTCTTTATTTCCAACAAGTTATCTTCCTGTCATTTTTATAGCAACCTAATCATGCCTTTGAAACTATATTTCCACAACCAATCTCTTCAAAACAAATCAGGTTGTTTTATTCTATAAAGGATTGTGAATTTTCTTTGAGAAATTCATATACTTTGAACTGGCAATGGAATACAGGGGTGTGCATCTGTTTTCAGATTACTTTCAAATAACAAAGCTGTATGCAAAGAACCCTAAGGCCCAAGAGGAACGAACTGGCACAATTATTTAGGTTACTGGTCTCAATCCCACCAGGAACCAAGACTTATACTGACATAATATCATTCTATTACTTAATTTTTGTTTTTGTTTTTTTTTAATATTTTTATTTATTTGTTTATGAGAGACAGAAAGAGAGAGGCAGAGACACAGGCAGAGGGAGAAGCAGGCTCCATGCAGGGAACCTGACATGGGACTCGATCCCGGGTCTCCAGGATCTCTGAAGGCAGGTGCTAAACACACTGAGCCACCAGGGCTGCCCTATTACTTAATTTTTGAACCAAGAGGGGCACCTCGGTGGTTCAGTCAGTTAAGCGTCTGACTTTTGATTTCAGCTCAGGTCATGATCTCAGGGTGGTGACATCGTGCTCTGGGCTGAGCATGGAGCCTGCTTAAGATTCTCTTTCCTTTTCCGTCTGCCCTTCCCACTCCTCGCCCCTGCTGGTGCTCTCTTAAAAAAACAAAACAAAACAAAACAAAAAAAAAAACAAAAACAAAAACCTTAGTTCCTACAGAAAAACTATCAGAGAACTTGATGCACTTAAATAAAGACCTGTACCCCCCCCCCAAAAAAAAAAGACCTGTACCCATTTTTGAACTTATCACTGTGCCCAATGTGGAATGGTACTCTATTATCCAAGTTAGCTACTCAAGCTTTGGGTAATGTGTCCAACACTGGCTGACAGGGAGAGAGCAGGGTCATTACAACCCAAACCATATAAAAAATAGGGGCACAATAGTCAAAGCAGAGGAAGGGTGCTAGATTGACACAATCAACAAATGTGGACTCTAACAGAAGTGTTAGAGATTTAAAACAAGGTGCATTATGGAGGGTCACCCAATTGCATAAAAATTAATTTGAAGAGTTCAAGTAAATCACACTTTAATAAGCACATGAAACCACTAATATTAAACACTGCAGATATGAGCTATCATCTATTCATTAAACAAATAGTTAAGAGATCCTTTTTGAGCACCTAATTTGCAACAGGAACTGTTTTAGCTGTTGTTATTAGAGCACTGAGCTAGTCATAAATGAAGTATTCCTTCACAAAGCTTATAGTGTTGTAACATATATTAATGCTGTTTTAATTGCAAATATTAGAAACCCAATTTGAACAGCCCAAGAAAAGAAAAAAAGAAAGACCAGAAAGAGAGAGAGAGAGAATAAACACCTCCCGCAGTTTACATGTAATAGCTGAGGCATCTCCACTCTTTCTAATTTCAAAGTTCCCAAAAAACCCCTATGACTATTAGTGAAATGCTTACTATGAGACCAATTCTCTATGAAAGAGAAAGGGGCAGAATTTAGGGTCGTCGCAACTACTGCCGCAAATATACAGATGGGAATAGGAAGAAAATACCAGAAAAGCGTGCAAAGACTACTATTCAATGGGTGTCCATAACAATTTTTTGTGGTGTACTTTGTGGTAAGGAACATACAGGATCTTTAGTACACAATACTGAAAAAGGAAAAAGAGCTCTTACTTTTTTTTTTTTTTTTTAATTAACTTTTATTGGTGTTTAATTTACCAACATACAGAAAAACACCCAGTGCTCATACCGTCAAGTGTCCACCTCAGTGCCCGTCACCCATTCCCCTCCAACACCCGCCCTCCTCCCCTTCCACCACCCCTAGTTCGTTTCCCCGAGTTAGGAGTCTTTATGTTCTGTCTCCCTTCCTGATATTTCCCAACATTTCTTTTCCCTTCCTTTATATTCCCTTTCACTATTATTCATATTCCCCAAATGAATGAGAACATACACTGTTTGTCCTTCTCCGATTGACTTATTTCACTCAGCATAATACCCTCCAGTTCCATCCACGTTGAAGCAAATGGTGGGTATTTGTCGTTTCTAATTGCTGAGTAATATTCCATTGTATACATAAACCACATCTTCTTTATCCATTCATCTTTCGATGGACACCGAGGCTCCTTCCACAGTTTGGCTATTGTGGCCATTGCTGATAGAAACATCGGGGTGCAGGTGTCCCGACGTTTCATTGCATCTGAATCTTTGGGGTAAATCCCCAACAGTGCAATTGCTGGGTCGTAGGGCAGGTCTATTTTTAACTCTTTGAGGAACCTCCACACAGTTTTCCAGAGTGGCTGCACCAGTTCACATTCCCACCAACAGTGTAAGAGGGTTCCCTTTTCTCCGCATCCTCTCCAACATTTGTTGTTTCCTGCCTTGTTAATTTTCCCCATTCTCACTGGTGTGAGGTGGTATCTCATTGTGGTTTTGATTTGTATTTCCCTGATGGCAAGTGATGCAGAGCATTTTCTCATGTGCGTGTTGGCCATGTCCATGTCTTCCTCTGTGAGATTTCTCTTCATGTCTTTTGCCCATTTCATGATTGGATTGTTTGTTTCTTTGGTGTTGAGTTTAATAAGTTCTTTATAGATTTTGGAAACTAGCCCTTTATCTGATATGTCGTTTGCAAATATCTTCTCCCATTCTGTAGGTTGTCTTTTAGTTTTGTTGACTGTATCCTTTGCTGTGCAAAAGCTTCTTATCTTGATGAAGTCCCAATAGTTCATTTTTGCTTTTGTTTCTTTTGCCTTCGTGGATGTATCTTGCAAGAAGTTACTGTGGCCAAGTTCAAAAAGGGTGTTGCCTGTGTTCTCCTCTAGGATTTTGATGGAATCTTGTCTCACATTTAGATCTCTGATCCATTTTGAGTTTATCTTTGTGTATGGTGAAAGAGAGTGGTCCAGTTTCATTCTTCTGCATGTGGATGTCCAATTTTCCCAGCACCATTTATTGAAGAGACTGTCTTTCTTCCAATGGATAGTCTTTCCTCCTTTATCGAATATTAGATGGCCGTACATTTCAGGGTCCACTTCTGGGTTCTCTATTCTGTTCCATTGATCTATGTGTCTGTTTTTGTGCCAGTACCACACTGTCTTGATGACCACAGCTTTGTAATACAACCTGAAATCTGGCATTGTGATGCCCCCAGCTAAGGTTTTCTTTTTTAAAATTCCCCTGGCTATTCGGGGTCTTTTCTGATTCCACACAAATCTTAAAATAATTTGTTCTAACTCTCTGAAGAAAGTCCATGGTATTTTGATAGGGATTGCATTAAACGTATAAATTGCCCTGGGTAACATTGACATTTTTACAATATTAATTCTGCCAATCCATGAGCATGGAATATTTTTCCATCTCTTTGTGTCTTCCTCAATTTCTTTCAGAAGTGTTCTATAGTTTTTAGGGTATAGATCTTTTACCTCTTTGGTTAGGTTTATTCCTAGGTATCTTATGCTTTTAGGTGCAATTGTAAATGGGATTGACTCCTTAATTTCTCTTTCTTCAGTCTCATTGTTAGTGTATAGAAATGCCATTGATTTCTGGGCATTGATTTTGTATCCTGCCACGCTACCAAATTGCTGTATGAGTTCTAGCAATCTGGGGGTGGAGGCTTTTGGGTTTTCTATGTAGAGTATCATGTCATCGGCGAAGAGGGAGAGTTTGACTTCTTCTTTGCCAATTTGAATGCCTTTAATGTCTTTTTGTTGTCTGATTGCTGAGGCGAGGACTTCCAGAACTATGTTGAACAGCAGTGGTGAGAGTGGACATCCCTGTCTTGTTCCTGATCTTAGGGGAAAGGCTCCCAGTGCTTCCCCATTGAGAATGATATTTGCTGTGGGCTTTTCGTAGATGGCTTTTAAGATGTCGAGGAAAGTTCCCTCTATCCCAACACTCTGAAGGGTTTTGATCAGGAATGGATGCTGTATTTTGTCAAATGCTTTCTCTGCATCTAATGAGAGTATCATATGGTTCTTGGTTTTTCTCTTGCTGATATGATGAATCACATTGATGGTTTTACGAGTGTTGAACCAGCCTTGTGTCCCAGGGATAAATCCTACTTGGTCATGGTGAATAATTTTCTTAATGTGTTGTTGGATCCTATTGGCTAGTATCTTGTTGAGAATTTTTGCATCCATGTTCATCAGGGATATTGGTCTGTAATTCTCCTTTTTGGTGGGGTCTTTGTCTGGTTTCGGAATTAAGGTGATGCTGGCCTCATAGAACGAATTTGGAAGTACTCCATCTCTTTCTATCTTTCCAAACAGCTTTAGTAGAATAGGTATGATTTCTTCTTTAAACGTTTGATAGAATTCCCCTGGGAAGCCATCTGGCCCTGGACTCTTGTGTCTTGGGAGGTTTTTGATGACTGCTTCAATTTCCTCCCTGGTTATTCGCCTGTTCAGGTTTTCTATTTCTTCCTGCTCCAGTTTTGGTAGTTTGTGGCTTTCCAGGAATGCATCCATTTCTTCTAGATTTCCTAATTTATTGGCGTACAGCTGTTCATAATATGTTTTTAAAATCGTTTGTATTTCCTTGGTGTTGGTAGTGATGTCCCCTTTCTCATTCATGATTTTATTAATTTGAGTCTTCTCTCTCTTCTTTTTAATAAGGTTGGCTAATGGTTTATCTATCTTATTAATTCTTTCAAAGAACCAACTCCTGGTTCTGTTGATCTGTTCCACAGTTCTTTTGGTCTCGATATCATTGAGTTCTGCTCGAATTTTAATTAACTCTCTTCTTCTGCTGGGGGTGGGGTCTATTTGTTGCTTTTTCTCTAGTTCCTTTATGTGTAAGGTGAGCTTTTGAATTTGAGATCTTTCCAGTTTTTGAATGTATGCTTGTATTGCGATGTATTTCCCCCTCAGGACTGCTTTTGCTGCATCCCAAAGATTTTGAACGGTTGTATCTTCATTTTCATTAGTTTCCATGAATCTTTTTAATTCTTCCTTAATTTCCTGGTTGACCTTTTCATCTTTTAGCAGGATGGTCCTTAACCTCCACGTGTTTGTGGTCCTTCCATATTTCTTGTTGTGATTAAGTTCTAATTTCAAGGCATTATGGTCTGAGAATATACAGGGGACTATCCCGATCTTTTGGTATCGGTTCAGACCCGATTTGTGACCCAGTATGTGGTCTATTCTGGAGAAAGTTCCATGTGCACTTGAGAAGAATGTATATTCAGTTGAGTTTGGATGTAAAGTTCTGTAGATATCTGTGAAATCCATCTGGTCCAGTGTATCATTTAAAGCTCTCGTTTCTTTGGAGATGTTGTGCTTAGAAGACCTATCCAGGGTAGAAAGAGCTAGATTGAAGTCACCAAGTATAAGTGTATTATTATCAAGGTATTTCTTGAGTTTGGTTATTAATTGGTTTAAATATTTGGCAGCTCCCACATTCGGGGCATATATATTGAGGAGTGTTAAGTCCTCTTGTTGGATAGATCCTTTGAGTATGAGATAGTGTCCCTCTTCATCTCTCACTATAGTCTTCGGGGTAAATTTTAATTTATCTGATATAAGGATGGCAACCCCTGCTTTCTTTTGAGGACCATTTGAATGGTAAATGGTTCTCCAACCTTTTATTTTCAGGTTGTAGGTGTCCTTCTGTCTAAAATGAGTCTCTTGTAGACAGCAAATAGATGGGTCCTGCTTTTTTATCCAGTCTGAAACCCTGCGCCTTTTGATAGGGTCATTAAGCCCGTTCACATTCAGAGTTACTATTGATAGATATGAGTTTAGTGTCATCATATCTATTCAGTCCTTGTTTTTGTGGATTGTTCCACTGAACTTCTTCTTAAAGGGGAATTTTAAGAGTCCCCCTTAAAATTTCTTGCAGAGCTGGTTTGGAGGTTACATATTCTTTCAGTTCCTGCCTGTCTTGGAAGCTCTTTATCTCTCCTTCCATTTTGAATGAAAGCCTTGCTGGGTAAAGTATTCTTGGTTGCATGTTCTTTTCATTTAGGACCCTGAATATATCCTGCCAGCCCTTTCTGGCCTGCCAGGTCTCTGTGGAGAGGTCTGCTGTCACCCTAATATTCCTCCCCATAAAAGTCAGGGACTTTTTTTCTCTTGCTGCTTTAAGGATCTTCTCCTTATCTTTGGAATTTGCAAGCTTCACTATTAAATGTCGAGGTGTTGAACGGTTTTTGTTGATTTTAGGGGGGGATCTCTCTATTTCCTGGATCTGAATGCCTGTTTCCCTTCCCAGATTCGGAAAGTTTTCAGCTAGGATTTGTTCAAATACATATTCTGGCCCTCTGTCCCTTTCCGCGCCCTCGGGAACCCCAATTAAACGTAGGTTTTTCTTCCTCAGGCTATCATTTATTTCCCTTAATCTATCCTCATGGTCTTTTAATTGCCTGTCTCTTTTTTCCTCAGTTTCCCTCTTTGCCATCAACTTGTCTTCTATGTCACTCACTCGTTCTTCCACCTCGTCAAGCCTCGTCGTTAGGACTTCTAGCTTGGATTGCATCTCATTTAATTGATTTTTAATTTCTGCCTGATTGGATCTAAATTCTGCAGTCATGAAGTCTCTTGAGTCCTTTATGGTTTTTTCTAGAGCCACCAGTAGCTGTAAAATAGTGCTTCTGAATTGGCTTTCTGACATTGAATTGTAATCCATATTTTGTAACTCTGTGGGAGAGTGGGCTGTTTCTGATTCTTTTTTTTGAGGGGTTTTCCTTCTAGTCATTTTGCTCAGTGCAGAGTGGCCAAAAAGAAGTTGTATTGGGAAAAGGAGAAAAAGAGAGAGAAGGAAAGAAAAGAGAAAAAGAAAAAAGAGAAAGAAGAAAAAAATAGGGGAAAAAGAGAAGAAAAAGAAAGAAAAAGAAAGAAACGAGAAAATAGAAAAAAGGGGGGGTGGGGGAAGCAATCAGAAATCAAGAAGAAAGAGAGAAAAAAAAAAAGCACAAAACAAAACAAACAAACAAAAAAAAAAAAAAACAAAAAAAAAACAAAAAAAACCACGGGGGAGTATCTTCCGATTCTGTGTAGTTTAAGTCCCTTGATTTCCCTTGGAACTGGTCCGTCTCGCTGGTCTTCTGGGGGAGGGGCCTGCTGTGCTGATTCTCAGGTGTTAGCACTTGGGGGAGCTGCTCTGCCCCTGCCTGGTGCAGGGCTCGGTGGGGGTTGTTCACCCCGTGAGGCCCCGGGAGGAAGCCACAGTGGCGGGGGCAGCTCTGGGACCCTGGATCCAGCTCCCGCAGTAGCTCCGGGGCTCTCCGTCTGCAGGGCCTGGGGGCTCCGGGGCGGGGCCGCTGATCTGCTCAGTTCCAGGCAGGAGCGTCCTTGCTGTCCTGGGCCCTCCCGGCCTCTGCCTGTCCCGGGGGAGGCCGGATCCTGGGCTGTGTCCCGGCGCCCTGTGCTCGGGGCCTGAGCTGTTGGATTCGCGCTCCCGGCGGTGCAGCCCCCTCCGCGGAGCCGCCGCCCGAGCCTCTCCGAGCTGTTCCCGGAGCCGCGCAGCCCCCTCCGCGCGGAGCTTCTTCCTCCGCCCGAGCCGCCGCCGCTGAGCTGTTCCCGGAGCCGCGCAGCCCCCTCCGCGGAGCCGCCGCCCGAGCCCCTCCGAGCTGTTCCCGGAGCCGCGCCGCCCCCTCCGCGGAGCTTCTTCCTCCGCCCGAGCCGCCGCCGCCGAGCTGTTCCCGGAGCCCCGCAGCCCCCTCCGCGGAGCCGCCGCCCGAGCCCCTCCGAGCTGTTCCCGGAGCCGCGCAGCCCCCTCCGCGGAGCTTCTTCCTCCGCCCGAGCCGCCGCCGCTGAGCTGTTCCCGGAGCCCCGCAGCCCCCTCCGCGGAGCCGCCGCCCGAGCCCCTCCGAGCTGCTCCGGGTCCCGCCGAGCGCTGCAGCCCTTAGGGAGCTCGGGGCACTCTCCGGGGCGCAGTTCCTCTGTTACTGTCCCAGGGAGCCCGAGGGCGTCCCCGCCTTTCTGGGGATCCTGCTCCAATTCCCGGGGAGCCCCTTTCCGCGGGGAAGGTCGGTGCAGCTCCTGCTCCTCCGGGACGGGGCTCTCCTGTCCTGGGGACACTCGCCCCGGCCTCAGCCCGGCTCCTCGCGGGGCCCCTCCCCCTTGGAGGCCTTTTGTGTCTTTATTTCTTTTTCCCCGTCTTCCTACCTTGATAGAAGCGCGAACTCTTCTCACTGTGGCGTTCCAGCTGGTCTCTCTTTAAATCTCAGGCCGAATTCGTAGGTTTTCAGGATGATTGGATGGTTTTCTAGGTAATTTGCTGAGGACCAGGTGACCTGGAGACCCTACTCCTCCGCCATCTTGCCCCTCCTCCCGAGCTCTTACTTTTTGATGGAAAAGTGAAGACCTCTCAATTGAAGTAATGTTCTATTAAGTCTTCAAAAAATAATTAGCATAACCAATTGTCCTAATTTGGGGTCAGCCTGCAGTCCCCCCATGGAATCTAATTGCAAGTAAAATTTCATTGAAGCAAAATTATAAACCTTTTTTTCCTGTTAGAAAAAACTATGGAATTGGGACACCTGGGTGGCTCAGCGGTTAGGTGCCTGCCTTCTGCTCAGGTCATGATCCTGGGGTCCTGGGATCGAGTCCCACATCAGGCTCCCTGCAAGGAGCCTGCTTCTCCCTCTGCCTGTGTCTTTGCCTCTCTCTCTGTGTGTCTCTCATGAATAAGTAAGTAAACCTTAAAAAAAAGAAAAATAGAAAGAAAAACTCTGGAATTAATTCTTCTCTAGTGCGATGCTTACCAGGCTTTTATGAGTTTATAATCATCTAGGGCAGTGCTGCTAAAATGTAGATTCTTTTATCAAGGTTCTGGGGTGGAAAGTCTACATTTCCTTAAGCTGTTAGGTGATATTGGTAATGCTGGTGCATACGCTACACTTTGAGTTACAATGTCTAGGAATTTTAAGGTAGAATTTAAATTTTGGAGATTAATATGCTACTTAATGCCTTAAATCATGAAGAATAATGACCATGTAATGAGTATTGGATGAATGAATCAAGTGATAACAAAACAAAGTATAATCAGACTTTTTAAAGTCAAAAGTCACATATCTAAAGGCTTAGATATTGGATGGTTACGGCCAATGCTATGGCATATAAAATAGTTTTTCCCTGACATCTGGGGGGACCAACTGTAAATAAAGCAATCTTTTCATACCATGTTATTTTTAAATATGATTTTATGCCATTTGATTCTTTGCAATTATCTTCAGTATCTTCTAGTGGTCTTCTGAGGAAAAAACACAGTATCCTCCAGAATTCACGCAAACACCTCATACAATTTCCTTTCATTTTCTTAGCTGAATTACCGAGCATATTAAGCTAATTTGGTAGGACAGACTTAAATATACATATACTTGCATTAAAAGGTCAATGTTTAACAAATTGTGAAAGAATATGATAATATCATCTTATATATTCTGAAGCCCATGGTATAAAATAAGACTAGTAATTGAGAAATAATAATATTTATTTTGGTTAATAAATCAAAATTAATTTATAACTAATACTTAATGTTATGTCTGGTTCCCAGGAAGCAGACTACAAGATGAATATTTGCATGCAAGTTTTTTCTTGGAGAATGCTTCCAGAAAAATATCACAAGTGACAGAGAAGGAGAACTGAGCACAGGGAGAACTATGCACAATTACAAAAGAATCCCTAGGAGAACACATGGGTAGCTCTGAAGCTCTGAATTGAAGCAAAGGGGTAGAATTTTATTTCCGTGTCCATTACTGGAGGGCAATTTTCTGAGAGGATTTAGCTGTAAACCATCAACTGCCAATGCTCTTAAAAATTGTGAGAATAAGGGGTGCCTCGGTGGCTCAGTGGTTGAGCATCTTTGACTCAGGGCATGATCCTGGGATCCTGAGATCAAGTCCCGCATCAGGCTCCTCTTGGGGAGCCTGCTTATCCCTCTGCCCATGTCTCTGCCTCTCTCTGTGTGTCTCTCATGAATAAATAAATAAATAAATAAATAACCTAAAAAATATATTTCAGAATGAGTGTCTCAGTCCTAAAATATGATCTGAGTGAGACACCCCAGCATCCACTGTAGAAAACATGTTGCATATAGCCATCAGTCCTTTTCTCTACTGTTCACTATAACCCAACCCTCCTCATACCACCTGCACTTATACTTCTGTTAGTCTAGGTTAATTACCTGATGGATAATCCATATGCTCATTTCTGAGGAGTCTGAGCCCTATAACGGTGTCCTTCTTAGGCCATGGATGCTACACTTGTTGATTATTGTCTAAATTAGGCAAGACAATAACCAAGTGATTCCCCCAGTGGATTGCCTGCATCCTACAAACATGTATTCCTTGTTCCATTTTATAACAGTCTTACTTCTCCAAGGTTATTTGCCCTGGCCAGGATAATGACTCCATTCCTTGCCTACTGGTTTCTTGGTGACCAAGTGGCAACTATAGCTTAAAGCTTATGAAATCCTTTCTGTGTCCTCTGGTAGAAAGAAAGATTCTCTCCCTGAAAACCTGTACACGTATACACATTACAGCCTAGATCTGCAGTGTGGAAGGCATATTTGTGCTCCACACCAGACACTGCAGGAAGTGGGATTACTCCAACTTCTACCTCTTTGTTTTCTGTACCCATCTATTCAACACTTACAGGTCACAATATTACTTTGTGGTATAAAATAATTAATTTAGTGAATATATTCTGTCCTGGAAGATGTCACTATATTCTTGCAGGGCGTTGTTTGCAAGCAAGGACTTTGGTTGTGCCTTCTAAGAGTATTCCATTACTCTGTCTCCCCAGAAACTTCCTGATGCTGTTATATGTTATGGGATGAGTATAGACAATGGTCACATAGCCACATTGTTTGATGTGATGTAGATAAGATCTTATACTAAGGAATTAAACATTCTATAAACTCTGGAATAATGGTTTGATTGAGGCACCATGGATGGGAAAGACAAGTCTATACTATAGTAAATGAAGCTAGAATGTTGTCTCTTCCAGAGTGGAAGCAGTTCAATGTGATCAATTTCCTACAAATGTTTCCTGAAACTCCTTGGAAAATGGTACTAAATTATGGCCTCAGCTTTTGTCTCTTGCTGGTATGTTGAACATCTGGTACAGAAGTAGTTACACCAGTCTTGCTGAGTAGGAACCCATTTTGTTGGACCAATGTTTGCATTATGGCTATTCTGTTAGTGAGCCCATTGTGTCAGAATATGAGTGACTGATGGCAGAGCCAGACTGAGGTCTACTTAGCCAAGTCATTCTATTTGATTATTGAGTTACACTTCTATAGAGAATACAATCTAGCAGGACCTAGCATGTGATACATGGAGCTTCACATTTGGTGCCCAGTCCCATCAGTCCATCCACAGCTACTACTCAGACTTTCTTGTCTCTAATCTTTTAATCATTCTCCTTCCAGGTCCATGAACAGCCAACTAACTGGGGACTATAAGGCCATACATGTGAGTTGAAGTTGACATACTATTGTAACACAGGCAGATGACATGGGCACTACCTTTCATGTGTCCACTTTGCCAAGCATAGTATTTCCCAAACTTAGTGTTTATATGAAAACATTCTAAATTCTAGACTAATGAATATTTCATTCCACAAATGACATAGCATGAATATCCAGAGATAATTTATAATTAATTACTTATATGCATCACACTCCTATAATGAATAAAAACATAGTATTGCATGTTAGCTTTGATTTATATATAAGACGTAGTCAGTGAAGAGGAATTCCCTTAATTCCTCCTAAAATAATGAAGAAAATTTATAGATACCTATTTATATAGATACAAATATAAAAACAGAAAGTTTTTAAAATATAACTTTCACTCATGTAAATTTCTCTGAGGTTGTTTTTATTGGAGTTTGATTTTAGGACAAGTTGAAACTTTTGAATAGCACCATCTGGTCATCTATTAGACAGTGGCACACAGTAGAGCAGTTTCAAAATGAAAAAGAAATGAAGCAATGCTAAAAAGTAAAGGCAAAATGGTCTCAATTTCCTAGATTTCTGAATTGACAGAAGACTGATTTAGTAACTGTGCAACTGGGAGCATCACATTCTAGACCAGAACCACAATAAAACTAAAATTTGTATTTTCAGTAGCAGAAGTGAGAGGCAGACCATACAGTGATTCTAAGCCTTGAAATTAATACAGTGGAGTCCAATGGTCTACCAGGAGTCATTTCACTCTATTAAAACTGTGCTTTTAAAACACATATTTATATTCATACCTAAACTGATAAACGAATTGACAGTTGTTAAATTAACATATAAGTGCATGTAACTGGGGGGAGAATGAGCAGTGGTGTTAGTAACAAAAGATTTTAGTGACAGCCATCTAACATCTCTTTATGTACACATCTGTGAATTAACTGTGAAAGTAAAAGGTGCAGTGTAACTGGCTGAAAGAAAAAGAAATATCATCTAAGACATGATAAAATCCTATGGAATAGGCCTGATCACTGAAGCGTAAGTGGATCAGTAATCGCTCCTGGCTATAGGATGAAGTCATAATAAATGAACTAAACTCTTCTTAAGTATTATCTTCTTAAAAATATTCCTGTAGAAAACATCAAACACACAAATATGGCAATAATGGTACAGTGAAACTCCATTTACCCACTATTCAGTGTCAACAATATCCACTCCACACTCATTTGGTTTTATCTGTACCCAACTCATTTCCTGACACCCCTAGTTTTTTTAAGCAAATGCCAAATATAACACCATTTCATGGGTAAATATTTCAGTATGAATCTCTGAAATATAAGACTATGTTTCTGAACACAGCACCATCACAACTGAAATTTAATAAATCCATATTATCAACAAACATCCAGTTTACATTTCCTAACCTTTTATAACTTTTGTCTGTTTGCTAATGAGATCCAAATAAGACCTGTAGAGTATAATTGATGGAGCTAACTCTTAAATGTCTTGAATTGGAGGCTCATTTTCAATTATTTGTTTTTCTCACATATTTTATCAAAGAAATTATGTCACTAGTCTAAGATGTTTTTCATTGCATCACTATTTAAGTACGACTTAAAACACTCTTCTGTCTCTTTCCTGTAATTAGAAGTAAGTAGAGCTGGATAAGATTCTGTGTTTTGTGTGTTTGTTTTGCAGGAGTATCTTATAGTTGGTGTGTTCATTCTCATTAGGAGGTATATGTGTCTAAATTACTCTCTTTGTATACTATCATCACATGATCACTTCCTATAACTACTGAATAATTAGAGATTGCAAATGGCAATGTTCTAATTCCGTTATTCCACTTCATTTTGATTAGGAAATTTCTATAAAGAGAAACTTCCTTTTATCAATCATTTGATTAACTGCAGTGTAAAAGGTACAGGAACAGTAAACACTTGATATTTTCATTATATTTTCCAGTTTTCAAAATAATGAATTAATTGCCTACCATCTTCCAAAAATAAGAATATTTTTAATAAAAGTGTCATTAGGTGTTTATGCATTTAAACATATTTTATGTCTTTTAATCTATTGTGGTATTCTTTATTTAGACCCTGAAAATGACCCAATTTCTTATCAGTGGAAACCTATGCACTTTGGCATAACATCTCTAGACATCAAAAGATACATTGCTTGGTGATATGACAATGTATTCCAGGCTCATCTAGTACATTTCTTGCTCAGGCCTGAATCAGTTATTTCTTAAAGGAGGTCAAGTACTTTTTTGTGCGAAATTGTATTTACAGACCATGTATTGGATAATAGGAATACTCATCACAGTGGAATCTGTCATTATTTCCTGGCCTCTAATGTAGGAAGAACTAGGATATGTAGATTATATTATTTATGAAGTACATCATGAGTTCATACTGATACTTTTAACTCAAATTCAAGGTGATAGTGTTTTATTTAATTTCATTGATTTTACAACTTCTTCTCTTTTTCTCCAGGTCAAATATTCTGTATTTCAGAATTATTGATTCACTTTATAAAAATTATTGATTCACTTTATATTCTAAACTACATCCAAAACAGTCCCAGAATAATGATACTAACATCACTTCGATATGTTTATAAAAGCATTTATTTCTTTTTATTTTCTTTTGTATATTTTATGTTCAAGGTGTACAGTCCATTGCTATGTTTTAACATCCTTGGATGAGTTTCTCTTTGTATAGGAATGTCACTATACCTATACACATTTAGATTAATTTCTTTCATTTAATTTCCATTTTTGAAAGTGATTTTTAATAATTTGTCTACTAATTTTATAATTTGGATGGTTTGAAATCAAATCTACCAAAGTATATTCAAAGATGACTAATTTATGTCTCCCCCAGCTTATTGATATCTTTAACCTAGAAACAACTTTTTTTAAAAGTATGGTAGGTTCACCAAAAAATTAAAAATAGAACTACCCTATGATCCAGTAATTGAACTATTGGGTATCTACCCAAAGAATATGAAAACACCAATACCCAGGGTGAGCCCCACTCCAAACAAATAAGGGAAATAAGTAAGTAAATAAATAAGTAAATAAATAAATAAATAAATAAACTATAAAAACTACAGTTTCTGTCTCCATTTATTATTATTTTTTAAATTTTTTTATTTATTTACTCATGAGAGACACACACACACACACACACACAGAGGCAGAGACACAAACAGGCAAAGGGAGAAGTAGGCTCCTTGCAGGGAGCCCGATGTGCAACTCGAGCCCGGGGCCCCAGGATCATGCACTGAGTCAAAGGCAGACGCTCAACCGCTGAGCTACCCGGGAGTCCCTGTCTCTATTTCTTAAATATAAACACATATTATTTAGGAAGTGCTATTTATATTTTTTGCTTCAGTGTAACTTATATACAGTGCCTTTATACACCACTTTTATTCTCTCACACACATTTTTCATTACTATTGTCTATTAATAGTTTGTGCCATGAGCAATTCTGAAATTACATGGTAAGTTTTTATTTCCTTTGCCTCCTCTATTATCTGATTTAAAGTAATACCACATTACCCTAAATTAATATCTGAAAGACAATCAATGAGCATCCTACTTTTCACGTAATTTTCTTATTCTATCCCAGTGTTTACTAATTATACAATGTATATTGTTACTATATATAGTCATTACATACTATGCTGATTTTCTTATAATCCATCATTTAGTCTTGGATCTATGGGGAAATATATTCAGCATTAGCACTGGTCCTTATGTTGATGACTTTTCCAATCATTTAGATTGTCTGCATTCATAATCTAATAGATGCTTCAGGAAGCATAATATAATAGATGCTTCAGGAAGAATGTTCTCAAAGTATTCAATGTAAAAGTTTGTAGCCTCTATATTTGAACTTCAGCTGGGTTGAATTTACGATCTATGACTCATATTTTCTTTTCTTGACTATATTAAATATGTTTTCTAGGAAAATAATGTTACTTTCAAAGGATTTGATGATAGTCTGATTTTTTCTTTGTAAATAATTCTTTTTGAGTTCATAGAGCTTCAACTACTCCCAGAAGTTTTATACTTTCTGATAATCCCCTTGAAGCCACCTGAAAACTGGAGTTCTACAAATGCCCTACCAGTTCTCCAGCTTCTTCAAGAATAATCGGTTGCTCATCTCACCCAGGTCCTGATGACAGTTTTGGGATTCTTGTGTTCTTGGACCCTCCACATCTTCTACACACATACCAAATGGGCCTTGTAGAAATAGATGCTTTATTCCCACTTGCTCATTTAATCCATTCTGGGATTTGGCTTTACTACACTAGTTGCTTTACATTGTTTAAAGCAGAAATTTAGGAAGATCAAAACACTGCAACTGCCACAATGATCTCCTCCAAATCCAGGGAAATATCAGAATCAATGTTTAAAATCTCAAAAATATATAGTAAATTCTTCAATTATATAAATAGAGCAAGAATTGGCAAAGGAAAGGACCGAATTCACATTAGCAGTAATAAAACATTTACAACTTTTAAAATTACAGCTTTGGTCCTATAAAATGATGACCATATGAGTCCATTATTTTGCATATGCACACCCATATAAACATACACAATGTTGCTAAATAAGTGAGCAATAGGGGATCCCTGGGTGGCTCAGCGGTTTAGCACCTGCCTTTGGCCCAGGGCATGATCCTGGGGACCTGGAATCGAATCCCATGTCAGGCTCTCTGCATGGAGCCTGCTTCTCCCTCAGCCTGTGTCTCTGCCTCTCTCTCTCTCACACACTCTCTCTCTCTCTCTCTGTCTCTCATGAATAAATAAATAAAATCTTTAAATATTAAAAATAATAAACTATATAATATATTATTTATTAATACTATTAAAATATTAATAATTATTAATATTAATAAATTATATTTATTCATATTATTTAAATAAATAATTGTATATTATTTATATGATATAATAAATAATAATTAAATAGTAATAAATAATAATCAAATAAATAAGCGAGCAATAGAAAAACAGTAAGTTTAAGATAAATAGATGATATATAGATAGATTATAGATAGATAGATAGATAGATAGATAGATAGATAGATAGATAGATAGATAAGTGAAATAAATGGCTACTGGAAATGATAGACTAAAAGATTATATAGTCTTATAACAAAACCTGAGCTCCCAGAAATGATATGTTTAAAAGTTGTTAGGGTACTATGAGATCTAATCCAGAATTTTACCGTATGCTTGATTTTCTATTTTTTTGAAGATCAGTTCACATACAATATTAGTTTCAAGCATACAGCATAGTGATTCAACATTTATACACATTATAAAACTAAGTAATTTTCTTAAATTCAACTAATAAGGTATGAAATATGAAGTATATCCTCATTCTTTGCTTTAGCATTATTGTATATTGCAATCAAATGAATTTAAAAATTTTCACTTATGATCCACAGCAGTCTAAAGTGTCTTTATCCAACCATACTCCAAAGAAAATTAATAAAGTGTTATAATAATAAATTTAATAAGTTTATATAATGACAATGCAATACATTTCTGTTACTTTTTAAATTAATACTTCACTATTACTTTCCCATTTCTTTTTCCTTCTCTATTACTTTTAATTGCCAAATATTTGATACCTAAATGGAAGTCAAAAAGAGTTGATGTGTTGGTTGGTACCTGGTAGATGCAGGACTAGGGAAAAAATAGACTACATTTATAAAAAGAACATGGCAAAAAGGCAATTTCCTGGTGATCTAAAACTTCAAATGTTCACAACACTTTGCAGAACAGTTGTGTAAAGTTTATTTTCTTAATAAATTTACTTCCTGAAAACAAAAAGCACTTTCTCAAAGTTAACATGCATTTTAGGATCAATTCTCCCATTTGAGATACTGGAAAATAGAACATCAGGGTTAGAAATGACCTTAGAAGTCAAGTTGCTTTTCAACATTGAGTGAGGAAGGGCAGGGTGGGTCAGAGCTTTGCAGGGCAGAGCAGGGATATTTATAGATGTGGACACCTGGGAATGCCTGGGGTCCCACAGGGGCCTGGAAGCTATGACCAGCACAAAGACACACAGCAACTCCCTCATATTTACTGCCTCTCCCAGCATCCTGGGTGCAGTGGTCATAACACTGGCTACTGGAAGAGGGACTGGTGGCCCTGCTGGCCTGTCATTCATGCTGACCTAGAAGTGTTGGAAACATGAAGGCAGGATGTATGCTGAGAAACAAAGTGTCCATGAGCTAGCTCCTTCCAACAGGCAGACAGGCTTTTGTTTTAAAAAGGAGACGGAGAGAAAAAGGAGAAAGAGGAGGAGAAGAAAGAAATCACGTTGTTTTTCAAATTTACTAGTAGTATAAGTCTTTCCTTACAAATGAAAATGTTCTGAGGTCCTCAATAGATTAGATGAGAACAGAACTGTATTGTATGAATTCAACAGGAAAATCTCAGCATTTGTGACAGGTGTCTGGATAATTCTGAAGAGAATATTATGCCATGTTCATAGTTTGGGAACCACACATTTAATACAACTACTTCATGGTTCAAGTAACAAAGCTGAAGTTAAATTATCCCCCTAAGTTAGAAGCAGCTAACCAGTAACACAGCTGATGTTATAATAAGTAACTTCAGTCCAATTACAGTATTATTTGCATTATACATGACACCCTGGACCTTCGTAGAAAATCTATTAAACAATTTTACTTTTATTTTCCTATTTTGCTTACATAACTATGCTTCATTTTGATTGATGGTTCAGTGTTAATTAAAGTGTTATAAATTAAGTTATTTAAATGAACTTGTGGAGCTCACGGTTTCCAAAAGACCTTAAATAAATCTTTGAGAGTTAAAGAATCTTACCGAATGCTGCAAAGCCATGCACACCTTTCTCTAGTTTATAAAGTAATAATTTATCTTATATAAGCAGAGACCAATTATGTAAGCTTACAAATGCACCTGTAAAACTAGTCAATTTATGGGTGTGGAAAGTTTAGCTAAGTTACTCCACGGTATAGCTGCCTCATCCTGCATTTTGTTTGGCCAAGAGTCTGCAATGACTTTAAACAGACACTAACCCACCATATTAGCATGTGTCCTAGACAGCAGCCCACAGAGTCATAAGCAAATGTAAGTTCCTGATACAACTTCTCCAGCAGTCTTGGTGATCAACAGCCTCCCCTGCCTCCCAGGGCATTCCCATCAAGCTTCCCTTAGAAAAGATCACCCTTGCAGCTTACCAAAACCCCGTTCTTTTGGTTTCAATTGACCAATCTGACCTCAGCCAGGGAAGTCCACAGCACTCCACCCATAGACTGTAACATGTGCCTGGTATGGGTCTCAGGTCTGTCTCTCTGTCTGTGCTCATCCTTGTTGTCCCAATAGGGCCCCTCACAGCTTGCCTGGTACTTCTTCCAAGACCTATGAGTAATAAGCTGCATTTCAATTTTTCTTCTGGCTTCTTGTTGAGTTGAGGCTGACCATGCAACATTCCTATGTTCCGCCTCACAAGTGTTAACTTGATAAATTCAAAATGACAAGGGAAAACGTGGGAAAATTTAAGAACTAAAATCATGTGGAACAGGTACTGTCAGTATCAACCAAAAACTAGTGGAAAAATAAAATAATAGTTTTAGAATGGTGAACATCATCTCTTTGTAGTTTCTCTTTTCTCTTCCACCCAAACTGTTAATTAGTTCTTGTGGCTGAAATGTTACGTGTTATTACAGTAATACAGTAACCTCTATAAACCATAGTTTAATGGAATATCAATAAAAGTATATTAATGTTCAAGATATTTCAAGAATATATAAACTTTACAAGAAACAAAATATACAGCACTAATATACTAACATTATTTTTCTCTACTTTTCATTTTCATTTTCAAATAAACCTAGCAAGATGTCCCTCTAAGTAGCCACAAAAGTCAAATAGAGATAAATTTAAAATTTAAGTGGCTGATTATTTCAAAATAAAATATCAAAATTATCATAATTAATGATAAATATAACTAACACTCATTTAACACTTTCAATAGACAAATATGTGCTCGGTACTTTATATGTATTTGTCTTATTATTATAATAAATATTATAGGAAGTATATATTAATATTGACATTTTTCATATGAAGAGACTAAGGCTCATAGCCATTAAATATGTTTTAATCTTTAAAAGCATAATATTTAGAGTAAAGAAAGACTGGTGAAAATTCTAGCTCTGCTACATACTAAGTGTAGGGCAAAAAATGAGTTAATCTCTCTAAGCTTGAAACTTCTACTCCAATAATTGAGCTAATCTTACTTATCTTGCAAGATTACTGTGAAAACCAGATTATGTATAAAAGAACCTGGCCATAGAAGGCACTTAACACACTGGAATTTTATACTTCTTTATTACCTGTGTAACTATTGCTTATGACTATGGCTGTTGTTATACCACTTTATGCTATTCTCATTTCTATCATCAAGAATACTTTGGCTTTAACTATTTAAATTTTATTTTTTCCCATGTGATTAAAATGACCAAAAAAAAAATGCAGTAACAATAGTTGTAATAGTTCATCATGAGCTACTTGCTCAGAGATGACATTTCAGAAGTGACCTTATATTGAAATGAGTCCAATCTCTTGAGGACTTAGTAGAGTATGTAAAACATTCTATATGGCAGAGATTAACAGCCTCTAGCCATTTGTAAAAAATGTAGAAGACGTTGAAACAAATTACTATTTATTTTCCTGAAACTGATATTCTTTTTAACTAGCTGATAATCAGTGGTTAATTCAAAAGAAAATCACTCTCCATAATTGACCCATTTTTAATAATCTTGGTGAAACCTTCAGTAAAAGGTCACTCACTATCACTCCAAGGAAAGGATTCTAGGGGCCTAACAATTATCTCCCTGGAGTAAGATTATTTCCCTCATTAACCTTTTAAATACAATTACATGAGTTTATTAACAAGAAAAAGTCTATTCCTTAAACTTGAGAGGATTTTTATGGCATATGATTTGTCTTTTTAAAATATATTAATCTAATTCACCCAACATCACAACCAATCCAAAACCATCTTAGGTAGTTCATCTCATGTGCCATAATAAGCACAAAATAAAGGTTCATTATTATCATGTAATAATTCTAATGATGTTTAAAATGTCAGTAAACTCCTGTCTAATCAATTTGTCTTCTCTAACCTCATTTATTATTATTAGCAAGGGCAATAACATTTTGAACTTTGGCCTATCAAATGCAACGATCATTTAACTCAAAATCACCCATTTCTTAGTATTTCTCTGCAGTAATATAAATCTGCTCAATACTTCTTATAAACTTGTCTGAAAATTTATATGAATTAAATTATTAATTAGAAAATTAAGTCAATCAATGGGTCTTGGTCACAGTACATGTTGGTAGGTCTTCTTGGACCTGGAATAATATAAAGATGTTATTTTTCAAAAAGCACTTTAGTTTTTATTCATTCTAACAAATACTTATTAAATGTCCAGTTATATTTAGTCTCACTTACTTAGCTTCACTTTGAGTAGTCTGCTTCCAGTTTCCCAAGCTGCAATTTATGGTCATCAAAATAATTTCCTCCTTTTCTAAATTCCTTACTAATGCCTTATTAATGAACCAATTTGGGATCCCTGGGTGGCGCAGCGGTTTAGCGCCTGCCTTTGGCCCAGAGCGGGATCCTGGAGACCCAGGATCGAATCCCACGTCGGGGTCCTGGTGCATGGAGCCTGCTTCTCCCTCGGCCTATGTCTCCGCCTATCTCTCTCTCTCTCTCTCTCTCTCTGTGTGACTATCATAAATAAATAAAAATTTAAAAAAAAATGAACCAATTTTCCTACATCCCCCAAATATTTTTGATATGCAAACTGCATGCCATCTATCTATTCAAGAAAAAGCAGCTCCAGACTCATCTCTGACTGGTGGATTCTTTGATTGTCCTCAAAGACACTATTTAAATACAGTGCAGAAATAATACCTCCCTATAGCAAATTGCTAGAATTAAGTTGAAGAACACTTATACACATGAATAAATGTTATTCCCTTTGACGTCAGAAACTCCATTAGAAGAGTTACAAATGATATGGAAGGAAAAGGATTACAATGGACACCTTCCTTGGGGGAATGTACTTTCTTCTCTCTATCTCAGAGCTGAGTGGACATTTTAAGGGCTTATAGATATATTTAATGAATATTAATTTAGTGCTTACTATGTGCCAACCTGATTCTAGAGATCTAATGGTGACTAAGACAGGCAAACTACACTCTAGATGGGGGAGAAAGGATATATAAAAGTAAACAAAAAATTAACATGAAAAATATGAGATGACACTAAGCTCTGGGAATTAAAAAAGTATAAGGTACTGGGGTGTTAACAGCTGCTTTAGATGGGGCAGTCAGAAAAGCCAGCTCAAAGAAGCTGACATTTGAATTAATAAATGTAAAATTTAACAAGAAATAGTAACTGACTGGAAGGAACAAATCGATTAGCTGAGTGTGAACTGTCCTTAAAATATTCACCTTTTTCAAGAAGGTATGCTCTCTCCAGTCACCAGGACTCCAAGACTGGATAAGGATTCAATGTCAGAATAGGGGCATTAAGGACTCGTACACGGCCCACGAAGTTGGAGAAATGAATTAATGTTGAATTGGTCACTCTAAGATAGAGGACTTAAAAAAAAAATTGTTAGACCATGAAACAAATATTACGTGGAGAGCACTATTCTATGCATTTTCTTATCAATAGGTAATTTATTTACCAGCTTCAGGACTGGATTGAGGTAACACATATTAAAGTGTTCATAGACTAATAATTCAACAAAGATATTTATTCAATTTCAAGTACCCAGCTAGCATTAACAGAATTTTAAAAGTAACCTATGTTTCCTGGTGATACATAAAAAACTGCTTTTGACATCTTTACTTTGACATGTGAACACAAAAGTTTAAATTACAGACTGTTAACACTCTAACCTTTCCTCTCCCAAATTTGACACCACTTATTCCCATTAGTGTGCGTTAATTCTTTCAGCCATTTTGACAATGCGCATAAAAAACGAGCAAGCCATGAGTTGTTTTCAAATGCTTGCTGAGTCCAGAAAGCAGTGTAATCATTGGTGACTCAAAACAAAACCCTCTTTAAAGGGTCATTATGATAACTTTTTTTTTTTTTTAAGATTTTATTTATTCATGAGACAGAGAGAGAGAGAGAGAGAGAGAGAGAGAGAGAGATAGACAGGCAGAGGGAGAAGCAGGCTCCTTGGAGGGAGCCTGATGTGGGACTTGATCCTGGATCCCAGGATCAGGCCCTGAGCCAAAGGCAGGCGCTCAACCACTGAGCCACTCTGGAGTCCCTATGACAACTTTTGTAAGTGGAAAGTTTTTCAGCATGTTAAATACTTTCAAAATGAAAACACAATATTTATAAAACAGATCAAAAGTACATCAGAAAAATTATCATAGGATAGTGAGTCAATACATAATGAAAGCCTATTTCAGGAATATAGCACCTTTCAGCCAAAGTGCTTTATGGATGGAGATAGCTTCAACCATTATCTCCAAAGTAGAAGGCACTTTATATCCTAGCGATTTATGGTAAGAAAAATAAAATGACTGTACCTCACTTTAAACAAAAAGAATGTTAAAAAAATAAAAAATAAACAAAAAGAATGTTAGATGACAAATTGTGATCAGTAAGATGCATCTAGCTCAGGATGTCAATACTTGAGCCAAAAGTATGAAAATTAATTTCATCCTCAAATAAATTATGAGAAAGTAAGCCCAAATTGTAGTTAGTATAACTGAAAGTCGTTAGGACAAAATACTTGCATGAAGTTAGATGCAAATATGCAGCACATTGACCTATACGTTTCGTCATCATAAGCCTTCATGAGCACAAAGCAGCTCATATTATATAAGGAAAAGTAAAAACCAAAGCAAAATGACAGCAAAAAACATGAGGCCTTATGTCCCATATGACACCAAAGCCCAAAGTAAACAGGTAGATAGTACAGAAACTATTGAAAAATATCTTTCAGTATTGGAAAATCAAGCCAAAAAATGGATTTGACTGCATGAAAATTAGACTTACTTAATTAGACTTAATTAGACTTACTATAGGATAATTGTTTAAAAAAGGAAGACCTTGTTTAGAATACCTTTACTTATGATAGGATTCCTTTTTATATCTACCTAGTAACTATGGTTGCTTTTATTCCGTGCCTTAATTCTCCACTCTCCGTGTTTTGCTGTTTGTTATTGCACATTCTCATCATATATACAAGTTTTATATTGAAAAGCTGATTTAACAATATTACTTAGAGGTTTTTAAAGTGGATTACCTATCTCTTTGAGAGAAACTAGAGCCGAGTACAGCAGGATCGAATTCTATGGAAATTCAAGAAGATTGTAAGTTTTGCCATCTTATTTCATTTTGTTGTTGGATAAAATTGCATACTGGTTTTATGTGATTGGCTTTTGTTTTGTTTTTTAAGATTTAATTATTTGAGAGAGAGAAAAAGAGAAAAAGAGAGCAGAGGCTCAGGACCAGAGGGAGAAAGTTAAGCAGACTCGGTGCTGAGAGCAGAGCCTGACCTGAGGCTTGATCCAAGGATGTGGAAATCATGACCTGAGCCGAAATCAAGAGTCAGATGCTTAACCGACTAAGCCCTGGTTGGCTGGGGTTTTATCAAATATTTGATCATACATTATTTAATCCCATAAATTCTCGTAAGATTTTCCTATACAGATAGTTAAATTTCAAGCCTAGAGATGATGATGTTCTAGAAATTAATCCCATTTTTTTACCTGCTGCCCTGCAATTCAGCATCATATTGTTAAATATCTATGAAGTTATTATGTGCATTTTATAGGTGATTTTTCACAATTATAGATTAATCCTTTTAAAATGCCAACCACAATAATTTAATACTAGGTTCAGACATTTGTGGAAATATGATTCAAATATTCCATCAATTGTTCTAATTACTGATCTATTATTTTAATACAGATAGAGGATATATTTAATCTTTCTTTAGAAATCATTTGGTTATATAGAACTGAAAATCACCAGAATTCCAGGACAGCTCAGAACACTATTTCACTTAATTCAATGAATTCTTTCATTGTTTTCTTGCTTTCTTGTTATGCTTCATTTCTTGTCTTCCTCTAAACTCTGGATTTCATTATTTGCGTCAAAACTATTATTTCTTCTCTCTTTGAGTTTCTATCCTAAATATTCTTTTTTGCTTTGCACTAAACATTTGTTTTCTCTTGTGGCTTCAAAGCTGTCTACACATTAGTAAAAACCACTTGTTTTCTACATCTCTATTCCTTTTTTTTAAAGATTTTATTTATTTATTCATGAGTGACAGAGAGAGAGAGAGAGAGAGAGAGAGAGAAAGAGAGGCAGAGACACAAGGAGAGGGAGAAGCAGGCTCCGTGCGAGGAGCCCAACGTGGGACTCGATCCTGGGTCTCCAAGATCATACCATGGGCTGAAGGCGGCTGAGCCCCCCGGGCTGCCCTATATCTCTATTATATCTCTATATCTCTATTCCTAAACTCTTCCTTCAATTCTAGTTGTATATTTCCTTATTTCGTATTTCAGCTATTTGACCATTTGCTTTTGCACATCCAAAAGTACTTCAAACTTAGCATTTTAAATGAAATAAACATCTGTTTCTAGTAATCCAGTTGACTAGATAATTGGACTGACTTTTACACTAGGCATGAAAGGCAAAACAAAACAAAATAAAAAAAAAGCAAACAATTTTTTTTTTTTACCTTAAGTATAGCTGACACAAAGAAACTTCTAATACGCATTGTTGAACTAGCTAGAAAGTAATACATTTTCAGGAAACGAAGAAGTCTTGAAGATGGGAATAAGAAAGCAGCAGAGAATGACAGGCAGTCATCCTGAGTGCATTTCTCATATGGGGGAAGCCCTTGGTACACAAAATCTGCTAGAGGAGAGTAAAAAGGTCTAAACCCAGCCCACAGCTAAGGGGAGGAGGCTAGCAAGTAATCACTATCCAATAAAGCTAGAGTCTTATCCAGAGAGGCCAAACTGTAATATTTGAGGACACATTCCTGTAGAAGACCACTGAGACCAGCCACAGTTTCCTGGGGTTCTAAAACCAACTTCAGTTTTGACCATTCATTAGAGGGACTCACAGAACTCACAGAAAGCTATTACACTCACAGTAGAGTTTATTACAGGGAAAGGATACAGATTAAAACCAGTAGAAGAAATAAGTTGATAGGGTGAGGTCCAGGAGGGTTCCAAAGACGGAGTTTCTCACGTCCTTACCCCATAGAGTCAGAACATGTTACTTTCCCAGCAGCCATGTGCAACGGTACACATGGAATACTGCCAGCCAGGGAAGTTCATCTGAGCTTCCAAGTTCAGAGTTTTTATTGGGGCTCCACAGCATAAACATAATTGATTGATTGACTGCCACATGGTTGGTCTTAGCTTCTGGGTCACCTTATACCATGTGACCCAGAGCCTCATCCTTAGATCACATTGTTGGTCTTATGGCCTGGCCAGCCCACATCCTAGGACTATTGAGTATAGCCAGCCCCATCCCTTAAAGCTAGTGTAGTTAGGGGAGGGGCACCTGGTAGCTCAGTCAGTTAAGTTTCTGCCTTCAGCTCAGGTGGTGATCCCAGGGTCCTGAGATTGAGCCTTGTGTTAGGTTCCTTGCTCAGTGGGAAGTCTGCTTCTCCCTCTCCCTCTGCCGCTCCCCTTGCTTGGGATCTCTCAATCTCTCTCCATATAATAAATGAATAAAATTTTTAAAGAAGATTAAAAAAAAAATCTAGGGTAAAGGACAGACCTGGTTTTGGAAAAGGCCAATTTCTTTACTACACAAGTGCCAAAAGGTTATATAACTAATGTAAAAGTAAATTATAGGGGGATCCCTGGGTGGCGCAGCGGTTTGGCGCCTGCCTTTGGCCCGGGGCGCAATCCTGGAGACCCGGGATCGAATCCCACGTCTGGCTCCCGGTGCATGGAGCCTGCTTCTCCCTCTGCCTATGTCTCTGCTTCTCTCTCTCTCACTGTGTGCCTATCATAAATAAATAAAATTAAAAAAAAAAAAAAAAAAAAAAGTAAATTATAAATAAATTCAAGGAATAAATAAATAAACCAGAAAATGAAGAAACACTGTCTTAGGTCTTGATGTCTAGCAGAGGAAAGAAAATAGTAATCATTAAAAATCTGGAACCATAGCTGACCACACAGTTTTGCAGCCCAATTTCACAAGAAATGGGAAGTCCAGGAAAATCTCAGTTCGAGAATATAAACAAATTTAGATCCTCTTAAGTGTAAAACATCTTTCATTTCAGACTTTAACAATTTTGATAGATAAAATTCCATGAAAAATGAACATCTCAAAATCAAAATAAATACACAGCTATCTAGCACTATAAACATAAATAACCAGAAACAATAGAGAGCAAATTAGGCTCACAAATCTTCAAATAATGAAATTATTAGATGCAGAGAATAAAATGAATATGTTTCATATGCTTGAAGAAATAAATGATTAAAAGAAAAAAACATCAAGTAATCCTTTCAAGGAATGTATACTAAAGTGATTAAAGGGAAAACCTAATCAATATCTAAGTGCATTTCAAATAAACAAGTTTTAATTCTATAGAGGTAGGATGTTATATTAGGGAAGTCAAAATGCATGGAGAGGAGTTTACCATTAAAATGCCTTCAGAATATTTACTTTGTGAAGTTCCAGGATGAAATAATAGATTATAATTAAGAGTGAAAGATATAAACAAAAAAAAGAGTGAAAGATATGGGTAGATATGAAGATCTATGTATGTATATCATTGAATATATATTAATACACAGAATTTTTTTGTAATTTTTCCATTCATCCTTACTGAAGGTTCCTTTGAATTTCATCATTTATATATTGCTGTAGTAAATGGTCTACTTAAAAAAGGGAAAATGTTTGCTTGCTTTGAAATTCCCAGGTGAAGATAACTAGTATATTTGTAGCACATGAAGCTTACAGAACTTTGTAAAATACATTGTTTTATTTAATCCCTAAAATGATTCTGAAAAATGGACCTTGCAATTTTCCCTATTTTACAATCAAGGAGAAAGGAGTGACCAAACATGGAATCCTGTAGATAAATTAAGTAAGATGAGAAGTGAGAATTAACAGTGAATTAAGCAACCTGGAAATCACTGCTGACCTCTCCTGACAGTTTCTGTAGGTTACAAAAGAATGGGGAGAGAGATTGGAAGTGGACGGAAGGAAATCTACTTCACGGAGGTTTGCTGCCTATGCATAGAACACAGAAATGGTGCGGTAGTGGATGGAGGAAGTGGGATAAAAAGCAGAGTTTTACATTTTTGAAATTGAAAAGATAATGGCATGTTTGCATGATAATGAAAACAACGGAGCAGGGATCAAAACATTGATAAGGTAGGAGAGGTGAGAGCATTAAGGACCCAGCTTAAGGATTCTGGCCTGAATTAGGCCCCTGAGCAATGCTGTGCCTGTTTCTCCCCTTGAGCTGCACAGGCTTAGCCTGGAATGGGCAACGTAGGGTCAACCCGGGTGTGGCTTGGCGAAGCCCTTGGTGCAAAGTACAAAGTCTTTAGTACAGAGTCTTGTAAATCCAACAGGTGTCCCTGCAAGTAAGAATACTTAATAATAATAGAGGCAATAATCAATGATAGTAACAATATAGACAATATTAACCATGACAATAATAAAAGAACCTCACTCCTATCACATTTCAGTGCCAAATACTGTTCTAGCCTCAAAATGCATTATCAATAATCCCCGCAAATATTCTGTAAAATGGGTATTATCTACACCAATTCACAGAAGAAAAAAACAGAAGGTTGGGGTTAATAAACGTTAAGTCCAAGTCTTTTAGATCCAGCACCTCTGATGTATAAACTGCCTACCATGGTATTTAAACATAGTAGGTTCTCAGAAAAAGGCAGCTCTTTCTATGTGTGTCTGTTCATCATTTTCCTAGAGGACATTAAAAAGAGAGCAAATAATTCTGGCTAATAAATGCTTTAAAAGGCCTTTGGGATGGGCGCTGTTTTTACTGGGCATTAGTAGATAACATCAGGCTGCGTGACCAGGGCTTGCTGATCCTCTGCTTCTAGCCCAGATCCTAACTGAAGAAGCCCCATCTTTGAGGCAACCATTTCTCTCTCTCTTTCTCTCTCTCTCTTCTTAATTTTATTTATTTATTTGAGAGAGACAGCAGAAGCAGGGGGAGTGGCAGGCAAAGGGAGAGGGAAAAACAGCCTTTCCCCAGAGCAGGGAGCCTGACAGGGGGCTTGATCCCAGGACCCTGGGACACCTAACCAACTGAGCCACCCAGCCACCCCGAGTACAACCATTTCTTTATTTTCATTGACCCCTTGCACTTGTCTTTGTCCACTGCACCAAGACTTAAGTAAGTCCAATCAACTGACTTGACACAAAAGATTTGCACGGTCCCTCTTCCAACTCCTAGGAAAGTGCTACGCCACACAGACCTCAAATGTAAGAAAATCCACATCCACTACCTGAGAGGCTCCTGCTTGCATTTTACCACCTCAGCAAATGGGCTCTTTATAACCAAAATTTTATCAAAAGGATCTGTGAAACTCACTACTCTAAGTAGGGAGGGCAAGTAAATTGCTTATAATTTAAATTAGGATTGTTTCAAAAGACAATTCCCCTGGGCAACAAAGGATTCACCCTTGAAATAATCTCTTCCAGAAGCAAGAGTGCTAGAAGCTTATGAATTTTAAGCAAAGATAGCTTTTAGATGGTTTCTGAAAATTTCAGGAAAATTCCTAGAGAAAAAGGAACAGGATGATAATAAATTGGGAAAGACTTTTTGAGTACAAGCTGTCCTTAAAATAGTTGTAAAAGCAAAAAATATTCAACAGGGGATCTGGAGTTGGGGATATGGGGGAAGAAAAAGCTTGTAATTATTTTTTTTTTAAGATTTTATTTATTTATTCCTGAGAAACATAGAGAGAGACAGAGAGAGGGAGAAGCAGGCTCTGCGCAGGGAGCCCAAAGCGGCACTCGATCCCGGGACTCAGGATCAGGCCCTGGGCGGAAGGTGGTGCTAAACCGCTGAGCCACCCAGGCTGCCCGCTTGTAATTATTTTTAACTGTTCTGTAATTAGCCTATAAATGACCAAAATATTAAATATCATTATTACAGCTTCCAAATATTCAAATATTGAGTCCATTCATTTAATTGTTTTTTCTATTTGATTTTCTTGTAACATAACAAGAACTCTGTTCCTTGATCTTGTTTGAGAACTCTAGATCCTAAAATAACATAGGATTTTTTTAATTGATTGAATTAATTCATTTCTCCATTGATAGATTTCAAAAAGTGGTTTTCGCACCTATAATAAAATAAGGTATAATGCTTTTAAGTTTTAATGAAATATGTGACTTCTCGTATCTTACTATTTTATAACAGTAGAAAACATACAGGAAATCTTATAAGAGAAAGTAAGAGCCTTCATAAAAAAAAAATAACAGGATAATGAAAACATTTTCCTACATGCTATCCAATTAAAAACTGAAATGTTCACTGGCTTTTTCTTTTATTATAATTACATGAATACATGTGACAATAGACATTTAAAAGCACAAATAAGATAGAAGAATAGAGAATGCTATCTCAAGAGAATGTTGCTTTTCCATTTATATATTAAAGATATAATTGTTAAGTTTTATATTAAAACTAGGAGGCCACTAAAATATTTTACGAAGTAAATATCAAGTAAATTTTGCTTTAATAGTAATTACATAAACAGCTAAAAATAAATGTAAGAAAATAAAGATAGTTATAATGCCTTAGTATAGCATTTTTTTCAAGAAGTTTAAAGGTGGGAAAATAAAAAGATAAATCTTTTAACTCTCAAAAATTTAAAAATTCTCATTGATATCAAAAGCCAAAGTGTGAATTTTAAAATGGTCTCACTTATAAGAATTGATAAGAAGTGAACTGTATTTGAAATTGATATGGTTATGTATTTGAAATATTCCAAAAAGTAAATGGAAAAAAGTAATGTAATGAGTGAATTTTGTGAAGTAGCGAGTTATGGAATTAATAGAAATCAGTCTCCTTCTTATATTAAAACAGATAATAATGTGTGTACATACACATATATACACACATATATGTATATAGGTTATACACAGAGGCCCATTCTTGCTTATAATTTAAAAAGTGATATCATCTAAATATAAATAAAAATCAAACTTTGAAAACACTAATGAGTTTCTGAGGAAAAGGCACAATGCAAGCAGAAAAGTAAAGTAGATTTCAACATTTTATAGTCATCAAAAAATCCAGTTAAATTACATAAGCATTTACCCTTTGATAGAGCAATCTCACCTAATTACCAAGTTTTTATTACAACTATGATGCAAAAAACTAAATACGACTCACCTTACCTCAGGTCTCAATATCTATTTATCACATAAAACTATGTTGTCTCATGTTTAGTTTACAGCTGACTGTTTACAAAGCTTAAGAAGAAAAAAAAAATGATGTGGGTAGGAAGGAGAGACCATGTTTCAGGAAACTTGGGCTGTAATTCTGAATGGAATTGAGCCTACCTTGCTGGATGACCCTAGATACACTTCTGAGACTGCCCAAGGCTGAGCATTGTGTTATAGCAAAGTTTGGTTTGCTTTGATTAAAAGATCTTATCAGCCATATCTCTCTATTCAAGTGCCTTATCCAAATTCAGGACAACCTTCACTATGCTCTCCAACTTCTGGATGACTTAACTGTCAGCCACTGCCACTACTTACCTTCCATCCTTAAGCTTTTTTCTTTTTTTTTTTTTCTTAAGCTTTTTTCTTATTCAGAATAGCAACAGGGAGAAAAATTGGCATCAAAACTCTTTATTAAATGCTTCAGCCTTGTCCATGTTTTTGTTGATTTTCTAGTTTTTTTCCTCATTTTGTAGTAATTCTTACATAAGACCCTTGGATTCTCTGTTCTCTGTTCTTTTGTTTCTACATCTCCACCAGTGACACTAGCTTGGCTCATCAACAGACCAAGTAGATTAGCAACACAAACTATACTCCTTAGAAGGCAGAGAAAATGGAGAGGATTAGAGCTTGCATTTGCTACAAGTTCCCTAGATCAGGGTGGTTTTTTCTTTTTTCTTTCGTTTTTTTTTTTTTTTTTTTTTTTTTTAAGTAGTTGTGTACCAAAACTACCAGGGAAACGTTTGCAAAGTTCTAATTCTGGTCTTCAACTCCAAAATTTCTGCACTGAAAAAAAAGTAACATTTGGTGCTATAGAGTTGAGAACCACTGCTGGAAATAAAAAGAATGGTTGAGTATTTGACTAATAAGTTTTAGAACCTTGCAGGATAGGGAAAACTCTATTTAAAGAACCAAAAGTGAACTTGGTGAAATTACAGGGATGAGAACTGATATTAATTTTTAATATCTCCAAAAGAGTATGTTCAATGCAATGCTGATTAAATAGTCAAGTGTTTAATAAGCTGCTCTGTTCTTATTTGTATCACTGAAATCATTTTGTGACGGTTCTGACTCATTTTCTTTTGTCTTATCTTGTGGCTCTGGAGACAGGATAAGAATAAAGTTATCTCTTTGGTAACTTCTTTAAAAATCTCTTTATTGAACTTGTCTGATAGACCTAATTTTCTAACCCATTGCTTTCCCATAAACCCTGAAAGTCCAAAATCCAAGCCAATAGTAGCAGAATGTTTGAAATTCAGATCAGTACTTTGTTTCATTTATTTCTTTGTAAAATGTCCTTCCATCCCTCCTAGGATCATAATTCACATAATCTTTTTTATATATTACAACATTTTCTCTTCATGTCTGCTTGTCTATAAAAATGTTTTAGCAATATGCTATGCTCTGCAGCCGATGTCAAACACAGTTATGCTAGCTGGCTTAATTTATTAAATACTACTCAAAAAGTGAAAAAGTTAAATAAATTCCATTTCTACCTACTTGCAATAAAAAGGTTTGTGAAGTGTTAAAAGAGTGCCATTCACTTTCATTTCTTGATGATAGTCAAATGCTTTATATAAAATAGCAATCAGGAAAAATCTACTGCCTAGCCCAAAATGACATGTCTATAGTTACTGAATTTCCTCTAAGGAAATTCTTTTTGTTTTTTTGTGGGTTGTTTGTTTTGTTTTGTTTTTGCCACTACTACTCAGTAAATAGATTTAATACCTATGGCTTTTAGACCAACCAACTGCCAAATTTATTTTTATCTTTTCTTTTCTTCAGCAGATCTTTCTGTCTTCTGATCTCAAGATCCTTAATTAAATCCCATAAACAAAGATCCTTTTATTGTGTAAGGTAACATATTCACAGGTGTCAGGGATTAGGATGTGGACATATTTGTGTGGCCATTAACCCGCTTACCACAGGGATGCCTGGGTACCTTCAGCCCAGGGCGTGATCCTGAAGTCCCAGATCAAGTCCCACATCATGCTCCCCACAGGGAGCTGCTTCTCCCCCTGCCTGTGTCTCCCCCTCTCTCACTGTGTCGCTCACAAACAAATAAAAATAAAATCTTTAAGAAAAAACCCCTTGCTTACCACAAATCAAAACAAAAGGAAATATGATCCCTCCTTCACAAAGTCTCTGTGGATTCCTCAGGCACATTAAGGCATCTTCTGTATGGGCTCACGGAGTATATTTTGTATATCTCTATTGTTGATACTTGTATGATTTCCAGCCAAATCTACGTAACTGTAGTGCACTAAGGACAATGGTTGTGCCATCCCCAGCTCTGTGTCCAAAATACTCAATACTTAGTAGATATTTAAAAAAACAAAAGTACAAAGTACAAATTGACAAAGTACAAATAGCAACTGAGACTAAAAAAATTCTTAAGTTGAGAACTTTTCATTGTTTCCTGATAGAAATATATTTATCTATATTTAGTTTCTAGAGCTTGTGGTGGTATCATGATAAAAAGAGATCAATGAACTAGTCTGCTCCAAAATTAGTCATTTTTAAGACTGACAAATGTTAACAGTAAGTCATATATTCTTCCTTCTTGGGTAATAGCTGAGGATTTATTCCCATCTGATTTTTCCTTATAGCCACCAAAAATTTCAATGTATTTATAGTTATAAGCCTCATAAAGTGAAATGGCATTTCATCTTTGGAAAAATATAATAGTCTGTATTACAATAAATCTGAGATCTATCATCCTGAAAAAATACCTTTCTTATAACAATATTTATTTACAAATATTTTATTTAAAAAAGAATTTGGTAATGACATTAAGCAAGAGTCTTAAGTTATGACAATTAGTTTTCAAAATGTGCTTTTAAGGCTTTTTTTTCCCCAATTAAAGAAAAAATTTCTCATTTGTACATTATTGGAAACAAGGTAAAATAAATATAATATCCTTAGATATTACTCCAGATTAGGCTGATTTTGTTCAGAGAAGTTAACAATATCGATATTACAATTATCTTAATATTTATTAATAAATATCTGTATGACATATAGTTTGCTGTGACAAAATGACAGTTTTTCAATAAAATATTTATTAGGTCTGTAGTATGTTGCACAGACTGCAGAATAATTGAAAGGAATGGCACACATTTGATCAATACCGTGCAAAACAGGAGGAGTCTGGATAATTTACCTCTAACAGAAAATGATTGTCTGTGCATGTAACTCATCAGCAGCATCAGTGGGAAATAACAGAACTAATGACGACAGAGCTAGGTACCTACTGTCATATTTCAATAATTGGATTAGATTCTGTAGTTTAGGTTTGTCTCGCCATTTCACTTCTTTGTCAGCCTCATAAGAACAGCCATAAAATGAAAGTAGTAGCATTCTCATTAGATGTTTCTGGTAGCAAACAACAGAGTGAGTCACAACATGAGACAAACGGAGACTTTTTAAATTCAGCCCTCCTCCTTGTCACTTGGTGCAAACTATCTATAGATTCAGTTGCCTAGTAGGCCAGTAAACAAGCATTATACTTGTACAAATGTAAATTCACAACAAAGTCAAAGATGCTAGTAATTACAAGTGAAGAGAAACCACGATATAATGACTCAATTATAATGTAATAAATTTAATAATCACGAGTTTTTGAGAGAAATAAAACACTTGCAAAACTCCTTTTATTTTGGAAATCTTGCCACTTGCAACAACATAGACGGAGCTAAAAGAGTGTAATGCTAAGCAAAATAAGTCAGGGAGAGAAAAAAATATACCATATGATTTCATTCATATGTGGAACTTAAGAAACAAAACAAATGAACAAGGAAGAAAAAAAAAAGAGAGGCAAACCAAGAAACAGACTCCACCATGGAAAACAAATTGAAGGTTAACAGAGGAGAGGTGAGTAGGGGGATGGGGATTAGGGAATGCACTTGTTTTGATGAGGTGATGTATTAAATTGCTGAATCACTATATTGTATGCCTGAAACTAATAAAACATTGTAAGTTGGGACGCCTGGGTGGCTCAGCGGTTGAGCATCTGCCTTTGGCTCAGGGCGTGGTCCCAGAGTCCCAGGATGGAGTCCCACATCAGGCTCCCTAGGGAGCCTGCTTCTCTCTCTGCCTGTGCCTCTGCCTCTCTCTCTATCATGAATAAATAAATAAAATCTTTTTAAAAATTTTGTATGTTAACCATACTGGAATTAAAATAACCCTAATAAAATTTTTAAACACCTTAGTTTATTTTATATATTATGTAGGGAAGAAGTATTTCCCTCTGCTCTTCTCTTGGGTTTTATAGCTAGGCCTTTGAAATAGATAAACAGCAGGCAGGTTAATAGGAGAGAAGGCATTTTTAACATTACATTAGTATACTTGTAATATACTTATTTTTAATATTTCACAGGAGAGGGATCACAGGAAGAAAAAAAATGAATACCCCAAAAAGCCGCGAGATTTGAGAACTTATATGTTGTCTTAATATGGGAGAGGAGGTTGGAGATGTAGGTCACTTAGGGGAGAATAAGTGATCTTGAGGAAAGATGAATGGGCCCTTAGAGAAAAGATGGTAGGTGTGATCGTTTGTTACAAAGTTTGTCTGGATGTGGTGTTGACTCTGAGTCTCTACTGTGATAAGAATCAATCTACCCTGGTTAATGAAACTCCTGGGGAGAGGATTTATGACAACTGAGTTTCTTTTGGAGGCTCTGTCTTTAGGCAGATGAAGGGAATTCAAAGAAAGTCACTCCTTGTATTTGCTGTTTTTCAAGTGCACTCAGCACAAAATAAGCAAAATGCACCAAAGCAGAATATTTTGGGGTGGCATATCCTGAGCTCCCTCATTTGTCAATACTTTATTAAATTATCCCCCAAATTCAGAGTACTAATAAATCAAGAAGAAATTTAGGCAATGCAGATTAGAAGTATGATTCTAACATGAAAAGACTGATAAATGTTTTTGAAATTTTTGAATTCAGAAGTTAAATTCTTTAGGAACTCTGCTGATTGCTTAGAAGGAGATTAAAATCTCTTCTATTACCTTTATATCCTACATAAATCTGAGTGGTTTTCATTTTCCTTTATCTCTTCTCATGTTATTTTAAAAGTGTTTGCTTTTTAATGCCAAAGTCCTCAAGATGAGATTCATATGTTCTCATAGGAGTGAATTAAAAGACAGAAATGCAGATGCATTTTACAAAATTGTTACCAATGTCATTATTTTTTGACTGGCATTCGATAGCACAACAGAGTCATTGTCATGTTCTAAGTTGTACCTTTTCAGTGCTATGACTCACCTGACTTGCTTTTCCATCATTTCTATTATTTTCTCTAAGAAGAGTCCACCTAAATCACATATGACATGCGATTCATGTGCTTTGGCAAGGACACTTGACAGAAAAAACAACAGCCCTGACAGAGGGTACCACTGTACTCACATTAACTCAACCTGGAAAGGGTCAAACTTTTTCAAATGAATCGTCTTCAGTCAATGGTACTAAAACAACAAAATAATCATTTTAGAGAAATCCAGCACCATGGGCTTTTTTCTATCTTCAAATCAAATGAAAAGAGAAATTTTAAATGAACATGATGTCTAAAGATCATAATAGTTCATGTGTGTGTATTTAAATCCAGTGTATACACAATTATTTGGCAAAAAATAACTGCTCTTTAGTTCCTAGTGAATTTGTAAGTAATAGTCATGATACATAGTAGTCAGATTTCACAAGCTGCTTCCACAGACATTATTTTAATTAAATCTTACAGACTTCCTGGGAAATAGTTATTATAATTTTACTTTTGGAATAGAGAATCTAATGTTCAAAGATCTTATGGCATATAGCCAAAAGACGAATCTTCTAATTCCATTTCCTTTGTTCTTTTCAGTAAACCTCAGCAAGTCTTAATTGTATTGAGTGTATGACATAATGGTCTAAATATGAAAACCCTGGGATTTCTATTAAGATGTTTATCACTTTTTATTAATAAATATTTGCTGAACAAAAGAACATTCTTCAATTTGCAAAACATATTAAATTGCGAAAGTAAGAAAATTTAAAAGACATGTTAAATATTCTGAATGCAATAGAAAAATTTTTATTAGAAATCATATTCCCAAATTGCAAATGCAAATAATTTAGCCTAATTAGACAAATATAGTTTTGAGTTCTTAATCTAAAAAAAATTGAGGTAGACATTAATGGTTTAGCTACACAAAAGCCATTCACAACCAAATTTCCCTTGTTCTTCTAATACACAGCTTGGAAATGTAAAATACTCATTTTGCTTAGCTACCTTTAAAATGACATAATATGAGAACCAGTTCTGCCCACGAAATATAAGCAGAAGTTACTGAGTAGAGGTTCCAGAAAAAAAATGTTTAAAAGAATAGATTAAGTCAGCCTTCTGCCTTTCCCTCTCCTTCCAACTGGAATGTAGATGCAATGTCTAATAAGAATGAGATTGTGACAAAAGACATATGCACAGATGAAAAGGTAAGACTCTTGTCTTTGAACAGCTACCCAAGCCTCCTTATTTGGGGGTTATAAAAATCTAATAATTGTTAAACATGCCTTTATTTGCGGCCAAACAGAATCTTAACAAAAATAAATTTTGTGCTTGAAATTAGGGAGCTGAAAATACCAAAGCAAAAATACTGATTTTGCTAAGTGTAAAGAAAGTAGGACACTGAGAAGCAAAGTCACAGCAATTTCTGGATAGAAGGATATTGATTCTTAAAAAAAAAAAAAAAAAGAAGGATATTGATTCTTGTACTATGAAGAAAAAGCAATCTGATAAAGAAAGTCTTTCCAAGAACAGAACCAAAGATTCAATGAGGAAGTTTCTCCATCACCAGAGCACAGTTGTCCTTATTCCTAAATAGCATGGTTGGGTAATGGTTATGTGTAAATTGTTTTCTATTTCTCATTCGCCTCTTTCCCAAACAGGATTTTTATTACAAATACTGCATGGGTCTCTATCACTGTATTTGGGATGTATGAAAGCCAATAACTGGTCTTTTAAGCTTATTTGCTATCAGGCCACATCCATATCTGATAGAAAAAGTGCACATCACCCAGATATCCTAAACTTGTAGCTAGTGGCAAAAACTGAATCATACTTTCAGATTGTGTCTGTCAGATGGGAGTGAGTATATTAAGCTATGAAATAAGAAATTAGGTGTGTAGGGATTTGGGGTGGCTAAAAGATTATGGCACACATGGGAGGTTAATTCCCCAAAAGGCATTCATAATCCACTTTTGTTTTGCATTTCCCTGCTACAGTAGCTATAAAGTAAAAAATACCTACTTTTCTACCTTGCTGAAAAGAGTGGTTATGAGGTTCTAGTCTAAACAATGCAATGTTTTTTGAAGCTAATGAGGGTTTTATTGAAAAGATTTTTTTTTTTTAAGGGACAGATCTTAAAGGTTTCTTGCAGGCAGATTTTTTCCTCTTTTCCTTTTTTCATATCTACAACATACATTTTATATTTTCAGGCACAGTAGCCATTTTCAGATGACAAAGATAAAAAAGCCATAACATAAAGTTTGATGGAACAGGAATATTGAAGGTTCCGGGTCTATGATAATATAACAGAAAGATTCCACTACTCCAAGATTTCCTTAAGAATTCTTGTTATAGCAGTAAGCACCATAAATATATTGATCAACTATTATTTGATAACAAAACTTTCCAAAATTCAGAGGCTGATCACTCTTGTATCTGTGGATCTGTTAATATACGATAAGCTCAGCTGGGGTGGTTTGCTGGGGTGGCTCTGTTCCACATAGCTTTTACCCTGTTTCTAAGACTAGCAAAATAGTCCAATCAAATACTTACACTGATAACAGAAGCACAAGAAAGCAAATAAAAATCCAAAAGGCCTCTTCTGGCCTAAACTTGGAACTGGCATGCTTCACCTACTGGCTGAAGTAAATCACATGACCGAATCCCAGTCAAAAGGTAGGACACAGGCCTGCCCCGTTTAGCATAAGGAACTACAAAGTCACATGACAAAGAACACTGGATCCAGAGACAGGTGAATATTTTCAGGAAATAATACAATCTACCATAGCTGATGTTACTCATATTTTCAATTAGTTGCACACAGATATAAATCTCAATAAATCATCTATGATTGCTTTAGGGGATAAATTAACAATGTAAAGCAACTAGTACAATACCAGAAACAAAATACTTAATAAATAGTTATTACCTAATGACACAAGCTAAACTGAAGTCAACAAAGGAAATATTCTACAATTCTAAAGCACAGCAATCATAATATGACTGACTTTATACTTCTGCAAATTTTATTTAGTGATGACATGATTTAATGTATTTGAATTTTAACAAAGACACTACTGTAAAACTAAAATAAGACTGGAGAACAAAAACATTTCTGGCAATTTTGCATTCTTTTGTTATCTGCCTATTTAAGCAATACATATAATAAATAATAGCATATATTTTCATTCATGAAAAAATAAAGATTGCATTGACAACTAAGCATACTAATATATAAGTAATACATTCCTGTTTGAAGTTGAATGCTTTGTTGACTACTTTAAGTCTTCATTAAAAACAATTTAATTGGGCAGCCTGGGTGGCTCAGCGGTTTAGCCCCGCCTTCAGCCCAAAGTGTGATCCTGGAGACCCCCGATGGAGCTGCTTCTCCCTCTGCCTGTGTCTCTGCCCTGCTCTCTTTCTGTGTGTCTCTCATGAATAGATAAATAAAATCTTTAAAAAAACCTAATTTTTAAAACTGTAAGATAATATAAATAAATAAGGACTTTAATGTATTTAAGAAGTATGCATTTAAAACATTAAAAATTTAACTCAGTAAGCCCCTTTTTAATACTCGCTAGTTGAAATTTCAAAAATTCCAAGTAAAGATTGTATACATGTAATACTAAGCACACATTTGCTGCATTAAAGAGCCGATGATAAGAACAGCAGCCATCCAGAAAATAGAATAGTTGTACATGAACCATCTCGTCTGACTCTCAATCATTACCCTATTGAGTGAATCTAGACTTTCTGAAAACATAATAAATAGTAGTACATAGAGCAAAGAATTAGTCGAATTCTATTCCATCAGAGGAAATCCAATCAGGCAATTGTTTAACAATTAGCTGTCCAGGCTCTTTTAACTAAACTAAACCTAGTGGGGTTGGTCTAGAAACAGAAGCAGTCTTGGTGCCAAAGAAATAATACAAGACCTCTGCATGCTGTGGATCTTAGACTGAACTCAACCTTGTCATTACAACATGTCCCTATAACTGTAAGATAGCACCCTTGTTAAACCTGAGAAGGAAAAAAAAAAAAAAAACCTGAGCAAGAGGGACCTCCAACATGGGGCTCATTTTAGAGGGTCTGATGTTGTAAAGGGTCTTCTTCTTATATGTATATAATATATATATCTTCTCTGCTCTCCCATTTTCTCTTCCCTTCCCTTCCTCTCTCCTCTCTTACACACACACACACACACACACACACACACACCACTTAAAATTTAATACAAAACACATGACCAGTCTATCAACTGGGATCCAAAGTGAAGCACTGGCAGAACACAACCTGCTCTCCGCTCTCATGATAAATCCAAGTACCAAGGATAAGAGAACACTTCTCCACAACTCCTGCCCTATGTCTCAGAAGCAAAAGTTAAATGTGTCCAAATGTCATGAAGGTTTGTGGTTCAGATTGTTGCCCACTTTGGACACTCTTAGTGTTCTAGAAGAATTATTGATAGGAAAAAAGACAACTGATTAAACACACTGCCTCTCGAGTAACATAAAACAATAGTTTTTGAATAATAAAAATAATTTCACAGTAGTGCCAAACACCCATTTCCATTTTCTCTTTGCGTCCAAAGCTTGGTTGTGGACGTATTCAAGAGTTATCATGTTTGCAAAGTTGCACATAGGAAGAGTAAGATATTTTGCATAATTAAATAGTTCATATCACTCTCAAATTTATCTATCTGCAGGTCCTGATTAACATGGATGAAGTATGTAACAATTGTCCACATTACCAATTATGCCCAGATATTACTTTAAGAGACAGCAAAAACTGTTGTACAAATAAGATGAATTTTTTCAGTTTAACTTTTCTGTAATCATGCATAATTATAATTTGTTACACATGTAGTTCTCTTACACTGTTTGAGTATGATAGGTAAAATTCATGATTAATTTCTAAAACTAAGTTTTACTCTAAGAAATTTATTAGTAATTCCAATCTAGTGACTTCAGCAGAGCAAACTGTCTATACATTAATATAAATAAAGCACTACATAAGAACTAAATTAATAAATTATAAAATAAATCAAGAAAATTATTTGACTTTGCATTACTGTTACAAGAATATGTTTGTATGAAAGTAATTATTTCAACAACATAATTTTGCTTGAAATAAAAGAAAAAAGTTATGAAATAAATACTAAGTAATTTATAAATTACATGTATCTATTCTATCACATAGCCAAACATCATTAATTAATTAAATAATAGTTAAATTAAATTGTTTTGATATTTAGCCAACTCTTAATCATATTATATATGGCTTATTATATATTATATACCTATGCACATATATATTATATATGTACATAATATATATATAATTTCTTATTAAAAGGGTACATTCTCCAAAGTAGAAGTATAGAAGACAGGATACATTTTAAAAATTCTAACCTGATTTATAGCTCTGCAATACATAGACCCTTAGCATGGGAATCTCCATTTGCATTATTCCCTTAGATCCAACAAAATTTGGAGGTAGACAGGCCATCAGAGATTTCAAATTGAAAAAGTGGTTTAAAAGTCTCATGAGGAAAATTAGTGCATTTGTGATTTTCAAATATCAACATGTTAGGGAAAGAAAAGTCAGTATTTTTTAAAAAAGAAAGAATTATCTTCAATTATTAGTGGCAACCGAGAAGTCTTGCTGATTTGCTTTTTTAAAATAACCATTTGTTTCAATATAAGATATTCTAATCATTCTATATTTTAAAATAATATTATGGAGTCTGTCATTATTATTATTAAATTGTTGTTGTTGTTTGTAATCAAATGTTGTTGATTCTCAGGGAAATTTCCCCTAGGTTGGACTAATATCCTTTCAGGCCACATATTTTCTTTGTTCAGCAACCAATAGATAGGATGTAGTAGTTACTCCCATCCAAAGCAAAATTCTTCATTGTCAGTTGGGTTTTTAAATCTAAACTTCTGTATGCTTCCGTTGTCCACTGACTCTAGTTCAGATAGACCATTTTGATCTTTTTCCATATCACACAATAGTTAGAGAGAACACTCTGTTGTCAGAGGCTTCTCAAAGTAAAAGACATTTCCAGGTTCAGTCTAACCACTACATCATGGAAGTGTACATAAATAAGGAGAGAAGGGATCCCAAAACACTCAATGAACAATATTAAAAATCATGTGTGAGAAAAGATCCTTTCAAAATGCCAATTTGCCTGAGAATTTTAAGTTAACAAAATGTGAAAAATGTGTTGATATTCAATCATATTATATATGGCATGCAACTTTTAAAAAACTAGAATTTTGAGTTTTGTTTGGTAGTGAAACTATCAAAAAACAATACCACCAGTATCTGAAAAGATTAATACAATATTTTACTCTTTCCAAACATACATCTCAGGTATCTTTACAAGCCTGCCACCAAAACAACATAGGTAACAACATGAACAAAGAAGTAGATAACAGTGGAATCCCTGGGTGGCTCAGCGCTTTAACGTCTGCCTTCCGCGCAGGGCGTGATCCTGGAGACCCAGGATCAAGTCCCACATCAGGCTCCCTGCATAGAGCCTGTTTCTTCCTCTGTCTATGTCTCTGCCTCTGTGTCCTTCATGAATAAATAAATAAAATCTTAAAAAAAAAAAAAAAGAAGTAGATAACAAAAAGGCACCTGGTGGCTCCATTAGTTAACTGCTTGATGGAGCCCTGCAAGAGACCAGTGTCAAGCTCTGTACTCAGCAGAAAGTCTGCTTGAAGATTCTCTCCCTCTGCCCCTCCCCTGACTCATGGATGCACATACATTCTTTCATTCTCTCTAAAATAAATGAATAAACCTTAAAAAAAACGTAGATAGTAAATACCAGCTGTCTTGATAGCTACAAAAACCTATCTATGTAGAGAGACATTAAAGAGATTTTTGAAAATGTGGGGAAAGTCTTTTCTGTAATATTTGTTGTTTTTGAAACTAGATGTCATTCTCAAAAATATATTAAATACAACAAATTTAAAAGTTCCAAGTAGGAGAGCGGAAAAAAATGAGAAACAGAAAATATCAAAGAAGTAATAGATTTCCCAAAAAAGAAAGATGAGGTTTCCACTCAAAATGGTCTTGAATTCACACTTTTAAATGTACCTATCCACCCCAACTGATAGCAATGGAAAATTTTTTGGAAATTAAATTAAATATGTATAGTTCTGCTCAAAGACAAGAAGAAAAACAAATCACTATAGGTTAGAAATTACAAACCAGGCACAAAGTCTCAGATCTATTTGGTCTTAAATTCAGTAACAGGTAGAAGCTGCCAGTTCTTTGACCCTTGCAGAATCACTGAAACCCAAAGGCCCCCTACAGATGATTTGGCAAGGAAAGAGCCCAGCTCACAATATGAAATCAAGTTCTGGAATGGACTCTCTCCATCCATGGAGAGATGCTGAGCATAACTGTAATTATTCCTGTAGCTGTGACCCATGAACTTAGTTTGGCAAGTGGCATAAAGACAGCAACTCAATCAGGATGTAGGCCAACTCAATTTCTGGCTCCATGAGTGGATATGAGATATCCCCAGTGTCACCATGGGACAGGTGCCAAGAATGTTATATATGATCTGCTTCTTGACTGAGCTAGAGATTGGGCAGATGGAGGAAAACACAATGAGAAGATGAGAAAGAGAAAAACAAACAGAACAAAACAAATTAGGCTTCAAGATGAGCCAGCAAGTGAACACTGTAAAATACCTGAAAAACAAAACAACACTAAAAACTAAACTCAATAATTATATCAACATGAAAACAATGGCTTTAAGATACATATTTTTAAATAATTAGAAAAAAGAATGACATTTAAAAAATAAATGAGTCATGAGAAAACTCATGCAGATATTAGTCAAAAACAGATGGCTATGAAAGAGAAGCAATTAGAAATAGTATACAGACATTTTTTTTTTAATCAAAGTTTAAAGACTCACATCAGCATGTCCTCCAGACTTGTCCAGTGGAACTTCCTAGGATGATGGAAAGACTCTGTACCTGCACTGTTCAATATGGTAGCCGTTATCCACTTCTGCTTATTGAATGATTGAAACATAATTTCTATGGCTGAGGACTGAATTTTTAACTTTATTTAATTATAATTAAATGTGTTTAAGTAAGCATGCATGGCTCATATCTACCTCATAATACAGCAGAATGAGTTAGAATATAGTAAAAAAAAGAATTTGAAGTCTGAAAATTACATGGAAAGAGGGAATTTAAGGTTGAAAACATGTTCCATATCTAGTAAAAGAAAGATAAAGACATCTAAATATACCCCATGAAATTGCAGAATAACAAGATTTTTAAAAGTCCTAAAAATTGCAAAAGGGAAAATAAAGTGCAATTGAATGACAGCTAGACTAACAGAAAACTTCTCAACACTGTATTGGCCAGAAGAAAAGAGTAACATTTCTGGAAGTGGTCCTGAATATGAGAGAAGGATGACGACTTTCAACAGCTGTGGAGATGAGTGTTGAGGTGTTTTCTTAGGATAATAAATGAAAGATTAAAACCTTGATGGTAACATTCAGATTAAACTAACATAAAATATCTTATTTATTTGTAGAATATGGCTCAGTAAACTCAAGGGATGCCTGTTTGCTATAGGAACAGATTTTTAGTCTGGCATGCTTGAAATAAATTTGCCACAATCTGTGTCTTTACTACACATAAAAAGATTTACTTCTTTGGGGAACAACTAAACCAAGGACACTGTGTTTCCGTTAAGAAAGAAAAGTAGATTTCTCATTAAAAGGCAAAGCCATCATTTCAAAAGGATGAATTAGTGAGTACTTTTAAAAGATTTCCAGCTGGTTAAGTTATTTAAAATAAATCTAAGAACATTTCTTAACTCTAGGCCCATAGAATTTTAATTTGATTGTGTGGAGTATATACTTTTTTTTACCATAAACTCTTGCTTCATAAGATTTGATTTTTGTAGGCATGGAAGAGAAAATAATGGCCTCTCAATAAATCTTTTTTTTTTTTTGAAGATTTTATATTTAAGTAACCTCTACTCTTAACAAGGAGCTTGAACTCATAACCCCAAGATCAGAGTCGCATGCTCTTCCAACTGAATCAGCCAGTCACCCCCCTCAATAAATCTTTTTAACTTAAGAAAAATAATTCTCAATTTTCATCAACTCAAAGTGACTTTGGATTGCTAATATGTTGAATGTTCAAAAATAACTGGTATTTTGATATATTCATTGATTAATTTAGATTTCATCTTTCAAGGCTTTGAAGTTTATTGGAAAGGCAGAGATCCATCAACATGAATTCATTCTTATATTAGAACTTGATATAAGTGCCTTTGAAAAAGAACCTCATATACAAACTTTTGGTGTCTTGCAGTTGTAAAATTGATATAAAGTGGACCTACTGCATGGATCTTATTAGGAGACTTGTTGTTGTCCCCTCCTGCATCTGAAAAAAAATACTAAGCAAGCCCCTAGGCAGTTCTAAATTTTCAGTGGAAGAGTATTTAATACTTGAGCAATACTGAATTAATCCTCTGTCCAAGAAGGTAGGCATTATGAAGTTTTATGATATTTGAACAAGTTCCAGACAGTTTAACACAATTAATGTTTCAAGACATTTTTATGCATTCTTAAATGTGCCAACTGACTTAATTTTGTTACAAGACAAAAACTGAGATAGCCCTCTCACAAATTACTGGTGATAGGATACGAAAGAATCAGTATACCTCCTACTACTACAGAAAAACAATGTAGAGAGCATTTTCTATTAAGTGTGTTATCTTTGATCTGTAGTCAAATGATCTGTAGTCAAAGTATTATCATGTCTGAAATGGTTATATAGTTAAATGACTTAAACAAGATTTCAGTTTGCATTTCAAATATATTAGTTTTTCTGATATACTGACTTTAAATAACTCATACAAATAATATGATGCTACTGCTCCCAGCCCATCACAAGCTCCAACAGAGCAGGAACTGTACTCTCAACTGTAAACAGCATCTAACACAAACTGTCGTGGATGGTATGGCCAATCAGTAACCATAAGTGAATTAAGAGGTGGATGTTTCTGTAAGAGCCTTTCAAGAAACAGGACATGTGAAGCAAGTTTGTTTGTTTAAATTTATCCTACTGAAGGATGAGATGAAAGCCAAATCTGAATCCATGCTCTAACGATTAATATTTTAATCATCTTAGACAAGTTATTTAACCTCTTGATTATTACCTTTCTCATCCACAAAATGAGGATAATGATAATATGTACTTTGCATACCTAACAATTTATTATAAGGAAAAAGATGATACTATGAAAGCCATTTGTAAGTTAATATCATCTTATGCATGTCTAATTTAGTTAATTTCTACCATCAAAAGAAGCTGAAAGTTATTTATATTAACAAAATAGATTTGAGTATTTGTCCTAACTTTCCCAGTAGCTATGTGTAAATTTATAATTAATCCAATTACAGTCGTTACTTTATAATAAAATAGAATAGCTTGAGGATTTTACTTCCTAAGAGCTAATATTTACTGATTAAGGTTGTATCCCTAATAAGGGAAGCCAAAAAGAAAAAAAAAAGGAACAAAAAAAAATCTTATCTGATACAATTAAATACCATTTCAACTCTGGAAGTATAGTTTTCCCTCTTCAGGGTCCTGGAAATCACTTCTTTGTTTGTTTTTTTCCCTGCATGAAAAGAAGAGTGAAGGCCAAAAAAAAAAAAAAAAAAAAAATTAAGCTAGTTAAATTTGCCGAGATACTGAAAACAGAGTTCAAGGACTTACAGAGTACTGGCATCAGTCTCAGAGGTTCTTTATTCTCTTAAATTATACATAGTCAGTTGTATATAAATGTGCAAATTTTGTACTTCTCAGGAAAAGATCCTGTATCTTTTATCACATGCTCAAAAAGTTTCCCAACCTCTAAAAGATTAAGATATGCTTGCTGAAAGAAAATTGGGCAGCAGGTATTCAAGATAAATCATGAAGAAGGTTGTCATTTCAGTTATTGAATTGTTAAATATGTTCATGGAACTCAGTGTTTATGGAAGATCTTTGTACAAAATGCAGCAATACTCCATTTTTATTACTTCACTCTTTTTACTTTATCTTCTGGTAGAGGATATTTAAACAATATAGTCTATGACAATCCACAATATTCAGTGGGATTAATTTTATAAAACCATGGGTGAATTTTAGTCAAGATTTCTTATAGTGTCCATAACTAAAAATTAGATTTTAATGACCAGCCCAATAGCCCCTCTCAAAGTGATATAAGGTTTAAATATTGCCTAAAAAGTACTTGGAATACTGGAGGAATAATAAAAATGTAAGAAATTACTGTATTAATATTTTGTGCTATGCACCTTTTTGTTTCTTATATTCTCTTTTATAGCTTTTGCTTTGGGAGCTTAGAAAACCAATAAAAATTGAACACTAAAATATTAGGCTTTTTCATTTTAGAAATTGCCACATTTTGGAATTCAGAGAAGCTATCTCAGAAAGCCAATTGATTATGAAATTTCCAATCATAAGTCATTATATTCTCAAGTCAAATCTTCTCAATTTTGCTTTTATAGTTTCACAGGAAGTTATATGAAATCACAAAACTAACTTTTTAAAGTTAGTTTCTGTATTTGTTTCTCATTATTACTGGGAAAGCACTGAATAAAAATTTCAAATTTTGCTTTTTTTTTTCTTTGTAAAGCAGGTAAGTGAATGGAGTGAAGATTTTGATGATTTTTCTTAATCAATTAGTTGTTAAACATAATAAAAACTGGTGAAGATTGTAATTCCTTTAAAAAGATATTTATAAAAGTAGAGGATGCCTTCTTTATTTCTCTATGCACTGACTGGGGAGGGAAAATTGGCAGCAGAATCATTTTTTAAGGGACATATTAAACAAAATGCCCCATAATAGCTAAAGAATGATAAAGAGGCACTATACAAATATATCAAAAATAACATTTAAGACAGTATAGAAGCCTATATTTTGTACTTTTTTATGTCATTAAATTTAAAAATATTTAAAGTAGTTTATATTTAATACATATTCTATTCAAAATTAGCTAAGATTAAATGTCCCCTTTGTTCAGTGATCCTTTGGTTTCAAAGAATAGAAATCTACTTAACTACAGAAGGGTAGTGGAAGGCTCCAGGGGAAATCCAGCATACATATTTACAAGAGGTTTACGCAGGTATTACATCAACTAAAAATCATCATCAGAGGCACTTGTTTTCTCTTGTTTCTTTCTATCTTTCTCTTTCTCTCTCCCTCTTTCTCTCAACAATACACTGAATTTTTGCTCCAAATGCTTTACATTTTTCTATATTACATCAAGGGTTTGTTCACATGCTTCCAATAGTCATTTCCATTAGTGTGGGCAGAGTAGGTTCTATACCCCATTAATGTTGATATTGGTCATATAACTTGGTTTGGCCAATGAAATGTTAACAAACAAGCATAGGTTTCATGGTTTGGATAATTTGCATTGTCTGGCTTGACCGATTGTGCTGCTGTAATCTGCCATGAGAAAAGCAAATCTCAGCAAGCCACTGCCCTGTTAACCTGAGCCCCGGAACAAAAACACATGGGGACACAAGACATCAGACTAAATGCCTGGAGCCCAGCCTAGCTTGCCAAGCCTGTATTTTGAACCCCTGGCCATATGCAAACTGGCATGAAAGAAAATTACAGTTATCATAAATTATCATATATAAAAATATATAAATCAGACTAATAAATGCATTTCTTGTTCTTTTTCATGTTTTATTTATTAGTCTGTTTTTCATTACAAATATGACTTCACTCTTTACTCTTCAACATGGTAATTGTCAAATTACCAAAAATATTTTCAGTCCCAAGCCCTACATGACCTTATAGCTATACGACATGTCCCAGTACTATCTGACATCCCATAGTCTGCATTTCTTAAGTCAAAATTTGAAAGAGAACTTGATAAAAAAAAAATGAAAGAGAACTTGATTGTTAGCCAGAAAATAAGTTATCTAGCAGTGAATTAATTGTTAACTGGACTCATGGTATAATCTTGGATGCTTATCCTGGGCTGTGAGCAGAACAAGTTTTCTTAAAATTCTCAATAAAATGGATGTGAATTGGAGATAGATGAAGGATTCTCTAATACAATGTTTAAAGCAATAATGTATATTTTCAGGTCTTGACATGTAGGTTGACATGATACTTGTCTAACAGTACTTGGGTTCAATCTGTCACAAATTCCCACAAAAATATATACTACAATATAGGAAAAATCATAAACACAAACCATTGGATCTTATAGCTGACCTATGGTGAAACTTTAAGAGATATCTCCATTAACATAAAACTATTAGTAAGTTGAATTATAAATCAAGTTGAATTATAAATAGCAAGATTGTAGAAGAGAAAGCCCCACACCTTGTTCTCCTACAGAGACACTAACTTAAAGACAACATATGACCTAAAAGCTTTATGAGACTTGAGAAGCCAGTTAGAAAACCTCAAGACTCAGGTGAACTAACAGCCAAAAACAGCTGTACTGAAAAGGGTAAGAAAGCCATTTTATTTTAACTGTATCACCCTTTCTCTGAAGCTGGTACAGTTTGTATTGGGAAGAAAATGCCCATTCTTTATCTTCACTTCATCCTTGGAAGAGAATAAGAAGAGTGGAACATATGTCCTAAGTTCTGGCTTTTTGGGAGGTAATCCAAGTGACTGGTTTTTGCCTGACTCCAAGTGCTAATGGAACTGGCATACTGTGGATGCCTAGGGAACCACAGAGAACAGAAGAGAACTCAGCAGCTTCTGGCAGCACCAGAGAACTTACAATCCTACAGACAGAAACTGGCACAGCTCACAATGATCAGGAGAAAATATCTGGCTCACAGCTTCTCACTGGAGAAATAAAGGAGAACAGTGGAACATGCATCAAATGTTCCAGCTTTTGGGGGGCCCCTTGAGAGACTGCCTTTTGCCTCACCTGACTTAGAGTGCTCATGGAACTGGCATACTTCATATGCCTGGGGTACATAGAAAGCAACAGTTCTCAGTGGTTTATGGCAGCCAGAGAACATGCAGTAACATAAAAAGACACCAGAGAGCAAAACTATAAGATCCTGAAATAGAAACAAGAAAATCTGCCCAATTAAGAAATTACACACCCAGGCTCAGGAAGACATAGGCCCATAAAAATTTTGAGAGACTCCTAGAATTTGTAGCCAGGCTGGTTTGTGAAGGTCTTCCCCTATATGAAGCCAGTCCATAAAGACTGGGAGAGATGGCTGTTTTCTCAAATGCATAAATCACAACAAAAAAATAACAAGGCACATGAAGAAACAGGGAAACATGGCCTAATAAAAGGAACAAAATAAATCTCCAGAAATTGATACTAAAGAAATGGAGATCAAAAAGCTATGTCATAAAGAATTCAAAGTTCTAATTTCTTTCTTTCTCTTCTTTCTTTCTTTCTTGTTTCTTTCTTTCTTTCTTTCTTTCTTTCTTTCTTTCTTTCTTTCTTTCTTTTTCTTTCTTCTTTTTCCCTTTTTTAAGAGAGAGAGAGAGAGAGAGCACATGAGCCAGAGAGAGAGGGGGGGAGGGGAAGGGAGAGACTCTTAAGCAGGCTTCCTGCCCAGGACAGAGCCCAATGTGGGGCTCCATCTCATTACCCTGAGATCATGACTTGAACCAAAGTGTCAGCTGCTTAACTGATTGAGCCACCCAGGTGCTCAAGATACTGTGTTTAGAGAGCCTGATGCATTACAAAAGAACACAGAAAAATAAATAAAATCAGGAAAACAATTCATGACAAAAATGGAAATACCAACAAAGGAGTTTTCAAAGTGATGAAATAAAAAAAAATCCAACTGAGGTCCCTGGGTGGCTCAGCCTGCCTTGGGGCCAGGGCATGATCCTGGAGATCTGGGATAGAGTCCCACATCAGGCTCCCTGCATGGAGCCTGCTTCTCCTTCTGCCTGTGTCTCTGCCTCTCTCTCACTCTGTGTCTCTCATGAATAAATATATAAAATCTTAAAAAAAATAAGAATGCCAACCAAGAATACTATATCTGGGAAATCTATTCTTCAATAATAAAAGAAAAATAACGAGTTTTCCAGATAATAAAAGCTAAGAGTTCATTACCATTAAAGAGAGTCCTTCAAGTTGGAATAAAGGGACAGTAGGCAACAACACTAGAGCATACAAAATATAAAGTCTCTGGAAAAGGTAAATATATAGACAAATACAGATTTTTGTAATATTGTAATGGCTGTTAGTAAATAATCTTTAATTCATCTTTAGAATTAAAAAGATAAAAACATAAGTATAGCTATAACTGTAAAACTCTGTTAATAGATACAAAATACTAAAAATGTAACTTGTGACATTAATAACATAAAACTTAGGGGATGAAATGTTAGATCTTTTTTGTATGCAACTGAAAGTAAGTTGCTATCTGTTAAGAGAGATTGTTATAACTTTAAGATGTCTTATGTAATCCCCATAGTAACCATAAGAAAACACCTAAAAAAGATGTACAAAATAAAATGAGAAATCCATTAAAGTTTGTCATTACAAAACTTTAACATAACATAAAGGAAAGTAGTAAAAGAAGAACATTATTTAATACTGAAAGGGTCAATTCACTAGGAAGATATAACAATTATACACATATTTGCACCCAATATCAGAGCAAATATTGACAGAGCCAAAGGGAGAAACACATAGTGACACGGTAATAATAGGAGATGTCATGTTTGATATTGGATAGATCAACCAGACAAAAGACCAGTTAGTAAACAGAGAACATCAATAACAATAAAGACCAATTAGACCTAATAGACATATACAGAACACTCCATCCTAAAAGAGAAAAAGTGGAACACATATTCTTCTCAAGTACAAATGGAACATTTTCCAAAAGTGATCACATGGTAAGCCAATAAAAAAAGTCTTAACATATTTAAGAAGAGTGAGATCATAACAAGTATCTTTTCCAACCACAATGGAATGAAACTAGAAATCAATATCAAAAGGAAAACCAGAAAATTCACAAGTATGTGGAAGTTAAACAACATACTCTTGAAAAAATCAATGGGTCAAAGAAGGAATCACAAGGGAAATTAGGAAATATCTTGTGACAAATGATAATGAAAACACAACACACCAAAACTTCTGAGATGAAGCAAAAGCAGCACTAAAAGGAAAAAACTGGCAAAAATCCTTAGCTAGGTTAAATAAGAAAAAAAAAAAAAAGGACCATGTCATAGCACAGGCTGCTATAAAAGCATATCATAGATTGGGTAGTAGAAACAATAAACATACTTTTCTCACAGTTCTGGAGGCTGTGAAGTCCAAAATGAAGATGAGAGCAGATCCAGTGTCTGAGGAGAGCCCACTCCCTGGTTTGGAGGTGGTTGTTTTCCTGTTGTATCCTAACATGGTAGGGAGTTAAGAAAGGAAGGAAGCTCTCTCATGTCTCTTGTTTCTTGTCTCTTTTTTATAAAAAAATTTATTTTTAGAGAACAAGTGGGAAAGGCAGAGGAAAAAGGAGAGAGAACCTCAAGTAGAACTCCATCCTAAGTTTGGAGCCTGATTCAGGGCTTGATCTCACAACCCTGAGATCAGAACCTGAGCTGAGACCAAAAGTCAGACACCTAACCAACTGCACCAACCCAGAGCCCCATGTCTCTTTTCTTATAGACACAATTCTCATTTATCCACCCTCATTACCTAATTATCTCTCAAAGATCCCCTTCTTATCATCACATTGAGAGTTAGAATTTCAACATATGGAATTTGGAGGGACACAAACATTCAGTTCATAAGAGACTGAAATAACAAAAATCAGGAATGAAAGACCAGATATTACAACTAATGCCAGGGAAATATAAAGATAATAAAATACTATTATGAATAATTATATGCCAACAGATCAGATAACCTAGAAGAAATTGATAAATTTCTAGAAATATACAACCTACCAAACTGAATCACGAAGAAAAAAATTTAAACAGACCAATAACTACTAAGAAAATTGAGTTAGAAATCTAATATTTAATAAACACAAGACCAAAAGGTTTTACTAGTAAATTTTACCAAATATTTAAAGAATAATTAATACCAATTCTTAATTTCTTTAAATCAATTGAAGATGAAAGAGAATTTCCAAATTAATTTTATGAGGGCAGTGTTAGCCTAATACTAAAATCAAACAAAACAGTATAAGAAAAAAAAACCCCACAAAACTACAGCTCAATATTCTTGATGAATACTGATGAAAAATTCCTAGACAAACCAGGAATCCAAATTCAGCAATGCATTAAAAGGATTGAACATCATGATGAAGTGGGATTTATTCCTGGAATACAAGGATGGTTCAATATATGAAAATCAAACCATGTAAAATGCCACATTAATAGAATGAAAAATAAAGACCACATCATCATCACAATTGATGCAGAGAAACATTTGATAAAATTCAATACTCATTAAACATTAAAAAAACAGAAATAGAAGGAAATCATATATGAAAAGCCCACAGCTAATACATCTCAACAGAAAAAACTGAAAACTTTACTATCAGGAACAAGACAAAGATGTTAACTCCCCAATTCTGTTCAGTAAAGTATTGAAAGTTCTATTCAGATCACTCAGGCAAGAAAAAGAAATAAAAGTCATCCAACTTGGAAAGGAAGAAGTAAAATTATCTCTTCACGGATGATATGATATTGCATGTAGAAAATCTTAAAGATTATACACACACACACACACACACATACACACACATACAACCTTGTTAGAACTAATGAATTCAGCAAAGTTACATGATAGAAAGTTAACACACAAGAATCAGTTGCATTTTTCAACAGAAATAATGAGCAACCAAAAAAGGAAATTAAGAAAACAATCCCATTTACAATAGCATCAAAAAGAATAAAATACTTAGCAATAGTTCTAACTAGGAAGTCAGGGGAACTCTGGATGGCTCAGTAGTTTAGTGCCTGCCTTCAGCCCAGGCGTGATATTAGAGTCCCACATCAGGCTCCCTGTAGGGAGCCTGATTCTCCCTCTTCCTGTGTCTCTGCCTCTCTCTGTTCCTCTCTGTCTCTCATGAATAAATAAATAAAATCTTAAAAAAAAAATAACTAGGAAGGCAAAAGATTTATATACTGAAAACTACAAAACCCTCTTGAAAAAATTAAAGGAAACACAAATAGATGTAAAAACATCTCATATTCATGGAGTGGAAGATTTAATATGGTTAAAATATTCATACTATCTAAAGCAACCTACAGATTCAGTGCAATGCTTACTAAGATCCCAATGACAGTTTTTTCTGTAGAAATGGAAAAAGTCATCCTACAATTCATACGGAATTTCAAAGGACTCTGAATAGTGAAAAAAAATCTTGAGAAAGAAAAAATGCTGTAAGTGTCACATATATCATGATTTTAGAACATTTTACAAATCAAATATTATAGTACTGGCATAACAAAGACATATAGGACAATGAAACAGAATATAGAGCCTAAAAATAAATTCTCGTGTATATGGTATTTGAAAAATGTGTCAAAACTACATAATAGAGACATAATAGTTTCTTTAATAAATGTTGTTCAGGGGGAACTCTGGCTGGCTCAGCGGTTTGGCACCTGCCTTTGGCCCAGTGCGTGATCCTGGGGTCCCGGGATCAAGTCCCACATCGGGCTCCCTGTGTGGAACCTGCTTCTCCCTCTGCCTGTGTCTCTTGTCTCTGCCATTCTCTCTCTCTCTCTCTCTCTCATGAATAAATAAATAAAATCTTTAAAAAAATAAGTGTTCAGAAAATGACATCCACTGACAAAAGAAGTTGGACCCTTACCTAATGCCATATACAAAAATTAACTCAAAATGAATTAAATTCTTCAATGTATAAAACTCTTGGGAGAAAACATAGAAGAAAAATTTTATGACATAGGATCTAGCAAAGATTTTTTGGATATGACATCAAAATCACAGACATAAAGTCAAAAATAGATATATGGGACTAAATCAAACTAAAAATCTGCAAAGCAAAGGTAAAAATCAGCAGAGTGAAAGGATAACCCATAAAGTAAGAAAAAAAAATATTTGCAAACCATGTATCTAAAAAGAGGTTAGTATTCAGAATACATAAGGAACTGCAACTCAACAACAAAAAGATCAAATAACAAATGGGCAAAAGACGTGAATAGATATGTCTCCAAATAAGATAAACAAACAGCCAACAGCATATTCAAAGATGCTCATCGCCGGGATCCCTGGGTGGCGCAGCGGTTTAGCGCCTGCCTTTGGCCCAGGGCGCGATCCTGGAGACCTGGGGTCGAATCCCACGTCAGGCTCCCGGTGCATGGAGCCTGCTTCTCCCTCTGCCTGTGTCTCTGCCTCTCTCTCTCTCTCTCTCTCTGTATGACTATCATAAATAAATAATAATAAAAAAAATTAATCTTTAAAAAGAAAGATGCTCATCGTAATCATTAGAGAAATGCAAATCAAAACAACAATGAATTAATTATCACCTCCCATGTGGTAGGATGGCCACTACGAAAAAATAATATAACAAGTGTTGGCAGGAATGCGGATATATTGGAATGTATGTGCATTGTTGGTAGGAATGTAAAATTTCACAGCCAGTATGAAAAGCAGTATGGAAATTTCTCAAAAACTAGGATTACCATATGATCCACCTCTGGGTATATTGATCCAACCCTACTTCTAGGTACATAGCCAAAAGAACTGAACACAGGATCTTAAAGGTATTTGTATACTCATATTCATTGCAATATCGTTCACAATAGCCAAGATATGGAAGTAACGTAAATATTTATCAACTGATGAGTGGATAAAGAAAATATGATGTGTACATAAAATGAAATATTATATAGCAAAACAAAAGAAGGCCATCCTGTCATATGGTGCAAGAGGAATAAACCCTAAGAACATTATGCTAAGTGAAATAAGCCTGTCACAAAAAGACCAATATTGCATATGCCACTTATAAGAGGTGTCTAAATTGGTCAGACTCCTAGAAAAAGAAATAGAATGGACATAGAGCTTCAGTTTTTCAAGATGAACAGTTCTAGAAATTTATTGCTTAAGGATGTGCATATAGTTAACACTATTGTACTGCACACTTAAAAACTGTTATGATAAACTTTATGTTGTGCTTTTAACCATAATAATAAAAAACCCTAAAGTAATAGTATATATATCTTTTTAAGTTTGAAACAAGGTAATTTATGGTTTAAAGAAGACAAGAAGGGACATCTCAGTGGTTCAGTGGTTGAGCATCTGCCTTTGGCTCAGGTCATGATCCTGGGATGTGGGATTGAGTTCCATATCAGGCTTCACACCACAGGGAGCCTGCTTCTCCCTCTGCCTATGTCTCTGCCTCTCTCTCTGGTCTCTCATGAATAAATAAATAAAACCTTTTTTTAAAAAATCAGACATTTAAAAAAATAAAGAAAGAAAAAGAAGACAAGAAGTCTGTCTCTCCCTCAGTACCCTGAATAGGCTCCAAATCTAGCACACACACACTCTTTCCCAGGACCATCCTTACATGTGGAAAAAGAGGATCCCTCCCCAAGGCCTGACTTGCGCTGTAGAAAGCCTAGGATGGCACAAACACGCCTACCCCAGATATCCATCAAGGGACACGCGAGTACTTGGTCACTTAGCACAGACCCAGGGCAATCCTGTAATCCTAAACAGTCACTCTCAGGACTAATCCTATTCACTCCAGCGGAAAGGAAATTCTTCCTCACATCTCTTGCCCCCAAGTCCTTGAAACCAAAATCTATATGTTAAGAAGTCTTGTGAGA